>NW_024429182.1:131153627-131706127 GCF_017639785.1 Mesocricetus auratus | reverse complement strand
AGCCACAAGTCACCTTCAGATACTCTCGACGGCCTCTGCCATGTACAGGGGCTCCAGCCAGCCCTCGTTGGCTCTGACTGGCTGATTCCATCCGTCTTCTGAGCCAGCCAGTTCTCCTATGCTGACTTCATAGCCTTTGTGTAAGACCTTCAGTGCCTACTCTTCCCTACCTTCCTGCCTCACTGGGACACAGAGGACTCTATTTGGTCCCCAAATGTCACTCACTGCCTATGTCTACCTGAAAGCAAGACACTTCTAGGCCCAACAGGGGGTGGAGAGGACTGAATGCTTTACTGCAGGCTAGTAACATGAAGGGTGCCTTCCCTTCCAATCAAGGCAGTCAGCAGCCTGTGATGGCTACCTGCCCTCTCCAGTCCCGTCTCCCACCAAGCAATAGGCATTGGTCCATCTCCTGCAGAATGCCATGTCTGCTCCCTCAGCAATAGCCTTGGGTGACTGAGTTAGATAACCCCCTTCAGTCCTCATCGGCCCCCTGCCGATGGACAAACTGGTGTTCTGGCTCCCCTGGCTTCCCCACCACCCTCACCTCCACAGCCTCTCCTCAGCTGGTGCCTATCCTCCAGTGAGTCTCCTCCAGTCCTCTGTCTCCCTCCACACAGAGGTATCCTGGGAGAGCTCACACCCCTAATGCTCCAGCTCCACCCTTCAGCCTCTACATAACCCGGTCCAGGGGGATCTATCGAATGTTTGCCCAGTAGGCCAACCGTATCACTATGCACCCACACCCCACTCCTATGATCAACTGTTCCCTCAGCATCCTCTACCTCTACCACCCAGGTGTGTCTACCAGAACCCCAGCATCACCCCAGTTCCCCCGTCCTTTCCACACAAACCTCTAAGCAATTCCTGCCGTGGACCTTACTAACCACATCACAGCAGACTTTGCAGCCTTTCACACCTGGCTGTCACCATCCATGGGACTCCTATCCCAGGCCCACAGAGGTCATCCTGCTACTTTTGAACTTATTTTCTGTGCTGAACAATAGTTCCGCTGAAATGCAAATCTAACATCTCATTCCTCCTTTCCCATGACCTCTTCCTCCAGCCTCTAGCACCAAGAGCTAAGCAAACTTTTCTTTATAAGGTGATCAGCCTTGGGAGATTTGTTATACTAGCAGAAACAAGGAGGACACCTTTCTCTCTACACTGTGATCAGGACGTCATGCCCGTAAGTTCACACTACTGTCATCTTAGTGGCTCAATGGTAGCTCGCCCAGTGAAAATATGATTTACTCCCAGAGTCAGCTACGGTTAGTCTATGAGTGCCTGGACTCCCAAAGAAATGTAAGTAAAACCACACGAGTAAAGCCCCAGAGAGAAGCACACAGGAACAGGAGTTTGATTTAACCATTCTGATCCAAGTCTGTTTTATCACTGAGAGTCAGGCCCTCTCCAGGAAGACTGCCGCTTACAACTGTGCCTCTTCTTGCTACTGTTTTCAACTTTCTGAACTTGACACTTCATGAAAGCTGAGGGCCTCCCTTTCCCAATGCCTCCCTCCCCCTCCCCAGTGACCATGGACAGCAGTAAGACCCCACATTTTCCCAGCCCAGTAGCAATCCAGTTTTTCTTTCATCATTCAGTACTGACGATATGATGATGGAAACTGTCCATAACTAAGCCACGAGAGTATGACAATTAAAAGCATTTATAATACCCTTTAAAATCGAACTACTGTCCTTAACTGCAGCTAATTGCTTTGCTTTTTTCATCTGCCAATACTCACGGTGAGTTCTCCCACAGACCTGAGACCCTCCCACACACACCATGTTGGAGCAGACGACTATCCTGCTTGGGTGTGTCCTCACAGAGTCTCATGCCTTCTCCTTCTCATCTGGCTGTTCCCTGGCCTGTGACAGTACAGTTCCCAGGGTCCCCTTTCTTTGAATTCCATTCCCTTCTCTCCTGGTCTAAAGCATTTTTTTAAACCATTGACTTCTTTTTTCTTGACGATGTCTGTTTTTATACAGGCTCTCACTGTGTAGTCCAGGCTGTCCTGGAACTCACAATCTCACTCCCAAGCATTAGGAGTACTGATGCAAGCTCTGGGCTACTTCTTCTGCTATTTGTTTACTCCTTGGGACTACATTCTCCAAACACTTTCAGAGAAAGCATTCATGGATAGTTAAATTTTGAGGTCCTGCATCTCAAAAAACGAGAGACACAGACAGGTAGGAAACATGGTTCCTGACCAGAATGTTCTGAACTGCATGGTCTTAGGAGGGTTTAGGTTTTAATTCATTAAAGTGCCATTTAATTCATGGGCACTTGACCTGTGTGTGTTTGTAAGCTGTGTATATGTGAGTGCAGGGCTTGTATGTGCCATGACGGTGTGAGTGTGTGTCTAAGTGTGTGTACATGTATGAATGTGGGAATGTATTGTGCAAACATTTGTGAGTGTGTGCAGGTGTAAATGTGTGTGAATGTGTGTGAATGTGTGTGAGGAGTGTGTCTGAATGTGTGAACGTCTGTGTGTGTTTGTATGTGCATGTGTGAATGTGGATGTGTACTGTGCAAATGTCTGAGTGTGTGCAAGTGTGAATGTGTGTGAATGTCTGTGAGTGTGTGTGCAAGTGTGAATGTCTGTGTGTGAGTGTGCATGTGTGGGTGTGTCAGAGAACAATGTTTAGGAGCTGGTTCTCCTTCAAAAATAGGCTCTGGGTGGAACACAGGTTGCCAGGCTTGCGCATCAAATGTTTCGACCTGCAGAACCAGTGAGCCATCCCTCACTGGATTTTCTTTTGTGTTGTTTTGTTCTAGATGTAGTCTTAGTCCTGACCTCAGCTCCTAGAGCACTAGAAGTACAGATGTGCATCAGCACAGTAAAGACAGTAACCACCCCAGTGTCCCCATTGTGGCCAGACAGTAGTTCCTGCAGCATTCATGCCTTCATGCGCCTCACCCCACCATTTAGGAAGCTCAGCTGTGCTTGGGGCTGTGGGTCATATTTCCATTTCCTAGGAGACATGTCCATACTTCACTTCTATAGCTTCAAGAGAGCCTGGGTACCCAGAAGCACGGAGTCCCCCGAATTCTTTAGTAGTCTCTTGAGTTTGGACCAACAGTTCTTTCATTAAATCCCTCTCCCTCCCCCAAAAGTCGTGTTACCCTTTTTGAAAATTTTACAGATATATTCACTTTATTTCATGTGTGTGAGTGTTTTCATCTGCATGTTTGTGTGTGCAGGGCCAGTAGGAGTCTGAAGAGGACGTCAGATCCCCTGGACATGGATTTATGGCTTGTTGTGAGCCACCCTGTAGATGTTGGGAACTGAATCAAGTCCTCTTGAAGAAGAGCCAGTGCTCTTAGCCATGGAGCTCTATCTCCAGCACCTCCCATTAGTGTTTTTAATGTGGTGAATCAAACCAATTCAGAAAAAGAAATGGCCATCCTCATAGTATGGACTTTGCCCAGCTCAGTTAACTATCTCACTGATTACTCAAGTTATTTAATGTCTTTCAATAGAGTTTTACATTTCTCTTCATACACAATTGTCTAAATATTTTAAATGCTTTTATTTATTTTTGTCTATATATGTGGATGTGTGCATACGGGCATACCAGGACACATTCGTGGAGGGCAGGTGAGAATTGTAGACTTCAGTTCACTTTCCACCATGTGGGTTCCAGGGACCAAACTCAGGAGTCAGACTTGGCAGCAAGCGCTTTCACACACTGAGCCATATGGCCAGCTCCCAACATTTTAATCAGATTTATGCCGAGATATCTTATTTTTGTGCCATTTTAAATGATTCATTTTACATTTTTGGTCTGCTTCTAACATAAAAATATACCTGACTGGGTTTTGATAACTTGATCTTCCAGCTAATCTGCTGATAAACTAACACAAACTTCAAATATTTCAACATGTCTTATTGCATGTGTGTACACATGTATGTAAAGGTCAGTATGCATGTGAGGACCAAAGGTCAACACTGATACCTTCCTTAATCAATAACTCTCCATTATTTTTGGGTTTGGTTTTGGTTTCTAGGAGAGGTTTCTTACTAAGCCAGGAGCCCACTGGTTTGGCAAACTGGCTGGCCAGCCCAGGGATACTACTGTCTGCTTCTCCATGCTGAAATGACAGACATGTACCACCTCGGCTGGATTTTTATGCACCCATCATGGATGGAAGACAGGTCCCCATGCTTGCACAGCAAGTACTTATTCCACGGAGCCCTCTCTACAACCTCCTGTTGCTGATTTCAAAGGCAACATTTCACGTTTCTTTACAGAGAATGAAACAGTTCTACTAAGCTAATATTTTTCCTATAATAAGCTTTATTATGTTTTCCTAAAAATCTATCTATTATATATTGAGCTAGCAAATGCCACTGCTGACTTTCAATCTCTTCCCCATGAAGAATCACATCTCCTCTCCATCTTTGTGGCTGTTAATACTATTCTCTTTATTCTTACTCATTCTGACCAGGCTCCTCTATTATCTTAGATTTTTCAGACAGCGACTTTTACCTTATACTTTGGCCTTGTTGAGCCTCCTGCCTGTATCTGTTTTCCACTTTACTAATTTACCTTTGTATCTTTGTTGTCTTTAAGTTTACCGGCTTTCCTTCCCAAAGTTGACACGAGTGTTTACTCCAATCAATTTTAATCTTTCTTCTTAAGCACTTAAGGCTGTTGGTTTCCATCCTGACTTCTCATTTGACTAATGAGTCATTCAAACGTTTTTTTTTTAACTTTCCAAAGATGTTAGGGTCATTCATCTTTTAGTCATTGACTCATTTTTTTAACTATTTGTTTTATTTTTTTAGATGATAATACAATTACATCATTTCCCCCCTCCCTTTTCTCTCTCCATATTTTCCCATGTACCTCTCCTTGCTGTCTTTCAAATTCATGACCTGTTTTTCATTGATTGTTGTTACATGCATACATGTACATATGTATATATCACTAAATACATCAATACAACCTGCTCAGTCTATGTAAAGTCATTTGTATGTGTATTTTAAGGACTGACAGTTTGGTGTTGGATATACAACTGGGGTGCTCCTCCCTTAGGAAGTTAATTAAAGGAATTTGACATCTTTATATTCTTTTTTTTTTTTCAAAAATTTTGATACTCACTTTACAGATTCTATGCAATCAATGGGTTTTTTTTGTTTTTTTGTTTTTTGCTTTTCAAGACAGGGTTTCTCTGTATTGTTTTGGAGGCTGTCCTGGAACTCGCTCTGTAGACCAGGTTGGCCTCGAACTCGCAGAGATCCACCTGCCTCTGCCTCCTGAGTGCTGGGATTAAAGGCATGTGCCACCAACGCCCGGCTCAATGTTTTTTAAATTACATGTCTAATTGAGAATATCTCAACTTTGCATATTTCTGTGTAGTCAATTATATCAACTTTGATAACTGTGCTCATCACATGGTCATATCAGTTTAAATTTCTCTCTCAATGATCAGCCAATAAGGTGATACACAATATTCTCCTTTTGAGTATATCAAGCATGCTCCATCAACACTGGTGCTGGATGGCTACATCACAGGAATAATTGCAAATGGGAGTGAGAGTATCTCCAGGCATATGTACAGTAATTTAAATTTTTAAAAAGTAGCTTTTGGCCAAGCAGTGGCGGCGCACACCTTTAATCCCAGCACTCGGGAGGCAGAGGCAGGCAGATCTCTGTGAGTTCGAGGCCGGACTGGACCAACAGCCTCCAAAACAATACAGAGAAACCCTGTCTTGTAAAACCAAAAAAAAAAAAGTAGCTTTTGTGTGGTCATGACAGACCAGTAGGTGCGTATTGCCTTGAAAATATAATCCATGAGTACTTTCCATATAAATTTTCTCAGACCAAGATTGGATTTCTCTAACAACCCAAATCCAAAAGGAACATTATGAATAGAGGCAAAGACATGGGCACTCACTCTTCTTTAACTGCATTTCTGCAAAACTCTGTAATTCTATTTTTAATATTTGATTACACCATCAATGGGGCTGTATTCCACAAAAGCAATTATGTTTTCCTCTGGAAAAAAAAAAACAGAATGGAATAGCATGTGGCATACTAACAGCTGTAAGAATAGAAGCAAATTCAGAACATTTTAGAATAATGACTGGGATAATTTATTCCGAAATTACGGCAAACATGCTCTAAAGATGTGTCTGTTGTATGTGCTATGAGCCTAAGCTGTGTAGTGCGCAGGACAAGGATGTACAGCTGTGATGTAAATAATCACATGACTGAAACCCCCACATTTATACAGCATGCTGCCAGTAACAGCATTCCCCATGCAAGGAGACACTTGATAGAAAGGAAACATCCTTCCCCAAAGCTCTAAAAGTCATGAAGAAGAATCTTTCAGGAAACAGCAAACAGGTGGCCAACCTTTCCAGTGACCCAGAGGCCAGCCTCATGTATTACCCACAGCTTCAAGCTAAAAGCAGACACCACCTTGGGAGCCTGACTGTGACACAGGAATGTGATTTACTTTTATTGGTACACCATAGCTCACCTACCTGAGGACCATAAATAAGACACTACAGCACCTGGAGAGATGCAACTGCATTTGATACTTGCTTCTGAAAGACATTTTGTGGTTTTACAAGCCCTCCCTGTCCAGGGAGCACAGAGAAGTTCATATCTGTGTCCCTAGAAAGAAAAGGAGGAAAAGCTGGAGAAAATACGAAAATCAAGTCCCATAGGACACCAGCAGGAGCCTAAAATCTGGAGTTCTATAGCACCAAAAGACAGCCTGGGGGAGACCACAGCAGGGTCACAGGGTGGGACATGGGATTCAAGTACATTCATTTTTTTCACTGGGACGGTTTTCAAGCTTAAAGGTTCAGTTCTGCAATCTTAGCAGAATCCCACGGAAAAGCAACATGAAGAAAAGGATTGTAAGTAGAGCACACAAGAAGGTGAGCCGGTGACATGGCAGACATGGTCCCCAAAGGCCAGTAACACTGAGCCATCCTGCCCCTTACCAGGCTCCAGCCATCTCTGAGACAACACACACCTGCCTGAGAGTCCAGAAAGTGAAGTCAGGTAATCAATTTAAAAACAAGGTTTTTACTGTCATGTCCAACAAAACTGAGAGGATAAGCAAACTGATGAAAATAAGAATTTCACCAGAAATTATAATCTTAGAAAAATAGAAGTGAAACTGAAAACTTTAATTCCCTAGATGAATAATGTAACATGTGAGCTTAACAAAAATTAGACACAGCAGAGGCAGTTGTTACAAACTAGAAGATGGGGAATTTGAGACGTGGACCCACACATAGACAGGAAGTAAAGCACTAGGTTTAGGAGAGCAGCCCTCCACAGAGGCCCGGGTGCTCAGGATTCCGGCTCCATGCGTAGCACTGCAAAGATAAAGAAAGGCCCAGTGAAAACGCCTGAGTGGGCTGAGGTGGAAGTTCCGGATACAGAGAAAAAGGACAGTTTTTATTACCGTGGCAGCATCATGTCACCATGGCAACACTTCAGATCACTTCTACAGAGAACGGGTTTATTTAGCTCATGGGTCGGAGGAATCTGCTCTGTGACCAAGCAGCCACATTTCTTTGGTTTCTGCTAAGGCATCACACTGTGGCAGGAATATTCAAGAAAGAAACCACTCACCTCATCAGACAAAAGCAAAGAGAAAAAGAAGAGTGTGTGTCCCAGAAGACATAGTGTCAACTCCCAAGGTTTCTTTCACTTCCCAGCATGCCCCAGGAAACCAAGCACTAACCATATGGATGTCTGGGGACATTCAATGCCCCAACAGCAGTCACTATAACAAAATGTCTGAGGCAGGGTGGCTTTAAGGAGAAGAGAAGGTTACTTTGCTCCTAGTTGTAGAGGCACAAGCTCAAGGATTTGGTTGGTGATAGTTATCATGCTGACAGTAGAGCACATCATGTGACAAGAGACAAGTAGCTCATCTGTGTTCTGGTCTCTTCCTCTATGTATAAAGACACCAGTATCTTACTGTCTTAGAGACATCAGCTAACATAATGACCTTTGAAAAGCCTCTACAAGCCATACTCAAAACTAAATTTCTACACCCTCAGTGTCTCACAGGAGGCCAACATTCAACACCCCAAGCCTTGTGGGGTACTCTCAAGCCACATCCAAACTAGAAAAACAAAGGATATGAAAGGATGTCTGGTAATTTCTAAAACAACAAAAAATAGCAACAAATACTAAATCACTAAGAGAATGGGAAACATCTTAAAAGGAGCAAAGGAATGGACACACACACAAACACACACCTGCATACACACTCACACCTTCACACATTCATATACCTGCATTCACACAAACACACCTCTATGCTATCACATACACACTCACCTATGTAAACATACTTGCATGTACATATATACCTTCATGCACACTCATACCTTCGCACACACATACATATATATGCATATATATATACCTGTACACACATCCACACACACACCAGTACACACACACCTGCACATACACATAAATACACTCGCATACACACATACACATGAATGCACCCAAATACCTTCACACATACACATACCTACATGCACACCTACAAGGACACAAACACACTTCCATGTACACACACACCTGGACACACATGTTACACATATAACTTCACACACACATACACCTGCATGCACACTCATAACTTTACACATATACAAAACTGCACATACCTTCATATATGCAAACAAGCCTCCAAGTACACACACACCGGCACACACATGTGTGCATGTGCACACATACCTTCAAAGAAGTAACAAAGTTGGACAGACAACATCTGACACAAATGATGGGAAAATTTAAGTCTTGAAAGAAAATCTCCAGCCTAAAATTTTACACCCAAGAAAATTTTCTGTTAAAAAAATAAAAAGCAGCCGGGCGGTGGTGGCGCACACCTTTAATCCCAGCACTTGGGAGGCAGAGGCAGGCGGATCTCTGTGAGTTCGAGGCCAGGCTGGACCGACAGCCTCCAAAACAATACAGAGAAACCCTGTCTTGAAAAACCAAGAAAAATAAAATAAAATAAAAAGCAAAATAATGACCATTTTAGGCAATCAAAAAAGAACGTATCATCAGAAAACCTGCACTAAAGCAAAGCAGAATGACCCAGAGGAAAACTAGATAAACAGGAAGGAATAAAGATAGATGGAAGGAGTGAATGAACAGTAACTGTGCTAAAATTCTAGAAGTCTTGAAACAGACCCATTCTAACATGGCAAGAGTGGCAGAAAACAACATCAGCCTATGTATATCCCCAAGCAGACAGGACTCAGATGCAGGTCTACACCTGCCCTGTGTACACCCTAAAACTGACAGGACTCAGGTCTACATCAACTATGTGTACATTCCCGAGCACATAGGACTCAGGTCTACATCAGCCTGGGTACACCCCCAAGCACACAGGACTCAGGTCTACATCAGCCTGGGTACACCCCCAAGCACACAGGATTTAGATGCAGGTCTACATCATCTCTTTGTATAACCCCAAGCACACAGGACTCAAGTCTACATCAGCCCTGTGTACACCTCCAAGCACACAGGATTTAGATGCAGGTCTTCATCAGCCTGGGTACACCCCCAAGCACACAGGACTAGATGCAGGTCTAACAGGCTCCTTGGGAATTCAGGCTAATTAGTATACAAAGCAATTTGTCAGTCGACTGAAGACAGAGATATAACCAAAACAATCAGTGATGCCTGAGTTTTCTTGAGTGCTGCTTGGCAGGTTGACAGGGATGGAAAACCTTTCACAGCAGGAGATGTCCAAAATCTAAAGGTCAAGGGTCCACCACACAGAAGGGGAAGAGATCATGATGTACAGGGTGAGGGGAGTTACAGATGGGACTTCCATATCCAGTGGTCACTCACCAACGCTACAGTCATCGCCGGGTGAGAGCTCTGCAGTGCAGTGTTGGTGTCCAGTCTTATAGCCACAGGCACTATTTTATCAGTGGTCCATAGATGCTGGGGAGTGGGGTGGGGAGCATTTCATGGGGGAATTCATGAAGGATTTTAATAGGTAATATCTACTTAGGTTATATTTTAAAAGAATTATATGTATGAAGTTTTGAAATAGGTGCCAGGAGGCTTTCAAGCCAACAGGTCCCAGGTTGTTCTGAGGAAACTATTAACTAGGACCCTGAATTCAGAAACCATGTGGAAAGGCTTGGGTATGACTTGAGTGAATACCCAAAGGCTCACGTGGTGGGCTCTTGTCTTCAGTACAATGATGTTGAGGGCTGGGGCCTTGTGAAAGGTCTTTAGGTCAACTGGGGTCTGAACACGGAAGGAACTGTGGGACTCCAGTTTCTCGGGCTTCCATTCTTGAAAGGTGATCTTCCCTTTAAATACCTCAGGCCTCCTGTCCCTAACCACTATGAGGTGCTGCATTCAACAGGCCCTCGCCAGAGCCTTCACTCTGATATTTTGGATTTAAGTCTCTACAACCATGAGCTGAAGACCTCTTATCTTCAAAAGTACCCAGTCTCAGGTATTTTATTATAGCAATGAAAAACTAAGACACCACCTTTGTTCCAATTTCAGTAATGACCAGGTAGTGGGGGCTAGAATAAGTGAAGTGAAAGGAAAAGGTAACACGTTCTCTTTTTTCACCCTAAGGGTTCCACATGGCTATTACCCCCAAATTTCAAAATACAATGTCTGCGATGTTGGGATAATTGGCACCAATCAGCACTGCAACAATGAGTAAAAATGAACACTGAGACAGACCCATCATGCCTTCCACACTGCCACACCTCTGTATATGCATGTTCACACATATGTGCAGATGCATATCTACATGTGTGCATATGGAGGCCAGAGGTCAACCTCAGATGCCACCCACATTTGTTTTCTTTTCTTTTTCAAAGCTATTTTCAGGTTTATTGAAAATATGACAGAACAGACTCAAACGGCTCCACGTGGTGCTTTGACATTAATCCCAACTTAGGCTGAGTGACCTGCAGGTTGGAGAGACTGCGGAATTCCAGAAGCTTCAGCATTTCCCTGGTGTCAGGATCGACCTCAATGATCTCCTGGTCTAGGGCTGAGACCTCAGGAACATAATTATCTCTCCTCTCTCTTCCCCCTGCAACTTGATCGAGATGCCTCTCACGGGACATCTCTGAATCATGAGATGCATGACATAGCCGGCTGTCTTGTTGCCTGAGTTTCTTGCTGGGGATGATGGCGATGTCCTCGCACACATGCTTGTTGGTGTGGAAGTCATTGCCCAGGCGCGTGTAGTACTTCTCGATGATGACCCGGGCCGCTTTCTTCACAGTCTTGGTGTGCACGCAGCCCATGTTGATGGGTCCGGGTAAAAGAGCACATTTGTTTTCTTTTTGACAAGTCTTATTTCTTGCACGGAAACTGCCAAGTTTAGTGACTGGCCACTGAGGCCCAAGGATCACCGTCTCTCTACCTCCCCAGCATTGGAACTAGCATGAGCCATCTTCTTTTTAGATTAAATTAATTCAGGATGTTTCCCACCAAAATAAGGGAGCAAATCCAGAATAAGAAACAACTCAGTTCCAAAAGAAAAAAATGAGTCAACAGAATGTCAGTGATGATGTCAAGGAAGATTCCAGGAGGAAAGATGTGTGGCAAGCCTGGAGAGCTGCAAACCCAAGAGAATAAACAGAAATAACCTGCTAAAACTGACCTGGAACAAGATTCTAGTAAGAGACCATTGTCAAAGGAGGCCTTGATTAAACTAATGAAAAACAAAGGCAACTGCCAACTTCAAGAAAACAAAAAGTTAAGCAGCAGTCAGTCATACAACCAACCCAGTACACAAAGGCTCTATGTGAATAATGTGGGCATAGACATGGCAATGTAAACTCAGACACTGATTTAGCTCCTGCAGGTGAGGAAGAAGCCCAAGGGATAGTGGAGTAGAAAGTTAAGTGTTAATTATAAGTCACAACAATAGGCCCCAAATGGGTCATGGATGAGGGTACACATCTGTAAGTCCAGCTGCTTGGAGGCTGGAGAAGGATAACACTGTGGAATCTGGCCTGGGCACTGAAAGAGGAGGAGAGGGTGTCCAAGATGATGCTTAAAATCAATTAATCAAACATCAAGAAATCTGTATCCTACACAGGAATGTGATGTCCTGGTACCCATAAGAGTCAAAAGTAGTCACTTCTGGGCAAATTAGGATAGAGAACCACCATTGTGTCCTATTTGAGATCTGACTTTTAAAACTATGTTATTTTGTTAGATGACAAAACATTAAATTAAAAAGAATTAGACAAGAATGTGTTTTCCTTTCTAGTAGCATAAAACTTAAAATGCCCCAACCACATTAAGTAACAGTGGTATCTATAACAGCTGTGGGAAAACTGTTGGCCCCTTACGTTTTTTTTTTTAATACAAAGACAATTTATTCTCTTCAATTATGCCAGAATCCCTAAATCTTCCTATTTTTCATGGCACCATGGGGAAAAAAAGCTGATGTTTCTACACCCCCAAATACCAAAAGGATTAAGATCAGCTGGCTTCTCCAATTATCATTTCATGAGTAATGTACTCCCAGAGTTGGAGGGAAGCCAGCATCCAGCCAGCTGCTGAAGACAGCACAGGCAGAGTCCTGGAAAATCGCTCCAAGTGAGGGCACACCAGCTGAATGGCTGAACAAAAAGACACAACACACCCATTAACTGCTGCTCCGGCGACTTAAATGATATCACTGGAGTCCAAGAGGGGCTTCTGAGGCCGAACACCCAGTCTTTAAATTTTAGTAGAGAACTAAAAGAAACAGCAACAGGATAACTAGCTCTGGGAATTTCAAGGAGCACCAAGCATGAGCAAGCTTGTATGTTGTTCCGGTTAGTCAACTGTCAAGTTGACACAGTCTGGAGTCACAGGAGAAGAGAGTCTTATTGGGGAATTATCTAGATCAGGTTGGCCGGTAGACATGCCTGTGTGGACTGACCTGTTAACTGAGGCTGGAAGGCCCAGCTCAGGGTGGGCAGCAACACTCCTCAGGCAGGGAGTCCTGAACAGAAAGGAGAAAGACAGCTGACACCAAACAAGCGTGGGTGGATTTTCCCTACTCTTGACGGGGGATGCAATGTTACTAGCTGCTTGAGTTCTTGCCTTGACGTCCCAAAAATGATGAATGGTATTTTAGAATTGTAAGCCAAATAAATCCTTTCCTTGCCTATGTAGGGTTGTGCCAATGTATTTCCCACAGCAATTTAAATGAAACGTGTTAAACCATCTTCCCCTACAAAATCATGAGTGTGAGTGAGTGTGCATGTGTGTATGTGATAATTGTGATAATTATATAAATTACCTTACATAAATTTAGATATTCTAAAGAGATACCTATGTTTCTCAATCTGACCATCACACTATTGAAGTAATGGATCTACACAAATGGGAAAATGAAGAAAAAATGGGGGGGAGGGTGATGCTGAGCTAGACTTGACAGCCAAGGGAATCGGGTGTGTATAGTTGATCACATAGGTCTGATAGGACTGGGTAGGGGTGGGGAGGATGGAACAGAATCCAGTGAAGAATCTAAGCCAGCGGTTCTCAACCTGTGGGTTGTAACCCTTTGGTGGTCACATGTCCGATATCTGCAGGATGATTCGTAACAGTAGTAGAATACAGTCATGAAGTACCAATGAAAATAATTGTATAGTTGGGGGTGACCACAACAGGAGGAACTGTATTAAAGGGTTGCAACATTAGGAAGGTTGAGAACCACTGATTCTAAGCTGATGTGTCTGCACATATTCTCTACGCAGCATGGGCTTCTCAGTGAGACCTGAAAATAGGATGCAGTATATCCCCACTAGGAAAAATCAGTGTTGGGGTAACTAACAAGTTCCAACACACATGAGAGGAAGGGAACGGTTCAGCCTGGAGAACACAGGCCTTCCCTATTCCCCAGTGGGGCCCTAAAATTTTTTATTTAAAATATGTACTTAACATCTCTCCTAAGCAGGCACTCTGGCACATACTTCAGAAAATACTGGGGAGGAAAATTATAGTGGAAACTCAGGGAAAGAGAGCTGTACACTTTACCTTCAAAATGAAAACACCCTTTTCTGACTATGTAAGTAATGCATACTTGTGTTGCTAAAATTAGATAATATGAAAAATTACAGAGAAGAAAATAAAACTCACTCATAAGGCTGATACACAAAAAACAGTGTGAATATTTAAGTGTATTTGTAGCCAGAGTTTACTCTATACAGAGAGTTCCTTTGATTTTATTTTTTATAAATGTAAGGCTGCCAGTTTTCCATTTGAAAACATGTTCAGTCTGTGTGGGGATTTTCCCCTTATGGAGCATGGGGTACTTACTGGGAATTAGACCCAGGGCTTTGCATATGCGGGTCTAGTGCTCTGCCATTAGGCTACATCTATTTCTCTATGCCTAAGTTTTCCAGGCTAGGCTTGAACTCTGTGTAGCACAGATAGGTCCTGAACATGCAATCCTCCTGACTCAACCTCATGAGTAGCTAGAGTCACAGAAGTATGTCACTGCGGTCAACTCAAGATTTTCTTTGCCCTGGAAAGAGATGCAGCATTATAGATACCTTTTTACCCTTTTTAGATATATTTCGACCACACATCATGGGATGAACAAGACAAGGTAAAAGGTGCCACAGCCACTACTCGCCCAATGAGAAAACACCAACATGGGAAAGACCAGAGGAAGCCCACTGCTAACTCTTGGCATATCCTGCAGTGTCTCCTTTTTGCTGCTGGAATAAACGCACCAGAGACTTATTTGGCTTCTGCTTCCATGTATGTCATGTCCACCACTGAAGAGACCCAGGGCAGAAACTGAATGCAGGGACTATGGAGGAAGGCATCCTGCTGGCTTGCTCTTCGGCTCTTTTACAGCCCAAGATCACCTGTCCAGGGATGGTGCCACCCACGGTGGACTGCGCCCTCCTGTATCAATTAACCTCCTACAAGACGATGCCCACAGACATTGAGCCAATAGAGGATCTCTTTTTCCAAGTGACTCTAGTCTCTGTCAAGTTGACAGTTAATGTTAACCAGGACACTCAGTCTCCTCTGGGCTTTGGTTATAGGACCACTGGGCCAAACCCAAATCCCCAGATGTTCAAGACCCTTATGCAAAATGGAACAGTTTGGGGAGACTCCATCCCACACACAGACTCCAACAGATCTTACATCATCTCTACATGACTGACAATGTTCAATACCAAGGAAATGCTACACGCGCGCGCACGTGCACACACACAGTTAAACTGCTTTATTCAGATGAAATGTTTGCATGTGGTTTTTGAAGCAGGTTGGATCTTTGGTGGGGGGGAAGGATCCAGTGTTTGTTTTCATCTTACCCATGAGACGGAGAGGAAACAGCAGGCAGTGTCCACAGTGTACCAAGCCCGCAGACCAGACACATTTCCTTTCATTGACCATTCAGGACTTTATCGAAGATGTCCTGTGCACAAATTTGCACCCAGTTCCCCCTTTCCTCTGTCATTGGTAGACATGGAAATGGCTATTTAAAACCTGCCTCTAACAATCTGGTCCTCGCCAAACAAACCACATTTTTCTAATTCTCCTGACTCGACACATTCGATTCCCACCATTAAAATCCCTCTCTGCAAGCATCTCTAATGACTGACATGTTTCTTCTAGTTCCAAATCCTCTTTGTTTTGTGTGTCGGTTAAATTGTCAGTTTGGCAGGATCTAGACTCACTCATGATTCTGGGCACACCTGTAAGGAATTATCTAGACTAGCTTAACCTCTGGGCAGGCCCGGGAGGGATTTTCCTGATTACATTAAGTGAAATGGGAGTACTGAGTATGTTGGAGGAGGCAGTCATAAGGAGGCCCAGGGGAAAGGCTTTTGTTTCTGCTGGCTTGCCTTCAGGTCTGGCAGGTTCATCCACCATGCATCTGCCTCCTGGACTAACATCAGAACCCAGCTGCTCGGGCCTTCCAGTGTGTACTGCAGACCAGCGGCTCTCCAAGAGTCAGTCCTCGGCCTTCAGTGCCACAGTGTGACTGCCAGGGTATCAAGCTATGGGTTCTCAGCCTCTCCAGTGTGCAGACAACCATTGCTGGCCTACCCAGACCCTTTGGGTAAGTCACCATAATAAATTCCCTTTTGTTATACAGTCATGCTATCCATTACTACCCTCTAGAGACCCCTGATTAATACACTCTGTTTAGACTGCCTTGTAACACATACTAACTGATCTCATATTGATAGAGTGGTTTCCTTTTCTTGACCTGTGTCACTGCCTTGGCCAGTCAGTGTGAACATATTTAACATTTGTTATTAAAACTAGGTGTCTGTTACACCTGTCTCAATGGCAAACACAACAGCTCACCACAGACTTAGATTCTGTGATCAGCCTCCTGGGTGTCGTCGAGGAAGCCGCATTAGCATCTAGAACTCAAACCTCACTTCACATTCTACTGCTTGTTCCACTAACTTCTGCATTATTTATACCAATGCCTCCTGTTTCCTGATTTATCTTTATTGACAAATTTTTCTATTTGGCATATGTGCTTCAATAATTTCTTCTTTCTGAAGTGTTATGCTGAGGCTGAATTCATTGCATTGCTGGGGGTGACTTTCATTTGCACACTGACACGAAGGAGCTTAGAGGCCTGCAGAATCCTTGCTTAACAACTGAGTCCCTCTAGAACATTGAGATATTGAGACCTTTTCTTCTAGCTCTTGGTCTTGAACATACAAATCTAGGTTGGGGCAAGCTGGCCAAGTGGCTCAGCAGGCAAATATGCTTGACCCCCAACCTAAGGACCCATGTGGTAGAAGAAAAAAAAACTGTCCCAACAAGTCACAACTGTGCCACGGCAAGCACACACACAATGAATGAATACATACATACATACATACATACATACATAATACATACAATGAATACATACATACATACATACAATGAATGAATACATACATACATACATACAATGAATACATACATACATACATACATACAATGATACATACATACATACATACATACAATGAATACATACATACATACATACATACAATGATACATACATACATACATACAATGATACATACATACATACATACATACATACATACATACATACATACAAATAGAAAACAAGTTTCTAAAATCTTGTATCAACCTGATCTGCTTTGCTTTCCATACAGCCTTCCTTTGCTCTTGATGCTCATCTTGGGTTCTTTTTACTTACTGAAACTTGGAGACTTTTCTAGAATACCAAAACCAAAGCTGAAGCACCTAGCCATGCCTTTATGAGCCTCTGCTTCTTTCATGGTTCCCATCCTTGTTTCATTCCTCTTGGTGTGAGGCGTGAGCCTCTAGCTGGTCTTCTCATACACTCATGCAGTTTGGGTATTTTGGTTTCTCTCCTCACAGTAACATATCCCTGCCTCTGTCGAGCTTCACTGGTTTTTCTCTTTTGATGTGTGGGTTCCTCTCAAACCACACTGAGTTGGTGAACCACAATCTTTTAAAAAATCTTGTTTCACTTCTCTATTTACCCATGCAACATTTACTCCAACGGCTGTTGGAATATGGAATGTAATTGCTGGTGGGGAGGGTCTTCACATGTGCGTGGGGTACATGTAGATGTGTTCATCCATGCAGACGCATGTGGAGGCCAGAGGTTGATATCTGAAGGTATTCTGTAATTACTTTTTCCCCTTAGCTTTTGAGACAGACTTTCTCACTGAACCTAGAACTTTTTTTGAATAGGCTGGCTGGCCAGTGAGCCTTAGGGATCCACCTGTCTTTATCTCCAGTGGTGGGGCTGCAGGTGCGCATGCCAGATTTTACATGAATTCTGAGGAATCAGAACTTTAGTCCTATGCTTCCGTAGAAAGTACCCAGTGAACAGCTCTCTGTCTCCCAACTGCTATGGTTGGGTCATGGTTTGTCCACCTGAAAACTCATGATGAAAGTTCTGTTTTCTATGGCCTGGGTCCCCCAACCCACCTCTCTCATCCTCACGAGTGTGGGGACTGCACGCCTGCACCTCATCTGCCTTTATGTTGAAACTGGGTTGCCATTGTGCTATGTAAGGGGGTGGAGCCTACTGGGACACGGGGAGAGGATAGGGATGGGCACTCACAGGCGAAGGCCTTCCTTGAAGGAGTGAGTTCTCTCTCACAGCACTAGACTCGTCCCCCCAGAACAGACTAGTAAAGGTTGGGCCATCCCTCCATGGTTTCTTTCTTCTTCCCCACATGGTTTCTGCTTCCTACCATGAGGTGAAGCACATGAGGTGAAGGCTCTTAGCTTACACAACCTCCTTCTGATGCACATCCCAGGCTCCAGAGCTATCAGCCAAAATCACCCTCTTTTCTGTATGTAGTATGTATCTAGTTTCAGCTATTGTTACAACAGAAACAGACTTGGGCAATGACAGGCACTAAACGTTGACAAGTGCTACCGGCACTGACTATCAACTCATCAGTGAGATGCCAGGACCCACAGGCAGTACTCCACATGCACAAAGAGTAAAAACCTGTTCAATCAATATTAAACATGAGAACTTTGACTAATGTCTACTGAAAGCAAGTGATCAGAGAAGACCAAAGGGACCTGTAGACATTGGGTTTCTAGTAATGATACTGTGGACTGTATAGTTGTTTAACTGATTTCCTTTTGTTTCCTGAGCTTACATCATTTTTTGGGCTTAAAGAAAATTATAAATTTCTGCTATTTAATTATATATTTTATAACATTGAGTATATATTATCAATTCATGTGTCCTTAATTTTCCCATTCTCAAAGATTTCCAGACTTAACTATTATCATGAGCAGCTACATTAGAGAAAATTATTTCCCCTACTTCACTTTTCATAAGAAACCCAGTGGGACTGGCGGTGCTGTGTCCCTTCTAGAGGGCAAGAGTCCACACAGGCTGGTGGTGCTGTGTCCCTTCTGGAGGGCAAGAGTCCACACGGGCTGGCGGTGCTGTGTCCCTTCTGGAGGTTCCTGGAAGAATGCTTCCTTGCCTTTTCAAGGCCCAGGATACCACTCTCCTTCCTCTGACTCTGACTCTCAGTCTCCCTCTTCCTGCTATTTGGGCCCTGGTGACTACACTGGGCCACCTCAATAATCCAGACATTATCTCCACCAAGGGGACCTTACCCGTCCACACTTGCACAGTCTTTTTGTCATGTAAGGCGGCATTCATGGGGTCCCTGGGTGAGAGCACAGACTTCTGTCCACACATCTGCTCACATTCCCTCCCTTCTTCCCTCTCTGTTTTCTTCCCTTTCCACCTGTTCCAGGATGGAACTGAAGGGCTAGTGCATGCTCCAAACACTCTCCATCTCAGGGCTTCATCTCCAGCCCCCAAACTTTACTGTTAATAAGGCCAAACATATTACAAAGCAGGAAAAACTGAACTTAATATCACCACTTGGCCACTACAACCTGCTCTTTCCCTTCACCTGAAAAGTAAAAAACTAACAACCAGGGAGCTATTTGATCACAACATAAACAGAGCATGCACACATACCCCCAAAATTAAAAAAGAAATGATATGGTACGTACACAGGCTTGCCTACTAAAAGAATTGAATTGGAACTGTAAGGTCAAATTTACACACACACACACACACACACACACACACACACACACACAGACTGGCATGTATTTGAATTAGTAGAGTAAAATAAAACAAAAATCTGGGCTGTTGTAACCCTAGATTTAAGAGAGGTCTAATTTCCTCAATTAAAAAGAGAGAGCCCTTGGCTAGCCTGATAAATCCATGCCTAGTTCTTGCAGTAATCTTTTTGGATAACTAGACTTCTGTGCAGCCCAAATATATTTCATTTTTTAATATTTAGTTTTTCATTTCCTCTTACATCAATTTTATGTAAAAAAATAAGATTTCTGAATTGTTTACATACATTTTTAGGGGAAAGTAAAAATGTCTTTACAGTACATGCCCGTATTCCAAATGTGTCACTATTTCTATTTAAATGCTCCCAGAATTGACAGGCTTCATGATTTGGGGCTTCCTGTGCTGTCATCCGCTGGCAGATAGAAAACTGGGGATAATGAAAATGTCGTGAAACAGCACCACATTTAGGAAGCATGACATTTTTTTAAAATGTAGCTATCAGTCATCCTTAATGCTTGCTAAATACAATATGTAAAATCCAGTCACAGGTCATCAGATACCCAAGCTGCAACGTTCGCTACATAGGAGATGTACCAAGAGGAGCAGTGCCTGAGGTCTGCTGGGCAGCTGGTCACATGTGTCTGCACTGAAGTTGCCTCAGATGGCACATCCAACCTTCTTTGCACACAGTCAGAGCATTACCAGACTTCTGCAGCCAAGGAGGAACACCCACTAGGTAGGTTTTGAATCTGAATATTCTATATTGGAGTTGGGACTGGAAGGGGGTGGCCAGGATCTCACGCTGTAGCCTAGACTGATTTGGGACATGCAGCCATCCTCCTGACTCAGACTCTTCCATGTTGGGATTACAGGCATGAGTGCTCTCAGCTGGTTTTATATGGTGCTAGGGGGCAAGTCATTACAATGAAGTGTTCCGAAGATAAAAAACCAGAGCTCTCCAGGCACAGGTCAGGAAACCTTCATAAAACCATGGGGCAGGAGCTGGGGTTGGACCTGGCCTTCTGGCTCTAGTGTCAGCTATGTGAACGACTGGAGAGTTCTCCTCCCTGCTAAGTCCCCAGTGGTACCCTCTATGTGATACGCAACGAATTAAACATAACGTGGGCTGTGTGTGAACCTGCTTACGGAGGGAAGGTCCACCCGTGTTGCTCCTTCACGACTCCGGTGTGCCGGGAATCACTCCCCTCAAAGTAAAATGTTACAACTTGCTCTAGGGACATTTTATAGACATGCCTGGAACAAAACCACAACTCAAATAATAAAATTCATTTGGCGAGACCCTCTACAGCCAAATGGATATAGCACATAGAAGCTTTTTTTTTTGTGGCAATAATTTTTTGGACCTAAGTAGCAGTAAACTTGCTTTGATTAGAATCTTATACTCTTTGGGCACGAGATATATAGACCACTTGCAGAAATGTGATAAATAAATTGAAAAGTAAAATAAATCTTACAAGCCTATTTCCACACACACAAAAATCTAGATAAGTTTTTTAAAGGCAAGGAGTAGGAGGTAGAAGTAAGGAAATCAATGCAATCACCTCTCATTCAGGGAGTATGAGCCTTCCTTTTCAATTCTTCAAATTAGTGAAAGAAACACAAGACCACTCTGATCAGAAAGTCTGTAATAATAGCAGCCTGGAATGCATTTGCATTTTCTTTCAGTGTGAACAGGCTATTTTGAGAGTCAGAAAAACCATGACAAATTGCCTGGGATTCCATCCTTTGTTGCTGTAAAATGGCCCTCTGGCTGCAGTGTGCGGTATCACCGTAAAGCACACTTACCTTCCAATGGACAGGCAGAGCGAAGACGTTAGACACGAATTAGAGACATGCTCCCTCTCTGCAGCAGCTCTCATTGTGACTTAAAGGACTTCTGCTGACTCCAGGCAATGCCTGCATATTCCTATATATAACTTCAATTCTCCTGGGACTAGAATAAGTACCATATCTGGTCCTTGGCCTCTTTCACCATCCTCGGCCCTCTGTGCCCCAGCACACATATCAGGGCTGAACCATAGGCCTTTGTTTTTCTCTGACATTTCAGTTCCTTGCTCACCAGGCCTCCCATCCATAGGAGAAACTGTGGGCCAGCCTACTGAAGACGCAGCAGTTACCCTGCCCAGGTGCCCAGGCCAGCCTGCATGAGCGTATGCGGCAGGCACTTCCTCCCTAAGCCAAGCCTGCCTCTACACCCAGAGACACCTGACCAGAGACACCAATGAGGAAATCACAGTGCAGCAGAGCAAGCTGCCTGAGCCAGTGGGACCTTGGGAGGGAGTATAAGGGCAGGCCTAACTTCCTTAACAAATGAGTCTGCACCACGCTCTGCTACTCACTGTTTCCCGGTACCTGAGTGGTTGGTGCTGTTTTTTCACTCCCTCCCCAAGGGCTGATGGAGCAGGGTCACCCCAACGCCCATCAGTGCCTTTTCACTGTCTCTATCTCTTCCTAGTCATTATCTCTGAGCAGTCTGCCTAAGAGATGCCCTGATGCTCCCCTCTTTGAATCTGTACCATGTTAAATATTAGGACATATGAGGTACTTCTGATCTGACGCCATTTCAGCCCAGGTTAGAACACTAGTCCTAGCAAACACCATTGCTGACCAAGGAGTGTGAGAATCAGCATTCAGATAGCATCGTGGTAGGCTGTACCTACCATTACAATGCACACCTACAGGAGCTGGGGGAGGCATTTGTCTCTCAGAACCAGCCTCTCAGTTCACATACTCCCACTTCCTGATGTCAGCTGGGCTTCCTCTGATTTGTTACAAGGGACCTTTAGTTAATCATGAAAGCCTAGAGCTGTCAAGCTCAACTGTGGTCCATTCTTGACTTCTGATTCCCTCTGGGGCATCTGTCTCCAGGGGGAATCTATGGTTAGTCACTGGTCTTCTACCTTCTGCTCACATTCTCCCAGAATGATGCTTCAATCGTGCCCATTTCCCTGGCCAGAACCCAAGGTGCCCACCTGAGCCAGCACATGGGACCCAGAGTCAGAGCTTGGGATTGAGACTGTATGCTGCCCCCAATATCATGGATAGGAGAAGTGGAGTGAGCCTAACAGATAGGACACAGCCAAGGTCAGTTAACTCGACCTTACACTACATTTTCCTTCCTTTGTAGTGAGTAGCCAGAGTCTAATACAGCTCACCCTGACTCAAAATGGTATGATTTACTTTTCATCTTTATGATAGTGTACAACTGAGTAAGTATTCAGTAGAAACCATATTTTGGGTTATGGATTTTGAACTGTCCTTGGACCAAAGCTAGGTAATATAATGCTCTCTTAGGATATGGGCAGGAGCAGTGGACCACAGCTCCAGTGATCCCCTGCTCACCAGGGGAGACAACTCTCTCCAGGGCTGTTGAAACCTACATTACTCTAGAGGTCAGGGACAGTAAGCCCATTTTCAACTAGTGACATCTTCATATTAGTATAGATTTGTGGGGATGCAGCCTCATCCCAAGTGCAGTGTGATAAAAGACTGTGCCTGCCCAGGAAGAATCCTTTTCATTCCTTTGTCTTTTCCATTCTGAACTAAGAGTAGATAATGTGGGCGTGTGTCTTAGTGGTAAAGACTGGTTAGCATAGTTAGGACTCCAGCACCATCACCAAAAACAAACAAAAAACAACAACAGTGATGACAATGCTTAAGTAAAGGAATAGTCAAAATCCCCTCTGCCCTTTGCAATTGCAAACTGCACTGGAAATTTCTGTATGCTTTCATCTTAAGGATGTTTCTGTTAGTTCACACATCCACAAGAGAAAGCCCAAACCATTTAATGACACCTTACTCTGCATCACATAATGGAGCTGGTTTAAAATGATTCTTTTGGGGTCAACAGAAAGTCATTTTCAGAAAGTCACTTTTACTTAAATTTCATTCTACCAATTGTAGAGGAAAGTCATCATCAGATGTTCCGAACCTGTCACAGAGCCCATCTGGACTTGGATAGAAATTCCTTTGGAGAAGCACCCCACCCCCAACCCAGCACATTCACTCCTCAAAGTATGACCTTGGAGACACCAAATGTGTCTTTAACATGGGGTCACTATCATCAAGAAGGTACAGCTACTTTTTAGCCTTACATTCTGAACACCTCCAAAGAGTGAGCCACCCTCAGTTTTTCATGAAAAGGAAAGGCACTTAGCTTACCTGATAACCCAGGGCTACCTACCCTGGCAACATCCTTTATATGCTGTATGAAATAGATGACCAAAAACCCCCACTGAACAAAAGGTTGTATTTATTACAGCTATCACCAACATGCTGCTTGAGTACATCCCAATCTTGAGGAATTCAAGAGCCCCCTGAAATCTTTCAAAGCCATCCTACAGGCCTCCCTGATTGCAGAATTCAACAGTCTAAGCAAACACTGATGCATTTCACTCATTGTTTCTGCTTTGAAAGAGGCTGATGCTCCGCCACAGGCCTGGTGTTCACTCAGTCTTTGAAAAAGACATTTCCCAGGTGCACAGGTCTACACTGTAAATTGCCTTTGGCCTCTGCAAACAAACCTCATATCTGACACTTTACGATTCAGGAGAGTTGGATAATTAAAGCCGCATTCTTCCTCTCATCAGCAACCCTTCACCTGCTCAGGGTCCCACACCAATCTACAATCACACAATGCATCATAACTAAGACTCCAGATCCCGAGACCACTGCAGACTAAACATGAGTGAGCCTTCAGCTGTGCACAAGGCACTGCCACATCCTGCTAAAAAAGCCACGGAGAAAAGAACACCACTCTGGTGGAATCAACCCGAGGCAAACAAGGGCAAATAACTTCTACCCGCATTAATTCTACCTAGAGTTCATCCTGTGCTTTTCCAAGCTAAGTTCACCAGGGCAGGGCAAGACAGCAGCTGTTGGGATAGCCAGGTCTCACAGTTGAGACCTGCTGATTTAGACCTGGAAAAACCATCTTGTGTTCAAACAAACAGCTCAGGGTAGTATTTTGGTAAAAAAAAGAATCTACAAGGAAACATGACAGACCCAGTGCAACTGTTATTAGAGTTCAGGGGTCCAGGGAACCTCACTTACAGCCGCAGCTGAGCAAGGCTCCCAAATCAGCAGTTAGGCTCCCTCAAAAGCCACCGTTTACCCCAAGGCTACTCAGAAGGCTGCTTTGTGTCCCTTGCCAAGTCTCCCTCTCTGCCACCACACCCCAAGGCATTTCCTTTCTACCCAGTTTGACTTGAAAAAAGAGGCATTTTGTCCTGTCAGCCAAATTCCTACCTATTGTCCTTTTTGTGAGAAAGTCTGTTTTCATTTCAATTTTTTGTTTCAAGCCATTAAATGAGAATAGGGATCAGTGGCCACACCTCGTTCCCCTAGGGAGAACAAGCATCCATGCATCCACCGTTAGGATTCTAACACCTGACCAAAGAAATGATTCTACCCACGTCAAGCCTGAAAAACTCATGATTTCAACTAGGACTACCTACAGGAGCCTGGGTGAGGGTGGCTTATAGGACCACTGTTGACTCTGACAGCTACAGCACTGAAAAGGTCCCTGTCCTCACCCCAGCAGCCTTTCACAGCTCCCATCTATTCTGGAAGGGAAAGACCTCATGAGCTGTCCCATCCTTCTCTGCAGAAGTGTTCATGAGCCCAACCCCGTGAGGACCTTGTGAGGTTGTCACAGCTGCTCTGATTGTAGGCAGCAATGGTTTTCCTGAAGGACAGAGCTCCAGAACATTCTACGCTTCCTCCAGCTTACATTCTTCTTCCCTTTTCTGTGATAACCCTGAACACTTGGAAGAGATGGTAGAGATGTGTGCTTGATTTCTCAGTTAGGGCTGAGCACAGAGCCACCCAGCCACAGCGACAGTTGCACTGACTGGTTTCAAGTCTCCCCAGTAACCACTGCCCACTTCAGAAAGAAACTTCCCTGAACAGCATCCAAATCTAAATATAAACGTTTAGAAGGCAACTTAGTAGATGCTTTGCATCGATTTAACAAAAGAGTAGCAGAAGCTTCTCCACTTGATCTGTGACCTCTCCTAGTCACAGACTTGCCACGGCTTACAATACTAAATGTGGGTTCCTTTTATAAAAGAAGCCTTAAATCCAATTAGAAAGCAACTGGTTGGACTTACAATAGTTGCACCAACATTACAAACACAGGTGAACCTTGCCTGGTGTGTCATGGAGCCTATCAGGTCTATAGCTGAGCAGGGCTTGGTGGCAATCCTCTATCAGGAGACTATGGAGTACCTTTAGGAACTCTGAAAGTTAGCCACAGTTCAATGCCAGCTTGACTCCCTATCTTGCTACCAAAATGTGGGGTGTTTTTAGCAACAGGGTTTTCCATCTATTTCTGGCATTAGATCAACAGCAGCGGCAGTAACTGTATTGTTTGGGGAAAACTCAGGGGCCTCCCTAGCCAACAGCTTGGAGAGAGGTAGGCAAGCCCTAGTAATGGAATTTCAATAAGTAATTATGTCTTCTGAGCATGGTTTCTCCCACCCGTGCAGGGAGCCTCCTATATTTAAACTCCTGAACTGGTGTTTTAACATTTAGAGGATTTTCTTAATCACCTTCTGAGCATAACTGTACCTTACTCAATTATAAAAACCTCCAAGAATTCATGGTGGTGCCTGCCCATGCCCTGTGGGGACCACTTCCCAGTCCTTGCTGTTAAAGTGCTGTACATCCTTACAATGCTTTCCCAAATCTCTAGGACATGTATAGGCTAGCATTATGCATTGGAACCTTTTTACAAAGTGGGGAAAGGTTTCTGAATTCCCACATCATCTATTCCAAGCAAGGGCCAATTGATCTCAGAATTAAAGATACTAAAATATTTAGCAAGGTCCAAATTCAGCAAGAAAAGATCCCATCTCTCATGCTAATTACTTCTTCAAAAGAGTAACATTGGGTAGAGCAGCACGGAGAGGAGGCATTATTTTATTTATCCCTCTGAAATCAGTCATTCTTTCTCAATGAGCCTCCCTGCCTGTGATCACTGTACATTTCATCATCATGAATGGCTAGACTGAGCTGGCCCATACTGTCCAACCTCACCTAGAGCCCAAGAAGGAACAGCTGGACGCCGTGCTGGCAGCTTCCAAGGTCTGACAGGTTGGGATTGGCACTAGCCAATGCCTCTCCATTGACCACAGTGCCTGCCGAAAGGGGCTTAGACTTGGTGACAGGTGCATAGTATACACAGAGGTGTGGAGTAACTGTCTGTTCCTGGAATGGGCTTGATCTTTCTCCTCAGTACTGTTTTATCATTTGTATCCACACCGGCTTGTTTCTTTAAGGCCTCTGACTCATAAGCACAGGATTCAGCTGTCATTTTTTTTCACTAGTGATGCCAACTTGTCAGAAATTTTACCACACTTGTTTTTGAGTGATCCAGAATTCTGCAGGCCCCATCATCTGCTTTCCGCTTCTCATCCCCTCCTGAGTGTCTTCTCGCCTTGAATTCCACACTGATGTAAATAACTATAGGTCTGCCACAGTTTCTCCTACCTCATAAGGACCATTATCCACCATGGGGTTCAGCAGAGCCACTAAGGCCTCACGACGGTCTCCGGGTCCCTGCTAAATTAACTTTTTCTTAACTCTCCTGTGAAGTATATTCATAGCCAGTCCAGTAATCTGGCATTAAACACCATCCCTCACATGCCCAAGGCCCTCAGTAATACCTTCTACCACCTTCCAGTTGCTGATATTCCTTGGTACATCCATCAGCGGTAACCAAGCACTCCCAAAGGCTCACCAGAGTCAGGCCAAAGGGACTAATTCTTCTCATATTGTTTTGGGTTATGGATTTGTTGTAACAATGAGTATAACAATATTACTCAGATTCTCTGCATGTAACTCACCATAAATGACCCCTATATCCCTCTTTCACTTCTTGGTTAAAAGGCTTTCCAAATTCAAGAGGAGTAGTATTCCCTAGTAATTGGGTTCCTGTACTACACAATATTAAAAGTGAGGCTTTAAGAAAACCCGTCTGTATTGCAACCTCACTCTCTTCCTCTACTGAGCAGCTCTTCCTAAGAATCCCTGGAAGGGATACTTATCACAAATCTCATTCACACTCCTTCCCTTATAGGTCTCCACCCATGACAGCAGGGAATGGAAAGCCAGCCTGGTCCCATCCTTCTTATTCACTTTTTCTCCCAATTCAGAAACTAGTGTGAAAGGTGTCACCCACACATTTTTTTTCCACGTAATTGCTCCCTTATGTGGCCAAGTACTTTTTTGGGCAGACAGCCGAACATCAGTAGCATGTCCTATTGCCCACAACCTGCTTACCGTTCTATCCCATAGTGCTATTTCTAGGGACTGCAATATTTTCTCTATCCCATCAGCCATCGGGGAGTAACCCATACTAATACATCTGGCCACAACTACCAAGGAGGTACGCTACTCCATTCTACCTAGAGGAAAGCCAACTGAGATTGCCTCCGTGGATGCTCCAGCTTCAGACACAGCAGCCTCACTATGTGTCTTAGCAGCCATGTCAAGGACAATTAAACAGTACTGCTGGAATGGAATGCCTTTTTTACTGCATCCTAAGACAGCTTACTTAGCTTCAGTTATATGTCTTGTCATAAGAGCAGGGATGATGATGCAACTGCTCCCCTCAAACTCAGCTTTGGGTCTGCCGTGCCCCTGTTTGGGTGTCAAGTATTGTGTCACCTTTCCCAGGGAGATGTGATCAATTGTCTATTCACCTCAGGTAGTATACCAAAAACAGATCAAAAAAATTATCCTGCTCAAGTCTAGCCGGGCAAACTAATATGTTTCATTGGGGTTACTTACAGGGGCATAGGGGAGGGTCTACAGAAGCATGGGTGACTCCTGGGCAGCTGTGGCTTAAAGAGTCCCCTCTCTGGCAACTATGAAAAGGAGGGATGTCATGTGCCACATGTGAATGGAATGTTAATGGGCTGGATCCTGTAAGGGTACCATGTGGGTAATAACTGTGCCAATTTCAAGATGACAATGGCCATGCCACGCTGGGAAGGCAGAGTTCCACAGCAATGTCCGTGCTCCCTAACGTATTTTTTCGGAGGCTAACAGTTGCCCGAGCTTTCAAAGCATCTCAGTATGTAAGTTTAGAAATTCTCCTTGGATTCTGAGTCATCATTGTGATAGAAGGACAGGAAGGGCAGGCATAAGATAAGACCCTCAGCTTCTTCTGAGATGATCCTGTCAAGGGATGCATGTGTGTCAAGGGTGAACAGGACCTGGAGGGTGCACCTTCCCTGTGGCTGGGAAAGAGCCACACCTGGGTGAGCTGCTCTGTAGATATGACTGCTGGAAGTCCCTCATCCCAGGAAGCCCTCAGGCCTGGCTGCCCTTCCTGACTTACTTAAACATGACAGCTGGACATGCAGATCAGCTCGAAGATTAAACCCTTTGCTGCTGCTGAGGCAACCCGGGAGGGAGACTGACAAGCTGGATCTTCCAGGCTGAGAAGACTGATGTCAGCAGAATCACCCTTGCTGGCTATTTTACTCACAGGATGAGAACAAGTAAAATTCTTAGCAAGAGTTCAGATGTCACCGTTTGTCATTTTCTGTACAGTGTCAGGTGTCATATTGTAAAATGCCTAGCATTCAACTAGAGAAGTACATCTGCTTGATTCGTTTATAACATTCTAAAATTTTCTTATCCCATGGATACGGGTCCTGGCTATATGCAAAGAGCCCCAGGTTCTGTGATAGGAGGGCAGGGATAAGTAGAGAGAGGCATTAAGATTAACATATGAAAGAAGCCATAGGCTGGAAACCCTTCTGCACCTGGGTACATGCAACAAACAAAGCATGTGTGGTAAAAAGCCTATGGTATACAAACCTAGAAAAAAGTGGCTGCTATATAAATGACCTATAAAAGGTCACGAGACCAGTAGCACAGTGCTTTGGGCCTACGCGTTTTCCCGGGTCACCTGCCACCAGTAATTTTCTCATTCTCAACAAATGGTCTCTCTTTCTATTACCTTACTATGTATCCCTAATGCAATTCTTGTCCTGCGTCTCAAGAACCTTAAACTCAAGCAAGTGATACCCACCCCCACACAAATACCCGCTCTCACTGTCCAGCGTAATAGATCCACCGCTGAGGAGGGGGCATGCATGACCCTCGGATGACATGGATATTCTTTAAAAACAGCAAGCAAACAACAATGAAACACTGCCTTTCCAGTCTCTGGCTCAATAGTTTTCAAAGTGTGTGAGTATTTTCATTCCCTAAAGCATCCCCATGTGCTCAAATACATAAAGCAGACAAAAATGGCCATCTTGTTAGCAGAGGTTGATTTTATAAATTCAGATTTTAAATATGGGGGCTGGGTAATACAGAGGAGTGATGGTGTACCTATTTAAGATACGTATTATGTAATTAGTCAAGAACTGTTTACTATCTTTAAACTTTCCATTCTCCTTCAGAGGTCATCTGGCAGAGAGGGTGTTTCTGGCCCATCCTGTGGCTTGACAGTGTGTGCCAGCCATGCCAGAGGCTGGTGTAGAATCAGCCCCGTCGATCTGTGGTTTCTTCCACAAAATAATGATTTCTGAAGTTTGCAGTAGGCTGTGGGGTTTCCTCTCTGCAGTGTATCAGCCAAAGGCCAGGGTGTAAGTAACAGTAATTGCAACAGTTTCCAACTAACTAAAAAAATATAAATGTTAAATTGGTAAACAGGTTAATTACAAAATCAGCTTATTTATCTAGATTCAAAGAAGAAATTAATAACCAGTTGTAAAAACAAAAAGTGAATACATGTATGTCAAATGATTCTCTTTGAAACACTACTTCTATATCACATGGCCTGGTAAGTGTACACTGCAATGCTCCCACTTCTGAAACTAGGCTTTGAGTTTGGATAATTAATAAAATCTTCCCTTTCCACTCACTCTTGATTATCCTCCATCAGGGCCATGTTTGCACTTCTCTTGTCAATTGTAATCATTTATTTGAACCGGCTCCATGGTTCATTAGCTCTTCATTAGCGCCTGTGGGTTGGATAAAATGTGCATGAATTTCCAAAGTAAGTACAAATCTCACTGGCAGTGCAGCAAGGACACGTATTCCCACAATGTTTCACCCAAGACAGTTGCAATCAAGACCTTGCCTCTTGAGTGAGACGAGTGGTATCCTTGAGAATGAAGGGAACTCACCCTCCCATCCAGTCACAAGCTTCATTTCTAAAGCCCTTCAGTGGCCAAAACAGTCAGGCTTCATCTAAGACTCGACCTTGGCTCACATACTGGTATATTTGTCACTTAAATACAAATACACTCTGCAAGTCAAAAGAATTCAACCGAAATTTGGACAGCCAAAGTCACCCTGTCAGCAAGTTTTTTAAAAAACAAACAAAAAACATTATGGCTACCAGGTATGTCCCTGGAGGTTCAGTGGGCAGCTCAAGCCCTCAACAAGACAGAGCTGGGTAGAAATGCTGGGCTCCGGCCCTGGATCTAACTGATGGGTGAGATCACATAGCCTTTACATGGCACAGGCCTCCAGGAATGACTGCTCTAATGGAGATCACAGATTCAAGTGTATCTAGAAAGTGAGAAATGAAACTGGAGGATGGGAGAGCTCATCATGAGACGGAGGGCAGGTCAAACAGCAGCTCGGGGAGCTGATTAGACCCTCCTAGAATGTGAGACCTCCTAAGGGACAATTGGCCGCTCCCCTTCCATCTCTTCAATGAATTGCCATCACTAGAATTAAAAATGTGAGCAGGGAGATGGAGAGATGATTCAGTGGGTAAAGTGGGTACCTTTGAAGTGTGAGCTAATGAGTTAAAAACCTATAAAATCCACATAAGAGTGTCTGAAATCCCAGTGCTCCTACAGGCAGAGATGGAGGAGTCCCCAGATGCCTGTGGGCCAGTGAGCCTGACTTAACTACTGACAACACCCTGTCTGAAAAGAGTAGATGGGTGAAGACTGGCATGCATGCCATGGCACATACTTGTATGAGTACATGCGTGTGTGTGTGTGTGTGTGCGTGCGCGCGCGTGCGCGCGCACACACATACACACACACTTGTACACACCAAGCACACAAACACACAAATCAACAGCCAATAAATAAATGCAATTTAAAAACTTCAAAAACAAACATCAAGGCAAACACACAATTCTCACCTCCAAATAGCATATTCTTAAGTCAAATATGAGTGGCCATGGCCCAGGAACAGAGACCTGGGTTATCCCAAATGTCACATACCTACATGGTAAGAATTCATGAACTTTCTATAACAGCAGAACAAAGAATATCATAAATCAAGAATATCATAAACCTGTGGGAACAAATTGTTATGCTATGGTGAAGTAGGGTATTACTACATCATAGAAGCCTAAGGTACAGGCTAGGGATGCTATATAACAACATATTCAACTTTTGGACTAATGGAAATTAGGAGTCTGGTAACGCGTTCCCAGGAGAATCACCTAATAGTCACAGGATGAATGCTAAGTTGCACACAGAAGTGGGAAATGAATGGCTCTTAAAGGGGCTGCATGGGGTTCAAGCCGTTTGGCTCCAGGCCTGCAACATCCACCCTCCACCATCACGGAAGTAGACATGGCTCTGTTTCTTGGAACTTCTGTTCATATAAATAAGACGGTGATTTGAATCTCATAGTGTTGGGTTAAAGCGGTTGATGTCAGTGTGTGTTTAGCATGAGACAGAGAGATCTAGAAGCAGGCATACAGACGTGTGTGTGTGTGTGTATGTGTGTGTGCGCGCGAGTGTGTGTGTGGGTCTTCAGGCTAATGTGTATAAAACAGAGCCTCATTATTTACCAATTATACACTTGTTGACTCACCTATTTGCTAAGCTTTATTAGTAGCCCAAAATTAAACAGTTAGGGCCTTTTGCAGGTCTGCGAGCACATACATGTGATAGAAAATAACCTGAGTCACCAACACATATGTTCCTAGATGAACTAAAAAGAAATGGCACTCTCCTTCCCCCAGCATCTTTTATACTATGAATGCATGTCTATTTCACAGCCTATTTAATGCCACATTTTTTGTAATGTTGCGTTTTATGGTTGATGGCCCTGATGCTTAAGAAGCCACAGAGCAGAGTGTTGATGGGTTGTATGATGTTCCTAAGTGCAGAAAAAATATTCTGCAAACAAGTTCAGGCACAAATGTTAGTGCTACTGGCTATAAGACCAATGTTAATGAATCTCTCTCTCTCTCTCTCTCTCTCACACACACACACACACACACACACACACACCTGTAAATAGAAGCACACATAAAATAAAACAAGGCTTAATATTGATCAATTGACAGAAATATGACCAGAGAAGGGCATCTGGCTCTGAATTTCCCCCAGGAATAATGCAACATTCACTAGTTCAGAATCGTTGATATTTTACAGAACATAATAGCTTCAAATAATTAAACCTAATTACATGTGTATTTCCTCATTTGGTCCCCTAAGAGAGCCTAGAAGCAATTATATTCTAGCAGTTTCCAAAAAAGATTTTCTGATAAAAAAAGAAATGGAGAATTGGCTGATGATAGGGCTGAGGCATAGAAACATTAAGATGAGTGTGGAGACTCCTACAATGGCAGAAAAATGAGGAAATGTTAAGAAAAAAATAAATGTGTAAACAATGAAGGAGAACATATGTTGAAGCAAGAACCAAGTAGTCAGAGGTCAATCAATATGAACAAAAAGAAATAAACAACCAAAGTATATAATTATGACCTAGAAAATAAAATTAACATTTGTGAGCCCACATGATATACAAATTACAAACGAATGAGGCAGGTGGGACAAATCCTTTAGGGAGGATTCAAAAATAATGAGTGTATAAAGAAGGAATAAAGGTCAGGTCTTGGGGTACACACCTAGATTCCCAGCACCCAAGAAGGTGAGGGAGGAGGACTATGACCTCAAAATCAGCCTGGGCTACATAGCAAGGCATTGTCTCACGCACACAAAATAGAAGAGTAAAAAGAAGAAGAAAGAAGATAGAGAGAAGAGCGGGGAAGAGATGGGAGGGAGGGAAGGAGGGAGAGAGGGAAGGGAGGGAAGGAGGGAGGAGCAATATTACTGTTAGAACACCACCTCTGTGATATTATTCTCTGCTGTCCACAACCACAGTTCAATCATGAGGAAACATTAAGTAACCCAAAGAAGGGGGCACTCCACAAAATGTGGAACCAGTATTTCTTAAAGTGCCAAGGTTATGAAAATCAAGCAGAGACAAAGGAACTGTCAAAGATTAGGGAGACTAGTCATGATGATCAAAGGAAGCAGTACACTAAAAGCCATTAGCAAAATCCAACTGAAGCCTCGTCTGGGTTGCTTGTTTGCTGTAGTTCTGATGGACGTGTCACGGTTATATGAGATGCTAAACCATGCAGGAGACAGATGAAGGGGACACAGCACCTCTACCTTTGGACCTGCACAAATCTCAGAGCAGTTAAAGGACACTCCACCTCCGAGTCCAATCACATTATCAGTTTCTACAGTGAAGGAGAATTCTATCATCAGTTTTCCAAAACTGGAGTTGGCTGATTTTAAAATTCCTGAATCCACACATAAATGAACATGAGGCCCTGGACTACCATTAAAGCCATACACATGGTGGCAGCAGAAAGGCACAGGGGAGGAGTCATAAAAGACTGCCATCTACTTCCCTCGTGTCACATAGAGCTCTCAAGGGATGCTGTCAGTGAAGTGTGCATCATGAAAGGGCTCTAATACACTCATAAAGTGATATGGTAACCATGAGAAGAAAGAAAATTACAAGCAACAGAAGTCTCGAGGACATGGCAAGGACTAATGGAGACTCTTCCATGTCCACCAATTTCTGTGGCCAACAGACATATGAACAGATGGTGACCATCATTCATGATCAGAAAATATAAACCCAAATCCTTTTATATTCATCTCACTGGAGAAAAAAAAGCCAGAGGGTTCCTGGGACAAGAGACTGAATCCATGAGAGAAAGGTATACTGAGATAAGAATGGAAGGAGGGATAAATGGAAGGGTGTGCTCTCAAACTAGAGAATCATCTGATATTGTACATTTGCAGTCCCATCCCTGAACTTGACTCTTAGACATGTAACAGAAAAATCATGGGACACTTGTACCTAGAGACCAGTGGGAGAACATTCTTAACTCCCTGTTCACATATGCAACAATGTGGAATGCCTAGATGTCCAGGCAAGAGATATCAGATTAAAAACTAAAATATAGCTGGGCAGTGGAAGCACACACCTTTAGTCCTAGTATTTGGGAGGCAGGGGTGGGCAGATCTCTGAGTTTAAGGTCAATCTGGTCTATGGAGCAACTTCTGGGACAACCAGGGGTACACAGAGAAACCCTGTCTTGAAAAAAAAAAACAAAAGACAAGAACAACAACAACAAAAAACCACTGAAATATATTCCCAGCATAGTGAAAAGAATGATGGGCAGTAATTCACAACACAGTGAGGAACTCTAGTCTTGGAAAGTCTCAAGATGAAATATAAGAGATTGTGTTTATTTGTTTGTTTTTAAGACAAAGTCTTGGTGTGTAGACAAAGTTCGTCTTATATTCATGATCCTCCTACTTTAGCTTTTAGAGTACTGGGTTTTCAGGTTTACATGGATTTTTTAATACCTAAAAATAACCAAAATAATACTTTTAAGGATACACAGATATAACCAAACCACACTGAAGAAAAATGATATTGGTTAAGTGTTGGAGTGTGGAAATGAAATTAGGAAAACCAGGTGGTCAAATATGGGATATAGTAAGGACCCTTCATTAGTTGTAGGGGTGAGTTTTAAAAGCCTGCCTTAAGTTATTTAAGAGGATAATTAGGGGCTAGGGAGATGGCTGAGAGGATAAACCATGTTTGTATCTACAGATCCCACATAAGTCTGAGGATGGTAGGGAACATGTGTCATTCACACCACCACTCTTAGATGAAATGGAAAAAGTCAGAAGAGTTCTCAGAAGATCTCAGTCCAGCCTGCCTGGATCAGCAACAACAAGCAGGAGACCTTGTTTCAAACAAGGTAGAAGGTGAGAAATGATCCCCAAGGTTGTCCTCTGAGCATGACATGTACACACCTGTACTCTCACATATGATGTACACACACAATACACAGGCACACACACACACACACAAAAGTAACAACTAACATGCATGTTCAGAGAGTATGTTTGCATAAAAATACTAGGACTGGATCCATTTTGAACACTGTAAGTACAATTTTGATAAGATAAGATCTAAGATAAGGAAGTAAAGTATCTGGAAATGAGCCCTAAAATCCAAAAAATAATATATCTAGTACTTTGACTTTTCATTTTCTGCTCTTTGGTAGCTATGAGACCACAGATTGCTTTTAGATCTCCTTTACACATAGATGGAAAACTCTGTAGTGTATACATGGAAATTCTGCCCACAGTCACCACCCTGACACAGTGGCAGGAAAGGACAATGTTTCTAGGCTTTACCCAATATCTGCTGTGCAAAACACCAAATCCATAGCTCACAAATGTAGGACTAACAGTTGATAAGAGTTAAAAACAGAAGAACACTGCTTCCACAAGCCACTATTTAGGCCTAGGTTTACGGTATCTCTGTAGGAACTGTTTGTCAGGGAAGACCCAGAGGTTCCAAAACAATACAGAAGTTCGCCATAACTAGACAATATGACCCTAATGCTGGACACACCATGCACTTTGGTTGCAAGCTATATAGAAAGCAAGCTGGAACTAAGCTGGAATCCTCCTCCCTGTTAGCTGGCTTTCATGATTCCAGAAGCTAGTCTCTAGGTTGTTGGAATAGAAAAGGCATCAATGGTAAACTCTACAAACTACAATATCAATATGCCAGGCAAGACGTACCACTGATGCAATAATAGCATATGTGTTATGGGGACAACCAACCCCTCCAACTTGCTATGAGGCCTGCTTTACAGGAGACAATACATACCTGGTACTGTGAGTCCCGTCAAAATACTATGGCTCAGAAGGTCACATGGGTGAACTCACTATTCTTGTGTAGTTATTTTGACATGGTAGCAAATTACATTCTAAATATTTATGATTAGACCCAGAGATAAACACTACTCTCATCTTTAATCAGAGAAGCTCCTCTTTGCAGCACACAACAACGAATACAGACACTCATGACCTTTGAGGTACTTAGAATAAATGACAGTTGAGTGTTCAGCCCTAATCAAGATATCAAGACAAGAATGTAAGAGCCAGAAGACAGAAGGCTGTGAAATGTCATCCAGGGTATGGCACAGCCATTATAAACATGATCTCATAACAGCTGTAGTTGCCTGTACTTGGCCTGCACAAGTCTGGGCATGTCAATAGCTAATCATAGATCAAGGAAGGGTTCATGGTACCTACACCTCCATGATGAACTACTGGCAACCGATGGAGTCTGAGAGACAAACAGTCATTTCCCTCACTTGTACATGCACTGGTGTGCCCACTAAGCTCCAGTGAATAGTTGAGAACATAAAGTCAGTGGACCACAAGGTAAAAGAAAGAGGTATGGATGTGGGAAGGAGGGAGGGATGGCAAGAGGTAGGAAGGAGACAAGAGAGGGTTGGGAGTGAAAAGAAACAAAATGCACATGTATAGGACTGTACAGGAAGAAATTTAACCAATGAAAAGTGCAAAGACCAACAGAAGATTTGAGAACAGAAGCATCCATGAATGTCAACTTTGCACTTCTAATCATGAGCCACAAGAACCCGAGTAACTAAGGCCTTTCAAATTTCAGGCTAGGAAAAAATTGTCTTGAGTGAGGAAAATGTTCACACTAAGGCTGTCCCTTCCCCAAAAGAAACTCCATGAGAAAGTAAAGTAGTAGAAAGTGTTAGCCATGACATCTTCTGTCATGGAGCCCTGAGGTGTGTTTCTTCATTTATGAGCTGTTTCTCCTAAACTGTCTTGCTCAGGGGCCTGACTAAATGTGAGTCAACAGAACCTGTTGAAAGTGGCAAGTATATGTCTGCAAAGGATGCCGTAACAAAGTACCACAGCCTGGGGGAACTATGTAACATATGTAACAGACATTTATTTTCACACAGTTCCAAGTATAGTAGTCCTGGATGCAATGCAGGTGTGAGTAGAACTGGTTTTTCTCCTGGTCCTCTTTCTTTGGCTTATACAAAAGGTGTCACCTCCCTGTTTGTTCATCTCTCTCTCTCTCCCTCCCTCTCTCTCCCTCCCTCCCTCCCTTCCTCCCTCAATCTCTCTCTCTCTCTCTCTCTCTCTCTCTCTCTCTCTCTCTCTCTCTCTCTCTCTCTCTCTCTCTCTCGCCCTCTCCCTCTCTCGATCTTTCTCTCTCCCTTCTTACTTCTCTAATTATAAGAGCATCTCATGAAATTTTTACTTAGCTTCCTAAAGAGCCAGTATCGAAGTATAGTCACACTCTGGAATACTGAGGGCTATGACTTCAAGATACTAATGTGGGTCAAGGACAGAATTCAGATCCTTGAATCATAAATACTATGCAATGTACTTCTAACATCAGGAGACAATGTCACGAGCAATGTCATGAAATAGTATGGAAGTCTGGATCGCCACCAAGCCACGTCACTATTGGGGATAATAGAACCTAGAAGAGGTAGAGCCTAGTGGAATGATGTCAGGTCACTGAGTGTTTGCCTTTGAAAATGACTACTTGAACCTTGATCTTCCTCTTCATCTCTACTTCCTGGACAACATGGACAGCAGTTTTCTACACCATTCACCTCCACCCTCCAGTGCGGGCTCCTCACAGGCCAGAAGCAGGGCCACTCAAATGAGCCATGGGGAGATGACTCAGTGGCTACTTGTACTTGACCTTGATAGCATAATTGTTAACCTGGTTGACCCAGACAGACATACAGACAGACAGACAGACACACACACACACACACACACACACGAGAGAGAGAGAGAGAGACAGAGACAGAGACAGAGACAGAGAGACAGAGAGACAGACAGAGAGACAGAGAGAGAGAGAGCCTCTACCTCTATTCAACCACACCTCAGAAATTTAGTTTTTTAATACCTACTTTGGGTCATTACTAAGTCTAAAGTTGGTAAATCTTCTCTTTGCAGACAGCTTGGTTTCTGGGGCTGTAACATCCCTAAAACATCATTACTCCCATGTCTCCCTGTTTGTCTAGACCCTAAAAAGGCAGCACAATTCCATATCCTGGCATTCTCCCATATTACAAATGGCTTCTGTGGTAAAATTTACCATCAAAGCCAGTGCCTCAAGATGACCTTTCAATGGACCCCAACACCATGGCAACCACTGTTTTGATCTCTATCACTGAAAATTAGCTTTTCCTGTTTTCAAACTTTCTAAAAGGGAATCCTACAAATTCCAGTTTTTTGTCAGTGATTTTGAACCACTTTCCTGGTTTCCTCCTCATCCCTGAATCAAATGATTGCTACAATAGTGACCTAGTTTACTTTTCTCATTTGATTGAATGGTCCCAGAGAACACACATGTCATTCCACATAGCCCCGTGTGTGATGAAAACAATTTTTTCTGCATATAATAGAATGGTGTGTATTAATCATAAATCCTCTGCAATAACCTTGAGCTAACATTGCACTTACAAAGTTATGACAATCATTCTTTTCCAACAGGTCCCTTCCCAGTGACAACGGAGCCTTTGTCCTCTCCTGAGTCTCTGATCAATTGAACCCTGAAATTCAGCCACTGCCAACTCCTCCTTCAGGGGACATGCTCAACCAAATTTCTGAATGTCACCCCCACTTCTGCATACTAAATCCCACCAGGCTGAAGATTACAGCAGGCACAGCACAATCAACAGTGCCCCAAACTTTGAATGCCAACTTCCAGAGTCACAACTCTTGGGGTCTCCATGACCAAAGGGAGGATGAAAAAGCAGATAGGACAGAAAAGCAATGCCATTACTGGCTGGTAGGACTGCACACTCTTTAAAGACAAACACATGAGGCAAACCTCCCCTAGGATCTACCTCAAGAGGCAGCTGGTCCCAGCACAGTACCATTAGGGCAGCAAAACCAAGGCCTATGTGTAAACCCTTCATATGTCAGTCTTCGTATATGAAGACAGGGTCTCCAAGAGAGACACAAGCCTCCTCTTCTAGAAGCTGAGGACCAGGTAGGGATCTGTGACCCTGCCCTGGCAGAGTCTCAGGTTTCAGGTGAGCCTAATCTAAAGGTATTTACAGTGGAGCAGAGGCTCTAAATTTTGGCCTTCCTACTTGGCATCACTCATATGGTCATTCTACAGTTATAGCTGTATTTTAGCCTCCCACCCACACTGTAAATCCACAACTAATGTCTACTGAAGCATTCTGCATGCACCCTGGAAGCTGAACAGATATATGGTCTGACCAGCTCCTTCAAGACCCAAGACTTTCTGTACTGACTTCAGAAAACTTTGGCACTTTCAAACATCAGATGTCTAGGGACAATGACCATGCTAGAGTACTAGTAATTTGGGAACTAACCAAGAAAAAGGACAAACTAACTACAAGCTAGCCCATAAGCAGAGACCCATAGCATGGACATCACAGCTGTGGCCAGTGTCTCTGGAAAAGTTGGGGCTGGATAACTAGGTGACCAATTATGCTCTACCAAGAAAACCAACAAGTTAGAATGGCTAAGAGATAAGGGAGATATTGTCAACCAACCACTAACTTCTGAAACAGACAGCAAGACTTCAGAGGAGGAAGAAGCTCTAGATGACAATGAGGTAAAAATGTGAATAAACTGGACTGAGAGAAAAGTCTAGAAAAGACCAAGCCTTAGATCAAAACTGACATCTGCTTCAGAAAACATATTTGGTAGAGTCCCAAGATGCCCAAAGGCTGCTTGTGTGCCCATTCACATTTCCTACTCATGAGTTTAAATATTAGAAAGTGGAGCCTCTAGGAGGTGATTAGAGGCTGGCTCTACTCCCTAATATTTAAATGATAGAGCCCTCCTGAACAGGACTAATGCACAGAGTATAGAGGTCTCAGTAGGCTAGTGAGTGAGTGGATGTAGGCGGAACTTCTGGGTGTATTCACATGGGGATTGGTTGTCAGAGAGCCAAACACCTTGTCATTAGAGGTATGGAGTTTTAGGACCAACCACTCCTGACTTCAAAAGAAGTGTAATGTTGAGTAGACCAATGGCCAATCTTTTAACCAATAATTCCAAAACAGATGGGATTTAGAGTCTAAAAAAAACAGAGGTTCCTGCAGGATGGTACACCCTCAAAGGGCATGGCAGCCCCATACCCTTGTCACATGCCTATCCTGAGAACAGTTCCTGCCCCTTCTGTTCCTCTGCTTGGCATCTACATTTACATGTCCTTCATAGCAAGTGGTTAAAACTAGTAGAGAGTTTCCCTGAGGCCGAAGCTATATTGACAAACCAGTAAAATTTGATACTGAGAGGTTCTGACCCTAATTTATAGCTGGCAGGTCAGAAATATGGGTTCCATGTGAGAATTGCAATGGGGCTGTGCCTTCTAACCTCGGAATATGGTGATGTCTTCAAACTGTGGAATCTGATGATGCCTTCAAACTGTGGAATCTGGTGATGCCTTCAAACTGTGGAATCTGGTGATGTCTTCAAACTGGGGAATCTGGTGATGTCTTCAAACTGTGGAATCTGGTGATGCCTTCAAACTGTGGAATCTGGTGATGCCTTCAAACTGGGGAATCTGGTGATGTCTTCAAACTGTGGAATCTGGTGATGCCTTCAAACTGTGGAATCTGGTGATGCCTTCAAACTGGGGAATCTGGTGATGTCTTCAAACTGGGGAATCTGGTGATGTCTTCAAACTGTGGAATCTGGTGATGCCTTCAAACTGGGGAATCTGGTGATGCCTTCAAACTGGGGAATCTGGTGATGTCTTCGGGCAGACAGACTGAGCCACGCTGCACTGTGCAGCACCCTATCAGTGTCTGCGGGAGAAGTGTTATGTGTGGGGAATCATCCCAAACATGTCTTGGCGATCAGAGGTGGAGCATTCAGTATGGAAAGTAAGAGTACAAAATCACTTTGAGTTATTTTCTTATCAGGCAGATATAAGAGCTAGCATCAAGAAGGCACTGCCCATAAAACAGGTCCTCCTCAGACACTGGTTCTGCAGTACCTTGATCTTGAACTTCCCCGAATGCAAATCTATGAGAAATGATTTTCTGTCTAAACTACCCAGCCTAGGCCATTTTCTTGACAGTATCCCAAACAGACTAAAACCTGGACTAACCCTCCTATTCCAGACCACCTGTGCTACCTTGTTGCCAGTGAACTGATTCCAACAAAGGGACGTGTGCACGCCTGCTGTGGGGGATGGGGTCCATGAAGGCTGCTAGTTGTTTCTGCTTCCAATTTCCTGCTGCTGAGAAGACAGATACACTTCTTAGATAGTGGCCCTGTAGGCAACAACCATGAGGCAAAGCCAGTAGTTAAAGGCAGGAAGGAGAAAGAGGGAGCCTGGGTACACCATGGAGAGGGACTGGGCTGGGATGGCATTTTTCTTATAGAAGTTTACACTGTTTCAGTTGGATGTTTGATTTCCAGAGCTATCATAACAAAAGGCCACATATCTAAGCAGCTTAAGGCAACACATAGCTTATGGTGTCTAATGTGAATCTCTCCATGGAGCCTCGAAAATGAAGCCTTTCCCAATGTCTTGGTATGCATACTCTGCTTCAAACCACCAGTGTCACATGTCTCTCTGGAGAGTCTCCCACACTCACACCCCCTATCTCCAGCTCCCCTGTCTCCCTCTTCCACTCACTGAGATGGCACATGGCATGTCCCTCCTCAAGGTCAACAGGTATACCACCTTATCCACCTACAACCTTAAGCCCTCTTTTCCACATAACACAGTGTGCTCCAAAGATTAAAATACAAGCATATTGAAGAGATCACTCTTCTGCTAACCATACATATACACAATAAGCAAACTGATGGGGGATGTCCTGTATGTGTAAATATATATTTCTTTTATTAGTTGATGAACAAACGCTGATTGGCCAGTAGCCAAGCAGGACATATAGGCAGGGCTACCAGACTAGGGGGATTCTGGGAAGAAGAAGGAGAGAGAAGCTGCAAGGTGTTGGGGAAGTCCTGTGCATTTGTCAACAAAGCACTGTCTGGCCTATAGGGAATCAAGATAGGTGGAACTAGGAGTCCAGGAGGACTCTGGGGAGGAGAAACACACAAGTTTGAGATGGGGTAGGAAGCCCGGAACTACTCTCCGGTAAGAGAAATTCTTAGATTAACAATTATGGGATAATTACTTAAGTCAGAGCTAGCCAGTAAGAAACAAGCAAGGCCAACAGCTTCATAATGAATATAGCCTCTTGTGTGTTTATTTGGGACTGATGCAGCTCTAAAATCAGGCTGGCGGGAACGCTCCTCTCAAAGAAAAAGCTTCTCTTAACAGCCAGGGAGATGCCATGTAGCTACTGGGAAGATAAGACTCCAGGCATTCTCTGCTAAGCTAAGACTATGTGGAGATACTTAGATTAATAGAAATGGGTTAATAATTAAGAGAGAGCTAACCAATAAGAAGCCTGAGTCATTGGCCAAACAGTTTATAATTAATATAAGGCTCATTGTGTTTCTTTGAAACCAAAGGGTGGTGGGACTAGGCTGAACAGAAACTGTCTACAGCAAACTCCACTTGTAATTTGAGACAGAAATCACATAACTATAATTAAAATTTTAAGTTTGATATCAACAATTATTATGATTCTTTAAAAAGTTTTAAACAGTTAATCAGGAAGGCTACTGTGTTGGTTGGAATGAGAATGGCCCCATAGGCTCTAATATTTGAATGTTTGGTCTCCAGTTTAGGAAGGATTAGGAGGTGTGGCCCTGTTGGAGGAGGTGTGTCACTGAGGGCGCTGACTCACTCTCTCTACCTTCTACCTTCTACCTCCTGCTCCAGCACCATGCATGCCTGCCTGCCTGCCGCCATGCTCCCCACCATGATGGTCATAGACTAACCCTCTGGAACTGTAAACAAGCCCGAGTCAAATGCTTCCTTTTATAATCTGCCTTGGCTGTGGTGTCTCTTCACAGCAATAGAACAGTCACTAAGACAGCTATCTTGAGACTTCACAGAAGAGATACATATCATTCTGACATTAGATAAGATTGAACCAAGTTCACCTATTGGAGAGCATGCCGTGAGCTCTCACTGAAAGAAAGCAGGCAGGTCCTGCACAGCCCCCATCCCCAGGTTAGCCAGGTTGAGGCTCCTTCACTGTGTGCCTGTCTGAGATGAGCTTAGCATCCTCTTCCAAAATACCCATGGTCAAGCAGGGTATGGTGGTTCACACCTGCAACCCTAGCACTCAAGAGGCTGAGGCAAGATGACTGCTGTTAGTAGGGCAACAGACAGAGTACCACACTACATTGTGAAATCCTGTCTCAAACACATCCGCATACCCTCCCCTCAAAAATAAAGTTATACAGGGCCTTGACTATGCTTAGTTAATCTTTGAAAAATGCAGTTTTTGCAACTTTCCACTGGAGCTGGCTCTCTATACCCAGGAGTTATGCATCTGAGCATTCAAGTCATTATAGAATAAAAGTATGAAGAAAAATAGCATCCATGCTAAACATGTAAAGACTTCTTATGGTGGTATCATTTCCTAAACATACAACATGGCAATGATTTACAGAGCATGTGCATTGTAACTAGACATGAAGTGGAGGACATGGAATGAGATAGATGAATACTAACCAGAGAAAGGGACTTGAGCTACATATTTGGGTATCCTCAAGAGGTCCTGGTCTGAACACCTGCAACTACAGAAGAGCAACTGCGTTTTTATTTAGTAACCCTAATAAGACGGTTCACCTTGCTAATTAAAGGCACCAGCTGTGCTTCTTAAACAGCTCTCTGGAGACACAGGCCCTTTGTATAAACAGAAAGGGGAAAGAGAGTCCTTAAGGCTCCAACCCCTCATGGACAGTGGAGCTTTGTGGATCTGAAGCAAAGATCTCCAGAATCTTTGCAGTATTTACCAAGCCCTTGGTTCCCTCAGATCTGGTCTCCGTGTCATCACAATGTGGAATTCATCTCCCTCCAGGAGAGCATGCTGGGCAGGTAAGGCAGCTCTGAGCCCTGTTGTGTGGAGTGAGCCCAGGTCGGGGATCACTTTGTACCAAATGCTAAATGCACACAGACTGTTCCCTGTGGGGTCCTGGCACGGGATGCAGACACTGACCTATGAAATGTTAAGTGTGATACTTCCTGTTACTCAGAGAAACTAGCCACAGGCCACGGGCTTTGTTCCAAGAAAGAATCAGATGAATGAATAATGCAGAGGCTCATTTTTCCAAATGAATAATAAAAGAGTTCATACGCAAGCTTTTGAGCCCTCCTCCAAATGATAAATATCCCATTACATCAGCAGAGATGAAGATTAGACAGCTCAACCAGGTGAAGCAATTTAATCGAGCTCTCTCCCATCCTGTTTTCTTGGTGTCTTAACTTCTCTGAAATTGCTTTGAGAAAAATTAATCTGAAGACAACATTGAAAGTATGAAAAACAGAAGTAAAACCTGGATCTTGCAGAAAGTCTAGAAACACTCAGCTCTGAGCACAGTGTTCTCTGATGTTTTAAAGACCCCGGAGGAAGGACCCCAGCCTGCGGTGGAGAAACTACTTCAATGTAACACTTCTGATGCATGGAATTACCCAAAAGGGAGAAGAGAAAGTGTTACAGTTGCTGCAGAGCAAGCCCAGTGAGGCAGGCATAATCAGCAGGTTTAGCTTTGGTTTGAATGTGCAACATCCCCAAAGGTTCATGTGTCGAGAGCAAGTCCCCAGAGTGGTGCTATGTGGAGTTAGTAGAAGCTTAATGAAGTGAGGCCTTCTGGGAGGTTCTCGGATCATTGCAGACATGCTCTCAAAGGGAAGGAGAGACCCCTGGGTGTTTTCTCTTCCACTTCTTCCTAACTGATGAAATAGTGGCTTGCCCCATGATGTACAACAGTTAGGAGGTGCTACCCAGCCAGGCACCCATGCAATGAGCCCAAATAGTCATGAGCTACAAACACTGAGCCCAAACAAGTCTTTTTTCTTTATAATTGTCTCGAGAATTTCATTATAGCAATGGTAAGCTAATATATGCTTTATTTAAGAGGCCAGCCTAATAAGAACAGATGGATCAGAGTGAAGAAGAGGAATAAGAAAGACAGGTCTCTAATTAAAGAGGGCCACATTTACAGATCTCTACGGTCAAGGTGAAGCGATAAGAGAGAGCAGAGTACAGAAGAGAAGGAAGTGCCCAAAGCCAGCTTAAGACAGGACAAATAAAGAGACACATTTAACCAGCATGCCATAGATGGTGCTCTGAAGCATCAGCTCAGAGGAGCCCAGGAAGGTGAGGACATCCTCAAAACAATGTAGACTTTGTCAACATCTAGATAAAAGATGAGAAGGAGGAGCCTGACAGGGGGCCAGAGACACAAACCATCAGAGCTATCAAGTGTGAACAGTTACCTTCATTCCTTTGGTAGGACACAAGTCTCAGCAATATTAACTACTAAAGCAACAGCATACCCCAATGCTATGCAGTCCAGAAGAATATCACCAAGTAGGAAGGTAAGTAACACCCTGTTCTGTGGCAGAGTTACACTCCAACCTCAACGGCAGACCAACATGGCAGTCTAGGACTTCACTATTTTTACCATCCTCAGCAGACATCCCACAGCACTGTGTAGTTTTAATTTGCCAAGCATTTTGGAAAAGATTATGAACAGCACAAGAACACAACAGGACTCTGTCCCAATAAATCCCCTCACAAATTGAAAATATACTTAAGGGCCAGGCGTTGGTGGCGCACGCCTTTAATCCCAGCACTCGGGAGGCAGAGACAGGCGGATCACTGTGAGTTCGAGACCAGCCTGGTCTACAGAGCAAGTTCCAGGACAGGCTCCAAAACAATACAGAGAAACCCTGTCTCGAAAAACCAAAAGAAAATATATTTAAGGGAGCCTCCTGAGGCCTGGGGATTGTGCAGAGGGAAACTGTCCCAGTTGACCAGGTGATCCAGAGTCTGCCAACATTGCAGTGCTAGTTCTGCCTCCACCCAGAGGAGGAGACAAGTGTGGGTCTGTTTCCAGCCCGCCTTCTGGTGCCCTGTTTGGAGCTTCCTGAGGCCTGGGGACTGCCCACTGGGAAACTCATCCTGGCGGGCCAGGCCATCCAGAGTCTGGCGAGGTCGCTGTGCTAGTCCCGCTTCCACCCGTGGGAAGAGGAGAGCCATCGGAGTATTGGACCTGCTTGCACCCACAAGAAGAGAACCTTGATCTGTACCCAAAAGGAGAAAGAGACTCCACTGGAACCCACTGGAAGAAGGGATGGGAAGACAACAGAATAAGAATACATTCAACAACAGAAAGATCAATATGAGGCTGGGAGTTGGTGGGGCACGCCTTTAATCTCAGCACTCGGGAGGCAGTGGCAGGCGGATCTCTGTGAGTTCGAGGCCAACCTGGTCTACAGAGCAAGTTCCTGGACAGCCTCCAAAACAATACAGAGAAACCCTGTCTCAAAAAAAAAAAAGGCTAACATGATGCCACCAAAGTCTAGGAACTATACATGAGCAAGACCTAAACATCCCAGCACAGATGAAGCAGAAGAGAATGATCCTAAAAACAATTTTATGAAGATGATAGAGACCCTCAAAGAGGAAATGAGAAAATCCCTTAAAGAACTGGAAGAAAAAAACAACAAAAAATTAAAGAAATGGAGGAAAAGACAAACCAAAAATTGCAAGAAATAAACAAATCTCTAAAAGAAAACAAGGAAAGCCAAGAAAAAAAAAAAACATACGAGTGAAGGAAACAATTCAAACAGTGCAAGGATTGAAAGCTGAAACAAAGACAATAAAAAACAGTCTGAGGGAATGCAGGAATAAGAAAAGGTAAATGACAGACACAAGCATAACCAACAGAATACAAGCCATGGAAGAGAGAATCTCAGGCATTGAAGATTCACTAGGAGAAACAGATTCATCGACCAAAGAAAATCTAAAGTTCAACAAATCCCTAACACAAAATATCCAGGAAATATGGGACACAGTGAGAAGACCAAACCTAAGAATAATAGGTATAGAAGAAGGTGAAGAAACCCACTTCAAAGATGCAGAAAACATATTCAACAAAATCATAGAAGAAAACTTTCCCAACCTAAAGAAAGACATGCCAATAAAAGTAAAAGAAGCTTACAGAACACCAAATAGAGTGGACCACAACAAAAAGTCCCCTCACCACATAATAATCAAAACACCAGACATACAGAATAAAGAAAGAATATTAAGAGCAGCTAAGGAAAAAGGCCAGGTAACATATAAAATCAAACCTATCAGAATTACACCCGAATTCTCCATGGAAACTCTCAAAGCCAGAAGGTCCTGGATAGATATTCTACCAACACTAAGAGACCATGGATACCAGTCCAGACTACTATACCCAGCAAAGCTTTCAAGCACTATAGATGAAGAAAACAAGATATTCCATGACAAAACCAGATTTAAACAACACATATCCACTAATCCAGTCCTACAGAAAGTTCTGGAAGGAAAACTCTAACCCACAGAAGTTAATTACACTCACAAAAACATAGGCAGCAGATAATCCCACTTTACCAACAGCCAAAAGAAAACAGGGGGAGAAATCCACACACAATATCGCCACCACCACAAAATCCAAAACAAACAAGAATCAACAATCAATGGTCATTAATATTCCTCAGTATTAATACTCTTAACTCGCCTATAAAAAGACAACAGAGAGATATGAATACAGAATCCATCCTTCTGCTGCATACAAGAAACACACCTCACTTCAAAGACAGACATTACCTCAGAGTTAAGGATTGGGAAAAGATATTCCAATCAAATGGACCCAAGAAACAAGCTGGCATAGCAATCTTAGTATCTAACAAATTGACTTCAAACTAAAAACAATCAAAAGAGCCGAAGAAGGTCATTTCATATTCATCCATCAAGATGAAGTCTCAGTTCTGAGCATTTATGCGTCAAATACAAAGGCATCCACATTTGTAAAAGAAACACTACTAAAACTCAAATCACACATAAAACTTCGCATAGTTATAGTGGGAGACTTCAACACTCTACTCTCACCACTAGACAGGACCACCAGACAGAAACTTAACAAAGGAACTAATAGAAGTTATGACTCAAATGGGTTTAACAGGCATCTATAGGACATTCCATCCAAACAGAAAAGACTATACCTTCTCGGTGCCACATGGAACCTTCTCTAAATTGACCGCATACTCAGCAACATAGAAAACCTGAACAGATACAAAAAAAAACTAGAATAACTCCTTGATTCTTATCAGACCACCTTTAAAGTTAGAATTCAATAACAACACAAATTGCAGAAACTCTACAAACTTATGGGAATTGAATAATGCACAATTGCATCATTCCTGAGTCAAGGAAGAAATAAAAAAGAAATTAAAGACTTCCTAGAATTCAATGAGAATGAAGACACAAAATACCCAAACCTATGGGACACCTTGAAAGCAGTGCTAAGAAGAAAGTTCATAGCATTAAGTGCCCACATGAAGAAACTGGAGAATAGCCACACTAGAGAATTAACAGCACAACTAAAAGCTCTAGAACAAAAAGAAGCAACCTCACCCCAGAGGAGTAGATGCCAGGAAATAATCAAATTGAGGACTGAAATCAATAAAGTGGAAAGAAAGAAAATAATACAAAGAATCAATGTAACAAAGAGTTTGTTCTTTGAGAAATCAACAAGATAGACAAACCTTTATCCAACCTAACCAAACAGGGAGATTAGGAGGAGAGAGGAGGACATGAGGGACCAGGAAGATTGAGTTGGGGAAGGATAGAGGAGAGCAAGAAAAGAGATACCTTAATGTAGCGGGCCATCATAGGTATAAGGAGAAATTTGGCACTAGGGAAATGCCCAGATATATACAGGGATGACCCCAACTAAAAAACTAAACAATAGTGCCATCACAGAGCCATCCAGTAGCTGATGGAAACAGAGGCAGAGACACACAGCTATGCACTGAGCCAAATTCCTGGAATCCAGTTGTAGAGATGGAGGAGTGCTGAGCAAAAGGGTCAAGACCATGCTGGGGAAACCCACAGAAACAGCATGGACCCCAGAATGACAGCTTGGAAACCAGCATAGCACAGAGCTAGGTCCCCTGCACGTGGGTGTCAGTTAGGAGGCCTGGGCAGTCTATGGGGTCCCTGGTAATGGAACAGCATTTATACCTAGTATATGAATGGACATTGGGAGCCCATTCCCCATAGAGGGATACTCTCTCAGCCTAGATACACAGGGTAGGGCCTAGCCCTACCCCCAAATGATGTGACAGACTTTGATGATTCCCCATAGAAGGCCTCATCCTTTCTATGGAGCAGAAGAGGGATGGGATGGGGTCGGCGGGGGTCATGGGAGAATGGGAGAGAGAGGGAACTGGGATTGATTTATAAAATTAAAATGTTTCTAATTTAAATAAAAAGGAATAGAAAATATATTTAAGGCAATTCATGTATGTGTATATGTAATGTGTATCTATGCATCTGCATATATGTAAGCATATGTTTTATTGTGTAACACACACAATAGTAGAGCACTTGCCTAGCATATAAAGGTTATAATAGTATGGGGGCACTGCACTGAGTACTTCTTACTAAACATTCTAGCTTGGCCACACAGCTGAACTCTCTTGTGTTCACTTCGAGCTGCTGTCACAGTCTCAGCTTCCCATCACAAAAGACATGTCTCTAGCCATGAGGAGTTCAAACTTGAAGGTATAATTCTACTGAATATGTATTGCATCCACCCCTTCATAAGGTCAATTATGACATCCAATAACAGTGAGGCTAGGCAATCTCTATTCTTTTACCTTATGGTGATAACTCTGTGCACTCATTTGCATTAAAGAGTGCTGTTTATTCCAAATAAGATAAACTGGGAACACTACACCAAATGTACCCCAAGGCTCCCACTGAACCCTGGCAGGAGGGTGCCTCCCAGATCCCAGCTAGAGAATCCAGCTTTCTCTGGTCCAAGGCTGATGCTGTGGGTGCATCAGCTCCCCCAATAGCTCCATGTCACCAAGCTTTACCCATAGTACTTAGGGGCTCACTTCCTGTCTCTCCCAAGAGTCTGCAGGGCTAGCTAATAGGGGGCCGCACACACACACACAGAGAGAGACAGAGAGAGAGAGACAGAGAGAGAGAGAGAGAGAGAGAGAGAGAGAGAGAGAGAGAGAGAGAGGGAGAGGGAGAGAGACAGAGACAGAGACAGAGACAGAGACAGAGACAGAGACAGAGACAGAGACAGAGCTCACAGAGGACCCCACCACAGGCACTGATTCTGTGGGAGTGAAGGGGGACAGGGAAGGGAGCAGAGAACATGCATGGCTGGCAACTGAGGACGCCTATATGTGACAGAGATTTAAAGACAGCTAAGCAGCAGGTCTCCTCCCATTGAAGACCCCATCCCCGGTACAGAGCGGAGTGCCCACCTACCTGCATCCTAAGGGCTCCCTCAAGGGTCCACCACCCTCACCCGGTCCTGAGAGGCTGGCTCAGGAAGGCGCTTTAAATGCAATTACCAATGTCATTCTGCCCAGAATGGGCTTACAACTTCTCTTCTAGAAAAACAAGTTCTGAGATATGAAATGCTGGCTTTCCTGTGCCTGTGATGGTTTCTCACTTGTCTAACTGATTTGCTTTTCAAAGCAGCCTTAAATTAATTAGTTAGTTATTCCAAGCCAGAAAGAGGCACAAATGACCAGCTCATAGCCACCCATTCTTCAGTGGCACTGAGTCCTGGACCCTCCTGTCTCTCACACTGGAGCAGGCAGTGGGGGAGTGGACACTGGGGCTCCCAAGCCAGCTATGGTTTTAAGAGAGAGGTAGCTGTGTCCACATACTGAACCCATTCCTCTGAGTCTGGAGGACGTACCTACTACCTTGAAAGGACTTGGCTTACATCCTTGCATGTGTCTAGTAGGAAGAAGACAATGGTGGGACATGGGTCACCTTCAGGTCCCATGTGCTTGACTCTGCTAATCAGTAAAGGAATGACACTGTACCACACTGATGCCCTGTCACTTTATGCCCTAGGACAGACGAACAGCATGGAGGGAAGGATGGATGGAAGGACAGAAAGAAAGACCAAGGGAGGGAGGGAGGGGGCAGGTACTTTCCAGGGTGTGGATCTGCCCACATGTTAAAGTCTCCTTTTGTTAGTATTTGCAATGGTTTTACATGATTTCTGTTACTACTGGGAGAGATTTCCTCTTTAAAACACAGGTTGCATTTCTCATATTTGAACGTCTATAGCTGATGTCTTCACATAACATTCAAAGCAAAACGCCACAGCAGGAGTGGTCAAAGGGAAAGAGGTTGCATCCAGAGAAGAACCAGAAAGGAGGAGCTAGAGCCAGAGAGAGCTGGCCAGGGCAGCAGGCAGTTTGTGGTGTATGGAGGGGGTAGTGGGGGGGAGTCAAGAACACTGAGAGGAAGAAGGAAGTGACACTTGAGGGAGCAGAGTCACAGAACTGCAACTGTGAAAGGAGCTGGCCTCCTGGCTCCCTGCCCTTCTAAACTCACCTGGAGGTAACTGCCTACGGGGAGAACCAGAAACAAGCGTCTTGGTCTATTACCCACTGACACCACGTCCAGCATTCCCCAGCGTGCTGCTAGAGTGAATAGAGTGTGGCCCTGGGGTTTCAGCCTGGATGGAACACTTTCACAACTATGTCCTAAAGGTGGCAGAAGGGCTGGGGTCCACGGGTCACTATGAACCTCACCTCTTTTTTGAGAGATTAAAAACATCTATTTCTTTAACTGAAATATGAGCCACGGGCCTATGGTCTTGGTAGAGAAGTGCAATAAACCCTGACTGCAGAGCTGACTCTTCTCTAAGGTCAACAAACCCCACAGCCAGCCTTGTCCCGTGGCAAGCATCAATGCAGAGCAGAGCCCCACCCACTAGGTCTGTGTCTAACTGGGCATTTCCCACCACCTCTTTACATTACATGGGTAATAAATACTCAAGGACAGAAACAGTATACACATAAAAAAGAATACAGTGAATAAAACTGTAACTAGCTGGCTCACCCTGAGGGATACCCTGAGTCCATCTTCCAAGTGCTAGCATTACAGGTGGCTGCCACACCTACTGGCTGCCACACCTGGATTCTAGGGCTCTAAACTCTGATCCTAGCACTTACTAGGCAAGCATTGATTCTACTGAGAGATCTCCACAGCCCTCTAACCCATCTTTTACATATCTCTGTATATTGATCACAATTAATATGAATTATGTTATATGCATCTAAAATAATGTAATGATTTGCCTAGCCAACTGAATATTCTTTGAAAACATGGTTTTCATGGCTGTGGCATCTGGGAATAGCATCTTATAATTACCCTGCTACTGTGGTATTTCAAGTTGTGTGCAATTTTCCACTAAGGTAAATAAAGTGGGTGAATGTCTTGTGGTCTCTGATTTCATGTAAACCCTTAGCGGGTGACGGGAGCAAAGGGCACAAATACTTACTTCTCAGGTTACACCCACCAACCTTTCCTCCAGTTGTGTGGGAATGCATTTGTTCTTCAACATGCACATCCATACTGAGAGCACATATTTCAGTTTCCTTACCAGTTTGTGGACCCTTCAAAGCCCTGCCCTGCCAAGGAACATTTTAATTTGCCTTACTATGATCACTTTCGAGGAGCAGTGTTTCCGTTTGCTTGCCTTTCTTATTTCTTCAGCAAGCAGCTTGCTGAATAGAGACTCTCTGAACCCTTTCCATTTGATGTTAATGTTTCCTTATTGATTTATGACTGCTTTTAGTATAATAAGGATGGATTGGCAGGTAGATAGCGTGTGTCCTGATTTGCCAATTCTGTTGATGGTGTTTGACACATACAGCACACTAATGGATGTGTGGTCAATTGTATCAATCTTTCCCATATGATGCCTTCCATTGCCAGGGTGGTGTCACTGTCCTTTAGCATGGGATCAACCCCGATTCCAATGCTCGCTGTCAGTGTCTCAATTTCCTAGATTGAATATGGAAGATAATGAGAGTGCATTTAATACAAAGAGGTAGGATATGGCAGGCAGTCTCTGAGATACTTCCAATGGCTTCTGTTAGTCACATGTCACCCGGTTACATCCAGGGAGTACCAGAGTTATCATGGAGTAAGCTTGGAAGCAGATATGCCCTGGTGGCAGCTAAAATGACACAGAAACACTGAGGGAAGTTGAGCCAAGATCCCTGACCTGTAGAGGGGGTAAGTATGAACAAATTGCAAAGATGTAGGTGCATGAAAATGTCATGATTAAGCCCGTCATTCTGTATTTTTGTCATCCCTGACCCACAGAAACGGTGAAGAAGGAAACATTTGTTTTAGGTGGCTAAGTTTAAGGATTGTTTGTTATACAGCAGGAGATAGCTAATACATTATACAATGTTTCAACTTGATGGTGGATGATCTTATAATTTCTCAATGAGGTCATTGGAACATTAAATGCCTTTTCAACTTCTAAGGGTAAGTCAGGGTACATCTATACATGAATGCATATAATAACAATGGCTGTGGTAGATTACGAAAAAAAAGAAACAAAACAAAAAACAATAGGTCAATGACTTGTCATTCTGTTCATTTAAAAAAAACATGTAATCCTTTTCTACCTTTGAAACAGAGCTTGACTGTAGGACTTGCTTTGGCCAAGAGAACAGTATCAAAGATGATACAGAAACCAGCACACATAAACTCACCAGCAGAAAACTATCGCTAGCATGGGAAGGAATCAGAACTAAGCCTGCAGGATGACCAATAATCCCTGTTGCACCCCAACTTCCAGCTGATCACCCATCAGTCATATGAGGAGGCCCTTGGCTCAGGACTAGCAGCTTATGAAGGGCCTAGACAAGAGAAACACCCACCATGCCCACACTAATTTTCCATGCTCAGTGTCTCCGTGTGTGTGTGCTAGGCAAAGCCACCAAGCTCCAGTCTGACATGTTTCACAGAATTTAACAACTGGTATAGCTGCCACTGTTTCTGTTCCTAATGTGGATATGGGAACAGTACAGTGACCAAGACTGTTTCTTAATAGTAGTTCCAGGTTGCTCTTGCTGACTCATCCACTGAGAAGCCATTTCAGTAAATGATAATAGGTGAGAATCTAACCTAGTGTTTCATTCTCTCTTTCCCTATAAACCCTGAGACTTTGTTTCAGGATGTCATATTCACCAATCACTTCTAGCAATACAAAAGCAAATCTTGGCCCAACACCATGATGACTGTCTCTGATCTCCCACTAGGGCACTCAGAGAAATGTTCACAATTACCTACATGTGGGAGCAATGAGGCTGCCGATGAAGGGCTTCAAAGAATAAGGATGCTAGCAACGTTGATGGCTAGACGGAGAAACAGTCAATTAAACAGAAGGGATGACTCCATGACCAATGTTTGCTTCTAATCAAAACCAAACCTGTCCCAAGTCTCCAAGTCAGTTGGCAGCTAAATTCCCCAAGGTCATTCTGAGAGCAGCCCTAGGTGATGTAAAGGGGTGGTGGGCACACGTGAAAACATGGTACCACACTCCACAGCCTTTGTGGGAAAGAGCACCATAGGCAAAACCCTCAAAAGGACTTGGGATAGTCCAACATGAACCAAATGACTAAGATCCAAGCAACAGACAGCATGGCAGAAGTTATAGACACTGCAGGCCAATCACAGAAGATTCCATGAGGGGAAGTGTCCAGATTCAAAAGAATTAGATTCAGTAAAGAGCAGTGGTTTCAGGAACAGAAAGCAGGAGCAAGTCCTGTGGGGTAATCAATTTCCTTCTAATAGAAGCTTTCACTTTGCAGAAAAGGACTTCTCCCTTTTTTTCTTAAGCCCTAAGCATACCCAGGTGATGTCGTATCGATTAGGGTAGGTCTTTACTCAGTCTACCAATTCAGATGCTCTTTCCTACAAAACATCATCACAGATACTTCCACATATAGCCTTACCAGCCATCAGGGCCTCCCTTAGCAAGTAAACACATGACATTAGTCATTGCAGAACCTTGGGTCCCACAGAAAAGGAGCTATTCTAAGCATACCCAAGCCCTGATCCAATTCCTCTAACTCGTCCACCCAACTTGAAGCTTCTAATCCCTTCCAGAAGTGATGCTCCTGCTCCTATGACTCCTTCCCTGTCCAGTTTCTCCCAGGACCATGTCAAAAAACCATAGCTATGAATACACTTTAATATAAACAAAGCAAAACAAACTTCTCCACAGAGGTTATCATACTGTTTAATACAATCTTTTTTTTCCATCATACTCTTGTTCAGAGGAGGGCATCGTTGACTCTTCAAGAGAACATCCTTTTTTGATGCAGTCACAGTTTGCTTCATTTTGGTTTGTTTTTCATAGGCTCTGTGATATTTTTCTCAGGAGATGTGGCTGGAAACAGAGCTGACAAGTGTTGACTCCATGAGCATCTTACTTCTATTCTCCCACTGTCTGTCCAGTGTGGGTGCCTTTCCCCTGGATGACTGCAAGGGATACTTTTCTGTCGTCCAGACCCAGCCAGTCCCTCTGGTCAACCCAGCCTTTTCCTAAGTCTCACAAGAGAGGGGATAAGAATCTGGCCACAGGCTGTGATAGTGTGAAGTACCACAAAATTTCTAGTGTAACATGGTGAGGGGACATGACTATCATCTTGCTCAAGGATGGACTCTCTCCCCTAGGAACTGAAGTGAACTGGGCTAGTTCCACCTTTCAGCATCACCGTGAGTACATGCTATCTTTGAATCATATTAGAAGCTTGACAGCTGACTGTGCACAGATTATTTCTACAGCTGAAGAGCTTTGACATCTAAACTGCCCCCAACCACACCAGCATTCAGTAAAGTTAAGTGTCTTATAGGCAACCTAGAGCCAGGAGGGAGTAAAGACAGAGTTGGCACAGGGCCTTGGCCTGCAGCACCACCATGCTCTGCATGAGGAATCCGACTTGTACAAAGGACTCTTCTGTGAACACAATTCACAATTCAGTCATGACTTAACTTGGTAGGTCAGTACTTTTTGGTACAAAAACCCCTCCCTGCAAGCTATGTTGATATTGTCACGCCTTCTTAAGAGATGAAAAGGGAGTTGGACTTGGTGGCACAAGCCTTTAATCCTAGCACTCAGGAGGCAGAGGGAGGTGGATCTCTGTGAATTTGAAGTCAGCCTTGTCTACAGAGTTCCAGGACAGCCAGGGCTACACAGAGAAACCCTGTCTTGAAATCCCCCCTCCCAAAAAAATCAGATCGAGAGAGGGGAGAAGGGATATATTTTTATCTTCTACACCAATATATAAATACCTGAGGACAATCATTTCAGACTCAACACTTAAATTTTAAAATATGAAACAGTACACATGTTAGACATCATTCCTAAGCAATTGCTTGGCCAGAGTCATCCCATTGGAACCTTTCAAAAATTTAGCAGTAGCAAAGCAATGGGGATGCCTCTACTCCACAGTTCCCACATCCAACTGAAAAACCATCGACTCTAGCTCACCACCATAAAGGAAAATAACATTCCAGCCACTCTTACTACCTTCCCAATTAATAAGTGCGGTTGGTGAGGGTCACCTGTAGGTCGGTCTTCTGCAAACTGTAAACTGACAAGAAAGTCTGCTATCCAGCTTCATACTTGCTTTGGATCTCCTGCTGGCATTCATTTAATGGGCAACTTGTCAAGTTACAACTCTCTGGCGTGCCTTGCTATGAAGCATTTATTTCCTGCAGATGGGTTAGTCTCAAGACAGTAACTGTGGCATCAACGCTAGACTAACAGCAAGAAATCTATTTTACCCATTTCCCCGGGTGTTGGACAAGCCTGTCGCAATGCTCTATAACTGTGTCACCTTGATCTGTGCGGTCACTTTGATCAGCATGTTGTCACAGAGAATTTTTCTGACTACCCTTTACCTCCCTTCATTTCCTAAAGGCCAAGTTCATTTAACTATTTTGTCATGAAACCTTTCCGGTCAGATGTAACTGCTTAGAATATGCTCTGAAAAAAAGGTCTGTATCATTACTTCAAGTAAGGAAATATGAGCCGGTTCAAAAATAAATATTTTATTTGTGAAATTTGTTCTTTGGCAATTTTATGGCTGTATATAATGCTGTCTGATTATACTCTACCCTCACCTGCTCTCATCTCCCCACTCCCACCTCTCCATGCCCCTCCCCCATCTTTTTGACATCGAGACCTTCTACACGAACACGGGTTTGGAACTATCCACCAGATCCTGAAAATCCCCCAAGTGCCCTCCCCTCAGCCTGGACTCTTCTCTCTGCTTTTATCCCTAGCATGGGAGACACTCTGAGTGCTCTCAACACCTCACAGAAGTAACATCTCACGATACCCATCCTTTGTGATTGGCTTATTTCACTCAGCCCAATGTCCCCAAGACTCACCCATGTTATTCTGTCTCAAAAGCTTTTTCTCTTTACAGCTGAACAATATTCTATTACACTAAGAAAGCACAGTTTGCTTCCATAAGCACTTCAGGCTGCTGGGGGTAATACTGCTGGGGAGATGGGCAAATGCACATCTCCGTTCCCTGCTCCAACTCTTTCCTGAGAGGGCAGACTGCCGTTATAGTCTGATCCTCATGAAGAGCCACCAACCTCTTCTTTACCCGGTGTCTTAAGGATAAGATTGGATTCTTCAAGAGGAAATGTGATGGTTGTGTAATTAATGTACTTAGAGCCACCAGGAGTTCTGACATCTTGGTGACAAAGCAGGCCTTCTCTGGGCATGAGCCCTGCAGTCCCAAGTGAACCAGGCAAACAAGTTGCTGCAACTTATATAGAGAAACAGACACCTCCAGCATAAGAATCCTTCACATTGTAACATAAACATAGCTCCAAAACACATGCCTTTTAGTCCTATTGAAGTATTTTCCAGTATAAGGAGGAGTGGGAAATTCTGGTAATAGGTGATTACTTGGCCCTCCATTCCCTTCTCCATTCTGAAATCACAGAGGTAAAAAAAAATTTGAAAGGCCAAGGAAACATGGGCAGGGAGTCCAGCTCCTTTGTGGATGCCTAAGCATGGGTACAGTATCTGCGAGGGAGGTACACATGGGAGAGCCATTGAGGAGGCTCAGCTCAACTCCCCTGAAAAACAGGAGGTTATGCATCAGAGTCACAGGATATCTAGAAGGAGGTTTCAGAGATGCCCCCTGGCTGAGTTCCCAGATGCCCCAACCCATCCTACGAATGCACATGACCATACCCCGTTCCAACAATCAGCTTTTTGAGGTACAACCAGGAAGTACGAGGTCCAGGGCTGAGATGAGGGCCAGGCATAAAGACTCTTCCTCAAGGCTCCAGGGTCCACTTAAGAGGTTACCTTTAAGCTAGGTAAGTGACCACAAAACCATACGAGTCACTAAAACCATCAAGCTGTGCGCTCGCAATGGGTTAATAGTAAGATTTAATCATTATAGCCCATCAAAATAAAGGCAAAGAGATGACAGACCTAAAACCAACTAGCAAGGTTTAGATGTTACCCCTAGTTAAATGTAAGTCAAGCCCAAGATATGACCAGTTTTAAGTTTTAAAACAAATGGTTACAACCTGGTGCAGCATTTACACGTACACACACAATCAGAATAACTGAAAACACGAACCCTAATGTCAGCATTCTTATATTCTCTAAAGCACTATTCACCATACCTGAGAGGCAGAAACAACCCAAGCATTCATCAGTGGTTGAGGGCATAAGCAAACTGGTAAACAAATACAAAGAGTGTAATATGTCCTTAAATGAGAAAGAAGATCTGACACGCTATACATAGATGGACCTCGATAACTAACTCAGTCCAGCTTCTGTTGCCATAACAAAAACCGGAGACTAGGTAACTTACAAAGAATGGTGGTTTATCCCCTATAGTTTGGGAGCCTGGAAAGGTCCAAGAGCATTGCACTGGCCTGTTAAGGACTCTGGCCATATTATCACATTGACAAATGTGGAGGAGCAAGAGAGCCATAGACAGCGCAAGCAGGGGAAAACCAACTTCGCTTTTGGGACAAACCCACCCCTGCAATAACACCAGTAAACCATCTGCTCACGGGGAGCTCAACTCCACCTGCCAATAGTATTGCACAGGGCATGGAGTCTATGACATACGGCAATTGGGGGACATTTCCAAGGCCCATGAATGTTAAGTGAAATAAACCAGTAATAAAAGGGCAAATAGTATATGGTCATAGTACTAGAGTTGCCTCAAGGTAGTCATGAGAGGTGAGAGATGGAGGAGACAGGTAGTGTTGGATGGTTAGAGGGTGGAGATGGAGGAGACAAGTAGTGTTGGATGGTTAGAGAATGGAGATGGAGGAGACAGGTAGTGTTGGATGGTTAGAGGGTGGAGATGGAGGAGACAGTTAGTGTTGGATGGTTACAGGGTGGAGATGGAGGAGACAGGTAGTGTTGGATGGTTAGAGAATGGAGATGGAGGAGACAGGTAGGGTTGGATGGTTAGAGGGTGGAGATGGAGGAGATAGGTAGTGTTGGATGGTTAGAGGGTGGAGATGGAGGAGACAGGTAGGGTTGGATGGTTAGAGGGTGGAGATGGAGGAGACAGGTAGTGTTGGATGGTTAGAGGGTGGAGATGGAGGAGATAGGTAGTGTTGGATGGTTAGAGAATGGAGATGGAGGAGACAGGTAGTGTTGGATGGTTAGAGGGTGGAGATGGAGGAGACAGGTGGGGTTGGATGGTTACAGGGTGGAGATGGAGGAGATAGGTAGTGTTGGATGGTTAGAGGGTTTCTGGGCTCTGGAGGGGGTGGTGGAAATGCCACTGAACATATCTCCAGAAGTGGCTAGTAGAGTCATTTTGAATATTTTACGATGACATAAAATTAATTAATAATGTTTTTTTAAACTTGTCTTCATTTACGAAACAATACGAGAAAACAGAACTCTCTGGAATGTCTTACTGGGAACTCCAGTGTTTCCAGGGGTGGTCTGGTGTGGGCCTTCATCACCAGTCTCTCATTGCCATTCAGTTTGGACTGTGTTGTGTACGCACTGGATTTTTAAGTATTAATTTTAAGATGTAATTGAGAACAGTCGAGATGGGAAGAAAAGAAAGGCATAAAAGCTGCACACCAATAAACCACTTGTCAATCACAGGCCAGATCCGAGCGGGGATTATCAGGACAGAAGGTTCTGAGTCTTCAGGAAGCAAGTGCGGGCCCAACTCATCTCATTTTCTCTTTTAATAAGGTTACAAGATTGGCATAGTAGAGGATTGCTAAGCAGATGAGGGCCTTTATTTCAATATGATCTTAACAGTGTCTTTCATGTGCCCTGGGAAGACGGTGGCAATGGGGAGGGTCAGCAGGCAGCACCACCTGGGAGACAGCAGGCGTAACCTATCAGGACAGAGTTCAGGCCCAGCCAAGCGACAGGGTGTGGAGGGGGAGGATTATGACATCAGGGTGAGACACCAAATTGCAATGAGAGCACCTCAACAGGCTGGAATGCTGACTTTCAAAATGAACAGCTGAATTTACCCATGATACAAATGTTCTGCATTTTGGTACTCAATTTTTTTAAATGCCACAGCAGCCTGTAGTGGAAAGGGAGAAGGCAGCTCCTCCTGGGATGGTAAGCTGCCCCAGGGTGGCAACTGTCCCTTCCATAGAGCAGTCGTTCTGTCAGATGTCCAACAACACTGCCCCTCCCCCCATCAGTGCTGGTACCACCTTCAAAGGGACCAGAAGCCACCAGAGACGAGCTGGGTGACAGCCTTCTAATGCACAAGTAGATAATAGAGCTATATGGTGAGTAAATGATGAAGTGCCCCCCTAACTTAGAGGACTTTAATGCTGGAAGAGACGTGAAGAAACTTCCCAGCTCTTTGGAATGAACTAGGGCAACTGAGTCACTGGGAAAAAATGTTTGACTCAAGCTACAAGTGCCTGACAGTCTTGTAACATGCTAAAACCTATCCGTTGACTCAGAACAGAGCCCACAAAACAACTCTGGCTGTTCTGCTTAAACAAAGGGAAAATGCATTCTTATACCTACAGCTGAATAGCAACAGCAGTCATGAGAATAACAACTTGTATTTGTTAAGTTGTGGTTTTGAAATGCTGGGACTAGAACCCAGGCCTGAGGCATGCCATCCAATCGAACTATGTCCCCTGTCACATCTCCTGTTCTGACTTAGTTACCGAAGTTGGACCACCCTAGGTGTACTACAGATGTTTCTCTGCAGGGCTCTGATTTCATTGGTCCAGCAGCAGCAGGGCCAAGGGTCAAAGCTAGAACTCACAAAGCCCTGTAACACATATGGATCCTGGCTTCTGCATAGCGGTTGGATTTGAAACTTTAAAACTCTTTACATTCAAAGAAAAATGTATCAATGTAGAGTAAAAAGGAATTGCCTTCAAGGGGTGCAATGCTACAGCCTCATGGGAGGAATGAATCCTGGTGTTCTTACAGCGATAGCACACTAGAGTAAATGAAGCTAGCAAGAATGTGTAATGTATCACAGAACAGCTGAAAGGCATGACTTCAAATGCTCTCACCCTCAAAAACTGATAAAAGTTGAAGGCAATAGATATGCTAATTGCTGATTTTGTAATTATAAAATGCATACATGAATCAAAATATCACATTGTATCCCATGAATATGCACAATTATTATATGTCAAGAATAAAAAGATCAAAATCAAACAAATGAAAACTAATTGCCTATCACTAACATCTAATCTATATTTGCAAGTCTCTCAAGTGGTGTGACTCCATTTCAGATTCAGTAAGTTTTTGTTTTTGTAGAGTGTCCATTCAATTTGCTACATAGGATCTGGGATAGCTGACAGCTTGGGCCAGGCCTGGCTCTGCTGAATATCTGTGCAACAAATATTTACTACTGACTATCAGTTGTGTGCAGGCACTGCTCTATATGTGATCAGGGAGGGCAGTAAGCCCCTTAGGCAAAAAAAAATCTGGCTTAAGGATCAGAAAAATTAACCTAACACACGATGGAGCAAAGCAAGAGTAAACTGGGAAAAAAAATGAGTGTGGGCATCTCTCCACCAACATCCTAGAAGGCATTAAATCACCCAGGAAAATGAGGATAGAGAAGACAGTGAAAGCAACCACCTGGGGAGTATACTAAGTGACTGACTTAGGTTTTCACAGAGATTATTGAGAACTTCAATGGAAGATGGGCTGCAGATGGGCAGAGAAGACTGCAAAGGGACAAACCAGTGAGGATGCAAAAGCCCCAGGGGAGACCCCAAGGGAGCATGCTGTGTCACATAGGAAAGGATCCAAAGGAGGCTGCTGTGACGTGTGCATGAGAGTCCAGGGGATGATGCTGTGATGCCCAGGCGACAGCCCCAAAGAGGATGCTGTGGTACTCAAGTGAGATCTCAGGGAAGACGCTGTGACATCTAGGTAAGAGTACAGATGAAGGTATGTGGTCCTCAAGTGAGAGGACAGGGAGAAGATGCTGTGATAGATACCCAGATGAGGGCTCCAAGGCAATGCTCCAACCTCAGGTGAGAGCCAACTGCAGTGTTGCTGTTTATCCTAGATTTTATATGATCTATGTTGCCTTGAATCAGAGCATCCACGAGCATTACCCACAAGTCCCTCACAAGACTGAGCCTGTTAGCATCCTCTCATAGATGGAGAGTGGCTTTCCAGGTTAACAGGTTGCTTTCCTTTTGATGGCTAGAAAGCCTGAGTTTATGAACAGTTTGTTGCTAGGAGGTGTTGGGTATATAGGGGGTGGGAAGGTGGCAGCAGTCCCAGCCCTAGTTATGCAGCTTTTATGAGCTATCACCCAGTTGGGGTGGGCTTTTATCTGTGATGCAGCTGCCCAGGCTGACCTACCTCATACAGGTGAGGGTCACCCATGCTTCTGTATATTCATTAGTTCACAAAACTGATTTAGATCAAATGGTTTCTTTGGTTACTGAGAGAACAGGCATTTCTGAGCCCATACCCAGAAAAACTCATGCGATATTGAGTAAGGATGCTACAGCCCACAAGGGAGACCCAGGAGCTTGAACAAAAGGAGCAGAGGTAAGGATGGAGAGATGGGAGCAGCCTTGGGTGTGTCCAGACAAACACAGGCAGAGCAGACAGACAACACAAAAGGAGAAGCTGGAGGGGGGGGGCTCTCAGACATAGGAGTTTGGACAAGAACAATATGCAAGCAGAGCAGCTTTTCTTCTCTTTCCCCAGGGGTGCCCAGGAGGTGCTCTGATCAATGTCCCAACCCCAGCGTTTGTGAATGCAGCATACTTGGAGTCTATTCTTCTATTGCCAGGCACCAGTAGATAATGGCAGAACATCCCTGTCACCCTCGGAGACAAAATGTCCAGGGTAAAGTATTATCCTGCTTCTTGGATGGCAGCTCAGTTAAAATGCTAAAGAGCTACACACACACACACACACACACACACACACACACACACACACACACACACGGGATGTTTTTTGGGACACAGTGTGAGATGCAGAGGAATAACAATGCATTTGAAATCTGTAGGGCTTTGTGGCTGATCTGTCCTAGTTAGAGAACCCTTCAAGACTGGCAGAGACATCCAATGGAAAAACTGCAGGGCAAAAGGATGACACCCTCCACTTCCATTACATCACAGGAAGGGCAAAGGACTTAAAAGGCTTAAAAGGTGACCTCCACAGACCAATTAAGACTTTCCATGGCACTGCAGGGACACACTGGCCAGCCTCACTCCTCTAGGATTGACCTATTCTACATCCTCAGATGTGTTCTCTTTCTACCTTCCTTACTTGGAGGAACCACCCTTCCAGTGCCCTTCTTGGCTGTTGGCTGGGTTAACTCCCCCCACCCATCACCCCTTGCTCTGGCTTTCCTCCTCAAAGCCCATTCTAACTGCCCCAGTCTTCAGATCATTTGTCTGCCTCCAGACATGGAACCCCTTGCCTGGATATCCACAAATGATATGGACTACTGACTGCCCCTAGCCTTGAGCACAGACAATGTGTGCTACATAGAACACTAGCTTCTTCAAGTAAAATCAACATGTGTGGGCTTGCAAATGAAACACCATGACCAAAGAAACCTGGAGAGAAAAGGGTTTATTCAGTTTATATTTCCACAGCACAGTTCATCACTTAAAGAAGTCAGGACAGGAACTCAAACAGGACAGGATCCTAGAAACAGGAGCTGATGCAAAGGCCATGGAGGGGTGCTGCTTACTGGCTTGCTTCCCCTGACTTGCTCAGCCTGCTTTCTTATAGAACCCAGGACCACCAGCCCAGGGATGGTACCCCCCACAATGGGCTGGACCCTCCCCCATTGGTCACTAACTTAAAAAATATCCTACAGACTTGCCTTCAGCCTGATCTCAGGGAGGCATCATCTCAATTGAGGTTCCCTCCTTTTGAATGATTGTAGCCTGTGCCAAGTTAACATACAACTAGCCAGGACAGGTAGCGTCTCACACTCTGAAGCACCCTCCCACGGTCATGTGGGACTGGGACACCAGGGGCTAGCAGAAGGTTGCATCATCTAATGGTTACAGTCTATCTCCACTGGGGGCAATGAGAAGGCTTGGGAGTTGGTGACTCCATTGCAGTGGGAATGCACTGTACACCTCACAGTGGTTAGTGGTTAGGTGGTAGACATATATGCACATTTCACACAATCACAGCTTTGAAACACATACAAGTCATAGGTCCTACTGCTCTACAGCACGGCTGGTGACCACGGTGACAAATGCATGGCATATTTTACTAATGCCTGGAAGAGAGAGACGACAAGGTTCCAAACAGATGTGCCCTGACTTTGTCCATACAGACTCTGTGAAAGAATCTCACACTTAACCCACCCATAAACATGGGCCAATATTTCCTGCTACTCGAGCTTTAGAAAACTAGGAAAGAAGGACCAGTGGGTGAAGATGAGCTCACATGGCCCTTATTTGGTTCATTTCATACTGAGCACCAAGAAGGAGAAGGGGGGAGAAGAAAAAAGAAAGCTAAAGGAGGAAAAAAACTTTAAATAAGTTAAAACTTGTTTTAAAAACAAGTTTTTCTTCTAGCTCAAAAGGCTTCCTTCAACACATCCCCAGAAAGGGTCCCACAAGCCCTTTCCAGAGACACTGGCTGAAGTTTTCCATAGGAAAATCACCACCTCCATATTTCTTTACAGCTAAATTTCTTCACCACTGTGGAAGTCCCTTGCTCCTTTCCGAGAGTCAGTGCCTGTGAGAAGTCAGAAGAGCTTACACCCTGATTTTTCCAGCAATACAGGTTCGATATTATGTTATATTCTAGGGGACTGTGAAAACTGAAGAGCAGATTTCTAAGTCACCTTTTAAAGTCTATGACACGATCAGTTGTTTGATGTGGATTTAAAGGAAAGGTCCACATCACAGCAGAGAAAAGCACAGCACACTCAGCTCCACTGGGGGAATAAGGCAGGGGCCTCTGGCGGGTGGAGATGCATCCCAGTACAGCCCAGCGCATTGCCATTGCTACGTGTGTGCATGTAGGTGCAGGGCATGGAGAGTCTGATCAGTGCATGGTCAGTGCATCCAGAGATCCTGGGACGGCTGTGCCCAATCCCAAGGGCCACAGGACACTTGTCAGCAGGTCAGGGGCCACCAGTTAGTCCCTAGGGCCTTGCTTCTAGCTCCTGTGTAAACCTTATCTCCACTGTCAATTCCTCTCCCCACCCTCCCTCTGGGCAGTCAGTTCTGTTCACCTCCGGCCACCCACCTCCACCATGGCAGACACTGCTAGGCAACCATGTCACCTTTTCAGAAGCCCAAACACACCTGAAAATTCATTTCAATCTTTCAAAAACTACCAGACTTGCGCAGATGACACCCACAACTGTCCAGACAGTGACTTCCCAGTACACTCCTCAGTGTGACAGAGAGAGTACTTTGCCTTCATGATGTCTGAGATGAGGGGCTGGAGTATTACAGTGTTATAGTGCTGTAGTGTTACAGCGTCTGCCTAGAATGCTCCTGGCCCTGAGTTACAACTCTCAGTACTACACACACACACACACACACACACACACACACACACACACACACAACAGTAAACAATCCCTCCTTTGACTTCCTTCCTAGATAAATGTATTATTTAATTGCCAATGAGTGCCGGCAAGTCACAATGGAAAGTGCTCTGGGCTCCCAATCGCTGACAAACATCATGCCTTGTGTTACATGAGCAGATTCACCATTACACATAATCTCACACCTTTTCAACAGATGCTCCTCCACTCACAGTTGAGTCAGAGCCCATTAAACCCACCACACATGGAAAATAGCAGTAAGTCAGAACTGAACTTCAGATCCACAGTCTCCAAAACACAGCATTTGATCAACACAGTGAAACGCTGGCTGTCAGCCCACACAATGACATGGCTGACCAGGAACTGCTGGGTAGGGGATAGCATTCCACTGTACACCACCTCCCCAAGAACAGATCAAAATTCAAAACCTGAAGTCTGGCTCCTACCAAATAGATACACTGTCTTATTCCCATCTTACATTCAAAGCCTTCTAGCTGGGACGATGCAGATTCAGAGGTGGTGTGCACTGGATTTTTGGCTCCCAGCGACCACCCATGCTGAAAGTCATCAAAGGTGTGGCAGTGAGATTCTTGCCTGCTCCTGAATTCATCTGGCGGAGTTTGGCCTGATGTGGTGGCTATCAGAGAGGTCCTACACAACCCCAGAGGGTTTATGGGAGAATTTTATGGCTCCACAGTGACAGGGGTTGTATGGTCTGTGCCTTAGCTACACATACATCAACTCCATTTTCACATAACTAGGTATCTGGTAAGACCTCCCTAGGAGACAGAAAAGGCTCCATTCTCTATAGAAAAAAAAAAGGAAAAAAATACCCAAGCAAAACAATCTCCAGCTGTTAACACTGTGTACACACATAGGAACGGATGGTAAAGCTCCAAGGAGCAGTTCTCGGGGCACCCAGGAACCCCTGGAGCTGCAGAGGTGATTCAAAACAGGGAGGCTGTGATACTTGTATCTTAAAGCCTGAGCTGTGCCTGGGATGGCAGAGATGACCAGAAGGTTTAGGCTGAACCTGAAGCCAGGAACCTGGAAGTACAGGTGTGATGATCCCCTGCTGAGGAGCCAGCCTTTCACAAAAGGACAAAGGAAATAATCTCATCACCATGAAAAGAGAGGGGAACAGGAAAAGGAGAAGATGGGATAGGGAGGAGGGCAAGAGCACGAGGGGGAGGGGGGGAGAGGAGATTGGGAGCGTCAGTGTGGGAGAAAGCAGTGGAAGGTAATGCAGCAAGAACAAAGAACAAAGAAGCCAAGCCGCTTGAGAAATGGAAAGACGTCTGGCAGCTCCTTAGAATCCAGAGTCAGGGCTCCAGCCACAGCCTCGTGAGTGCCCTGTGCCCAACACAACCCCACAGCAGCACAGGGACAGGAGCACCAGGGCCACTGAAAATCAGACAGACAGGGCTGAGGCCCGGCATGTTGGACACAGAGGTCCGGGTGCTCTCAGGAAATGTGGCATGAGTCTGCAAGTGTCCCCCCACTCTTTTTCTCCTTGGAGCCTCCTGGAAAATATGATTAGCATGGCTACAGAGATTGGGCAGGACTACCAGAATCAGGAGGTACAGGCAAGTGTGCGCAGCACCTGTGTTTGGGGCACACTGCTCCAGGAGCGAGGCTGAGCATCAGAAGGTACAAGTATGTGCAGCTGAGTGTGTACAGGTAGGTGTTTGGGGCACCCTGTTCCAGGAGCGAGGCTGATGTCCATCAAACAAGAGGCAGAGTCCAACGGCAGAAGAGACAGGTACAGCCCACAGGGTGGCACACAGCGGGCTCCTCGAAGACCTAGGTCTGGACAGAGAAGCAGTGCACATGAGTGTTGCAGGACAGGCTGCATCTACACAGTGTGGTCTTCTTGATCTTTCTCTAGATTTGCTCCAGAGCTGGGAGCAAGGACCACAGCCAGAGACCTCAGTATGTTCATTTGACAGAACAAATCTCTCCTGACATTATCGACTGCCTCACCTTCTCCATCCCTGGAGACAGCTCAACGGCTGGAATCAGGTCCCTAATCTAATTCAACCAGTGTCAGCAGGGACAATTCGGTGAGGAGCAGGAAGCAGAAAACAGCTTCAGAAAGACAGGTTTTGAAACTCTTAAGCTACCTCCAAAAAATGACACTAAATGATGAGCTGTTTAGACAAGGCCTCAGGAGCTATATTGATAATGTAATTCATGTAACAATGATACCAGTTACAGCTACATTATATGAACCCCCTTTCTCTATTTTTCTTTGAAGATTTCAGAGCTGATGCTCACACATCTTGCATTTGCTCGCCAGAAGAAGAATGAAAATGCAATTTAGCTCCTGAAGCTGAAGGCAGTTGCTCACAAGGCTTCCCAGTGGTTCCTGAGAGGTGGGTGATGAAGCAGACAGAATGGGTTGGACATGTCTCTCTGCACTCACTGGGGTTCCGCCTCACTCTCTATCTCTATCTCCTACCCACCACACACCCAGGCAAGGAGGGGAGCAGCCCCACACCCCCCCACACACTCTATCAACACTGATCTCCTCAAGGCCACACCCCCTCAGGCCCTCTCTGCCTTCCCTTGCCACCTCTGGCTGCCTCTCTGCTTAGGGCCAAAGGTAGGTGTCCATTTTCATGGAAAACTGTAATACTTCCAACCAAACAAGAAATCTCCTGAATCAAGCAGGGAGGCATTGTGTTAGGTGACACCCAAATGTCGTGTCAGACAGCTTGGCACATACTGAACACCTGTGACAGTGTCCATTAAGGCAGTGGCTGAAGGATGGATGGCAAGGGTGTTACAGAATGAAGGACTCTGGGGAGAGGATGCTCTGTAACTCTTCCCAGAGTGACAAAGCCCCTTCTGGGAGGAGGCTACTTTGTCACTTGCAGAGCGCCCCACTTAAGTGAACCTTGCCCAGTGGCTCCATAGACCCAACCTCTAGAATGCTGAGATTACAAGCCTGACTGAAAAAACTTTCTTAAATACTCAGACAGCTAAATGAAATTTAGCAGAGGCCAGGATGCTATCTCAGAACCTTGGTTTAAGAACAGCCCCACTAGACCTGGTGTGGTGGTGCATGCTTTTGATCCCAGCACTTGAGGCAGAGGCAGGAGGTTCTCTGTGAGTTTGAAGCCAGCCTGACCTACACAGTGAGTTCCAGGAAATCCAGTACTACAAAGAGAGAGCCTGTCTCAAGTATCATCGCCCTGCCCGCACAAAAATAACTTTATTCATGAAAAAGAGACACATTTAAAAACAAAGAAACAATGATTGCCAGAAAGTCTTTTACACTAACCTTTTTATATTAGTACCAGGCCCTTGGTGGACATAGGAACGTGACTTCCCTATAAGACCTGCATATGCTAAATTTAATAATGTAGAATAGACTCTGACCTTCCACATGTTTGTGAACATGCAGATAAACAAGCATGAAGCTCTTTCAGAGAGATGGGGATGGACAGTATGGCCTGGGGTTATAGCTTTTACATCCCAATTCTCATCTGATAACAACAGTAGCTCCCACAGAGCATGATGGGGACCTGCCCTTTCAACCAGCCTCAGTATCCCCATCAGACTCTTGACATGGTTGCTATTGCTGATCGCTGGAGAGGAAGTCCTACCTGAGTGTGACTCTCCTATCTTGTGATCATAGTGCTGTTAAAAGACATCCTAGGCTCTGTTTGGCTCCCTTGGTCACCTCACTTGGTCCCAAACACAGAACAAGGTCTACAAGGTCCATCTACTCAAATAACCATGTGATACATTGAACACTAGAGTTGGAAGCCATCTTTCCAGTAGGACTGGTGGATAAAAATGTGGGTAAGAGGGCCGAGGAGGAAGAGTAAGAGCCAAGGACACACACAACCCCTGATATCCACAAAGAAACAAACACCAAGAGCCACTCTCTGAGTTCCCAGAAAGTACAGGAGACAAAGAAGGAAGTCCAGTGACACTAGTCTGTGTCTTGGGGGATCAAGCCGGTTGCTGCTGACCCTGGCCTGCTGTTCTGCATCTCTGTAGACACGTCTTCTGGAATCTATACACGTATCATCTAACAGAAGGAGTGCCAGGGCCACAGGTCCCCAGTTTCCATCTCAGAGATGCCCCTGCCCAAGTAGTGCATCTGAATTCTGTTCACGTTAACATTCACCCATGACGGAATGGTATTAAAAATACACACAGGTGAGATCTTCAAACAGAAACAAATGGCAACATGGATAATACAAGCATGAGTCCAACATGCTGAAAGCCAGAGAGGTGAGAAGCTTGTGAAAATTTAGTCAGCAGGGAAGGTGTTTCAGGTGAGTTCTTCTCTCTATCATGTCTATAATGGAAAGCCATTTATACTGGCCTGCTCTTGGGATTCTGACAGGATACGCCCTCAGTTGCAGTTACTAAGAGCACCACCTGTGTACATTCACTATGTTCCCTTTAAGGGCCCTGACCACCTGCCATCCTCTCTCTCTCTCTCTCTCTCTCTCTCTCTCTCTCTCTCTTGCCCTCCCTCCCTCCCTCCCCTCTGTCACATGGTGTCTTTTTCTCAAGCACCACTTTTTTTTTTTTTGGTTTTTTGAGACAGAGTTTCTCTGTATTGTTTTGGAGGCTGTCCTGGAACTAGCTCTATAGATCAGGCTAACCTTGAGCTCACAGAGATCCGCCTGCCTCTGCCTCCTGAGTGCTGGGATTAAAGGCGTGCGCCACCACCGCCCGGCTAAGCATCGCTTTTTAAATTACAACAGCTACTGCAAAAGGTCTGTGTTCATATTTATTAGCACCCATAGGGTCTCCTTTTTACCAAAAGGCATCTAAGCTAACACACCAGGAGAAATGACACAATAATGCTCATTGTTAAAACAGCTGCCTGCTGCTCGAGGCAGGAGGGTCTGCCCTCCTCAAGATCCAGCCACTAAGGTAGGACCAGCCTTTGACACGTGTCCACACTGCTCCATCTTGACCCCTGGAACACCCCTTCCTCTCCAGGTCCAAGTCTCTGGACCTTGGCTATTTTTAACAAAACCCACCGAACAGATGCATCTACTCTCCCATGGCTTCCAAGACCCCGAACGGCCACTATCCTTCCGGAAAAGCAAGCAACAAGGGGGGTTGGGGGAGTTTCCACCATGTCAGCAGGCTGCTCTGCCCTCTGGGAAGATACTTGGAAGCCATCTGGACTCCAAGATAGACATGTCCAGCCTCTGGTCCTCAGCCTTGTGACCAGCCTCTGATCCTCTGCCTCCTTCAAACCTTCATCACAACCAAAAGCAGGGTTGTCCTTTGCTGTGTTGATTAGTGTTCTGTTACCTGGCATATGAACTTCAGAGGCAGAGAGGTTTACTTTGGTTCATGGCTTAGAAGCTTTAAGATGGTGGTGACACGGAGAGTAGGGTCACACCAGGACCATGAGGGAGAGAATCCAGTCTGTATAGATAGGTCAGGAGAGAAAGGAGCAAAGACAGAAATGGAGGAGGGAGGGCGAAAGGGAGAGGAGAGAAGGAAGTGGGGGGGGGAGAAGATTAGCAAGGAGGAGACCCTAGAGGCCAATATCCCTTTCAAGGGCATGCCCCAATTCCCATCTTTTAATTGTGCGTGCGTGTGTGCGTGTGCACAGTCATATGTGAGCACAGGCACATGCCATGACATTCATGTGGAGGTCAGAGCACAAACTTAAGTGTCAGTCCTTGCCTCGCACCTTATTTACTGTGGGGGTCTCTTTGTTGTTTGTCCAATGCTTATGTCAGACTATCTGGCCCATGAGCATCCCGGGATTTTCCCAGTGCCCCGTAGAAGCCACAGACGGCAGATATGCCCTGTGAACTCACAGCCAGGTCTTCATGTTTGCACAGCAAATTTCTCACCCACCGAGCCATTGAGCCATCTCTTCTGTACTCTCCCACCTCAAAACAGCACTGCAGACCGGGGCCGAAGCCTTTGCCACAGGGCCCATCGGAGGACATTTCAAACCAGAACTACAGCAACAGCTTTTACCTGTTCCTTCCTCGTGTGACATGGTTATTGCCAAGATCAAAGAATGCCGGTGGCGATGTGGGGCGGGCCCTGGGGAGGGGACACCTGTGATGCCTGGCTTGTGAGGGCATAAGGCAGCCTGACAAACTGGAGCAGCACCCTCACCAGAATAGCGGCCTAAGGAGCTCTGCCAAGAGGCATGCTGGCAGTATGGTTTCAACCACGCGCATTTCCACATAGGTAGTGGGCTGTTTGCTCAAGATAGGCTGAGACGTAGAACTAGGTCCAACACCCGCGTTATTAAAGTTCCAGGATCAACATTCTAATTACCCCCAGCAACTTGCCAACATCCCCTGGTGTTCAGAATAAACAGTTCCTGTGACACCACAGGTGGCACTCATAGAGGCTGCTGCCACTGACTTCGGAGGACATTCAAACAAAGGGGCATGTGCAAGGTTCCCATTCCTTCCTCAGCAGTGGGTGTTTGCATGCTTCAGATCCTCTGACATTTGTGGACAACAATAACAACGGTGGCTGGCATCTGTGTAGTACCCTCTGAGGCCCTCCATAGATTAAGAGTTTTGTACACATCAGACCTTGGAACCCCTCAGTCAGGAGTGTCCACACCCACCTTATATACTAGAAAAGTGAGGTTTGGAAAATGAAGGGAATCCAGCCAGACCACAAGCAGAAGGTGGCTGAGGGTACAACACAAGCCTGAATCCATCTAATTCCAAAGTCCAAAAGATGCTGGGAAAACAGCCATCTTTATACATCGCTCAGCTTTAAATGCCAGTTAGGTCTTACTGAGATTCAAATCCTATTTCTTAACTTTACTATCCACTTATGTTTCTCCTTTTAAAAACTGCTTGGTTGCTATTTTATTTTTTTACTGATTTTCTGCTCAATTATTCATTTTTTGTTATTGATATGTTAGACATTTTGTTAAGACTCGAATATGTTTCCTATCTCAAGTAAGCTTTCCTCAGAGCATCCTATTGGCACTTAATTTTAACGAAATAAATACCTCAATATACTTTAATAGCTCACTGGAACCAGCTCCCTTTTACATTATAAATATCTCCTTGATAGCTCCTTTTCCAATTTCTCCTGAGGTGGTCGTTCATTTTAGTGTCTGCTGCTTCCTAAGAAGATATGAGGGCATCTTTTTGGAGAAAAACACTATTTCAATGTGACTTTTGAAAACACTGGAGCAGCTAGATGCTCCGTGTGTGTGTGTGTGTGTGTGTGTGTGTGTGTGTGTGTGTGTGTGTGTGGTGTACAGGCATGTACATGCCATGGCACGTGTGTGAAGGTCAGAGGACAACTTCTGATTTTCTCCTTCCAGGAGGGCACCCAAGGACTGAACTCAGGTTGGCAGGCTTGCAAAACCTGACTGAGCCACTTCACCAGTCCCCAAAATTGTTTTTTCTTGAATAACAACAAAAGGACTAAAACTGAAAAATTCCTTTACAGATAGTCATATGTAAGTATGTATGTATGTATGTATGGCTGCCTTGGAAAGGTAATGTTATTTCTTGAACATTCATTTTGTAAACATTTATTTCTCCTATGGTTTAAGAGTTATTTTGTCCAAGAGTCTGCTTCATTGTGTGACTAATTGCCCAAACAACTAATGGTCAAACTCACCCTCTACTAACTGTAGCTTTATGAAATGGTGATCACGGGTATACAATTTAAACATTTTTAAGAACACTGATGTTTTCCTTGAGTCTGAGGTATCGTCAGCTTTTTAAGGATTCATCGATGTTTGAATCATGGTTAGTTTTTGCCAGTTAGAATGAACTATTAGTATGTAACTACTAAACTACCCTTTTGTGCTTTACATCATTCCACACAAGTCATGCATTTATTCACTTGGAGTTCTCTGGAAAGGAGCAACTTTCAGACAGCTGTGATCTTGCTCGTTTCTTGCTGTTATTTTAGGAGTGTCTATTTTCTGTATTTTGTAGTGAATCCATTTTTTTCTTCATTGCAGAATATACCTTTGTTAGCATAAAATAGCCTAACTTGTTCATTTTGGTGTCTCCTGCTTTGGTTTAATGCTGGCTCGTTTGTCCTTATATATCTTTGCTCATTATTTTTAACCTTTCTTGGTCCCTTTGTTTTACCCATGTTGCTTTTTTAAAGGTCAGGGATAAATTTTATTTGAGCTAGCCTAATGCAAAGGAGGAGGTGACGCTGTGGAGAGCAGGGGCATCAGCTGTACCTTCCTGCCTTCCTTGTGTGAGAGAACGTTTGATGCACATTCCTGCAGCTCCCTGAGCTGTCCCCCAGGCCATGCTTCACCAATGACATTCACTGGAGCTCAGGTCCCATGCCTACATCAAAGGCAATGAGGATGGGCAGGAAGGGAGGCAACTAAAATCCTCCATGAGTGGCAGCTGAGGAAGGAGAACAGGGCTACAGGGCCCTAAGTCAGAAGCAAGGCACAGCACCAGCAGTTACAGGTAGAGACAGAATTATCCACAGGCTCTGCAAGACTGTTGTACTGATCCTGCACTATCTCACCAAAACCCCTAGTTCTAACCAAAACACCTTCCATTTTCCTTGACTGTAGGCTGTTTAAATTCCTTTGCAGTGGACAGACTACTCTCCAGCCATCAGTCCTCAATAGAGCTCTTTCCTTTGAGCAAAACTGCAAGTTTCTGCATGGCAGGAAAGTTGTAGCTTGCCCATGCACACAGATGCATACACTCATCAAAGGCTATGGACAAGAACACATCCAATAGTGCAGAGAGCCCATGCTGCATCCTGCCCAACTGTCTATCAGCAGCAGACCTCACGAATGAGCCACGACAATATAACTCAGTAGTGTTGGCCTTTCAGAAGACGCCGTCAATGGTAAGAAGTCAGGCACTATGGGCTACAGTGTGATGGTTCCCTGACGACAAATTCAAAGCTAATCACAGTTAATACATGCTGCTGAAATCAAGAACTGGGGTTTGGCAAGGGGAGGCCGTGTCTGGGGAATCATGAAGAGGCTCCTGGGAAACAGGTAACATCCGGCTTTCTGATCTGTGGGGGCTGGTTGCACAGAGGTTCACTTTGTAAAAAACATATTAAGCTGTGCTCTCAAATATTTGTTCAGTTCTCTACATATCTGTTAGATTTCAACACAAAGTTAAAAAAAAACAACTGAGGGCTAGGGAGAGAATGTGTTGCTAGGAGACAAAGAACCCATGATTTGGGCTTTTGTTGTTAGCCCTTGGAGTTGGAGAATGAAGACCACGAGCTCTTTGGAAATTTTTCAGGGAGTTTTCCTACCAAGCCTAGCTAGCTTATGGATCCCTATCACCCTACACCCACCAATCCACGGGCCCTGAGCCCACCGCATGTGCTAAGAAAGAGCTGCTACCAGTCCAGGAGGGTCCTCCTGCAAGTCGAAGACACCACCAGGGCTAAGGAGCAAACTCCACACCATCTCAGCCCAGGGTCCCAACTGTAGAAATTGATTGCAGCACCCCCTGGTGGAGGAGGCAGGTACACCTGAAGGCTGCCTGAGCCTTGTCACCATACACAAAGGGGGGCAATGGATAAGGACCACACAGACAAATTGCTCAGCTTTTGAAAACCACACCACTTCCTTCTAGGCTGCATCATCAGCTGGAGTTCTAATTTCCTAGTAGTCACAAAAAATGATGCTAAATATTAATTGTAATTTTTCCTTCAATTCAACATAGAAATCATGATTTCAGCAGGTAAGCAGCATCAAAAACCATTACACACTGTCGCATTTTTAGCATACCCAGTCTTCAAAATCTGCTAGGTATTTGAAAGGTATGGCCCATCTCACTCCAGCCACATATGAAGACCCAACAAGCTGAGGCTACAGTGTCTCCCCCATCTCCACACCCCAATGTTGCATAAGTTTCTCTTAAATTGCACCCCTATTAAGAACTAGGAGATGCTACTGTCCTTCATGCAGAGGTCTAGTCAATACGAGGCAGTGAACACATGCTGGACATCATGTCACTCTTCCCACTGAGCTGGAGGGGGAGAGGTATGGCGTCTGAGAGGGCTGCAACAGTGCGGGCTGAACCCGCCTCTAGGCGAAGACAGGGCCTGGAAGTGGTGGGAGAAACTGGGCACTGTGGACGCTGCAGGAGCCTCTACATCAAGACAGACTAACCCTATGTTTAGACTTTGCGCTCTTTCATTAAACAGATCTGGATTACACTGGTGTGGCCGTGGATTAAAATAGAACTAAACGGCAAACTTTGTTATTCAAATTGTCTCTACTTTGTTTTCTTTCAGGAATCCAAGTCTCATATTATGGTTGTATTATTTGTATTGGTTCTAGTTACTAGCATAGTTTTAATGACATGTCTGAAGATATCTAAGACTGAAAATACTATGTCCCTTCTGAAGCTATAATTTCACCCTCAGGGGATAAGTATCCAAAAATGTACAGGAAATGTCCACTATAATATAAACAGAGAGAGCAAACCTGCAGCAGGATGTGACTAGGAGGCTGGGGGATGGCTCAGAGGTTAAAGTGCTTGCTGCATAGACATGGGGACTCGAGTTCAGGACCCCAGCACCCACATCAGCGTTTGACAGGCATGGCTTCCTGCCTGTCATTCTAGCATTTGGGAGGTGAAAATATGGGCACACCAGAGCCAGCTGGCTAGCCAGACTAGCAGGAGACCCTGCCTCAAAATACAACGTGGAGAGCAATGGAGGAAGATACTCAGTACTGTGGGCCTCCACATGCACATACATATGCCTACACGTGCGTGCGCGCACACACACACACACACGTACACACACTTGCTTGCACACACACAGACACAAGGACACACCTGGGTGTCCAGCCTTCAGGAGCTTCTATAGTTTGGGTCATAATGTCCTCAACTGTTAAAGGTTGAGCCCCTAGCTGTGATGCTGGTGAGTCCTTTAGGAGACAGAACTTTGAAGGCGATCATGGCATCCTATCCTTCTTTCTTCTCTTTATGGTCATGAGGTGAAAAAAAATAGCTCTGCCAGACACTCCCAGAATCATGAATCACTACATACCCAAAGCAATAGGATCCATCAACAAGGAGCTGGAACCTCCTCCCAAACTTTAGGCTGGAGCAACCCTCCTTTCCTTGGAAGTTGTTAGCTCAGAGCCCGTGAAGGCATGGAAATAGAAGGAAGCTTGTCTGCTCATCCACCAGCAAAGGGGAGAGGGCATGTTCAGGAAGCAGACCCTCACCCACTTGCACGGGTGTGTCATCAGGGGCCAAAGGAGCATCACGTATGGAATACCAAATCTCTCTGACTTCCCACGGACTGGGTGGGACCCAGAAAGGCCACAGCCACAGTGGGAAGGTGGCAGCTGGGAAACCCAAGAGACAAAGGACCCTACAGTGAGCAGGGAAAGGGACCCCTGAGGTCCTGCTGGGAAGCATCAAGCCTGAAGGACCCTGGAGAAGCCAAAGGACGCCATGAGAGGACCCTGGAGAAGCCAAAGGACGGCATGAGAGGACCCTGGAGAAGCCAAAGGACGGCATGAGAGGAGGACCCTGGAGAAGCCAAAGGACGGCATGAGAGGACCCTGGAGAAGCCAAAGGACGGCATGAGAGGAGGACCCTGGAGAAGCCAAAGGACGGCATGAGAGGAGGACCCTGGAGAAGCCAAAGGACGGCATGAGAGGAGGACCTTAGCCACAACCAAGCACAAACACCAGAGAACACTGCTTCAGATGCAGACAGAGGAGGTTTCCAAATTCCCATTTCTCAGCTCTGGCCAGGTCAGAGAGCCACAATGTCCCACCACCTGGAGCCACTCTGGAGAGGGGTCTGCAAGGCGTGGAGTGAGGCCCAAGCAAGCCAAGAGGCTTGACAGGCGCTAAAGGGAAGTTTTCAAACCCAGGTATGATATTCTGGATGGGACCCGAAACCTTGAGCTTCTAACAGACCCTCCCCCAGAGATGCAAAGAACCCCAATCTATGGGCCACACACTGACCAGAAAGATGCCAAGAAATTTGCTTGAATTAACAGAATTAAAACATCCTCCCTCGCATCTCCCCCTCAAAGAGATTAGTAATATAAAAATGAAAAACCAAAGAAGCAGAATGTTCCCTCACATCTGCGTTCTGTGTGAATAAACTCAGGAACTCCATAATACCTACTTATGTAATCTAATGAAAATTCTGGAGGAAACATTTATAAGGCATAAAGATGGAAAATATTAAATTATATGCATCACATAGCCTGGTTAAGTACACTCTAGGGGTTGAAGAAGGATAAGGCCATAAATAAGACAGCTGTCCCTTCACCTCCATTTATAAATCACGGAACATAGCCCTAGACAACACCTTCCCTGTTAGGAGCACGCTCAGACTTGATGCGTAAGCAGATCCTGCCTTCTGCCAAACACACTGCTGAACATTGTATTTTTTAATGCATTTAATTAATGAAACAAAATGTCCAGAGTTCCTACCTATACGTGTGCGCGCACAAACACACACACACACACACACACACACACACACACACACACACACACACACACACAGCCCTCCCTCCTCAGTGCCTCCCTACCAGAGAGCATTTGTGGCTCAGTAAGTAAAGTACTTGCTGCACAAGAGGAAGCCCTGAGATCAGGTCCCCAGAACATACATACATACATACATACATACATACATACATACATACACACACACACATGCATACATACATACCAAAAAACATCTGTGACATCGGCTCTGAAGGGATTGAGAAAGGATCCGTAGGGGCTAGAAATCTGGTTCAGCACATGCTACTTTTGTAGAGGACACAAGTTGGCTCCCGGCACCCACATTGGCGGGCTCACAACTGCCTAGCGCTCCACCTTTAGGACATCTTTTCCCTCTTCCTGCCTCCCCAGGTGCCTACATTGATGTTTACATACCCCTACCCCCACACAGAGAGAATTAAAATAATAAAAATAAACTTTAAAAAATAAAAAGAGCCCACTGGACATATGGTCTAGTCAAAATTATGAGCATTAGTAGGTTCCAGGTTCAGTGAGAAGCTCTGCCTCAAAAAAGAAGGTGAAGAGAAAGGAAACAAGACACCCAGTGTTGACCCCTGACCTCCATATATGTACCTGCATCTGCATGTATTTATGCACACACCACAGAACCATGCATGTGCAACACACACACACACCACACATACAAAGTACATGCACAAGCACACATGCATGTATACACATGCACACATGTGGGCACACACATGCACATGCACTTGTGCATACACACACACACGCACGCACACACATGCACACACACACCTGATGACCTGCTGGGGCACAGTGATCATTACTGTCCGAGTCCACGCTTTATACAGAGGTTCGCCTCACTGCTGTCCATTCTATGGGTCTGGATGAACAGCTACTGAGATGTTTCACCCTCGCAGTATCAATCAGAAGAGTCACTGCCTTCAAACTCCAAGAACTGCCTTTTCACCCATCCCTTTGCTCTAACTCATGAGGACCAGTGATGCTTTTACTGTCTGAATAGTTCTGTTTGTTTTGTGGCCCTTTCTAGCTGGCTCCTTTCACCCAGTCACAAGCATTCACAGGCATTTCTCTGCCTCACTAGCTCGTTTCTCTTCAGAGTGAATCACATTCTGCATGTGCCGTGGTGTATTTATTCATCCACTCACCTCTGAAGGACATCCTCACTGCTCCCACATTTTCTCCACTATGAATAAAGATACTATAAATATACACAGGCAGGGCTGGGGACATGGCTCAGTCAGTAGAGTGCTGGCCTCGTAAGCTCAAGGGTCCTCATATAAAAAGCAGAACAAGGGGGTGTGTGCCTGTAACCCCGGTACTGGAGAGGCAACGGCAGGAGGTTCTCAGGATACTGAATGCCCACAAATTTAGCTGAATCTATGAGCTATGGGTTCAGTGAAAGAACGTTTATCAAAAAATAAAGTGGAAAGCAACTTAGCAAGACACCCAAAATCTAATTCTGGCCTTCAAATGCATAGATATATACATCTGCATGTATGTGTACACACACACACACACACTCTCACAGAAACATGTACTCACATATACATACACATATGCACACATATGTGAACATGTGCTCACATGTAACACACACACATATGAACATATACTCATATATACCACACATACACATATGAACACATACTTACATATACACTACACATACACATGTGAACACATCTACTATATGCACACATGTGAACACACACATATATACCACTTATGAACATGTACTCACACCACACACACACGTTTTTGTATACACATGGTTTCCATTTCACACAGGTAAATACTAAGAATTGTGATCACATGATCAGATGGTGATGATGTTTGGATCTGAAACAAGACTACATAAAGGCTTGGTTGCCAGCCTGTGGTGCACTGGAGGCAATGGAACCTTCTGGAGGTCAGGCAGTTAGGTCATTGGAGAGTGTCTTTGAGGGATAACAGGCCCTTTGTTCTTTCTGCTGCCTAGCCACTGTTCCCCAACTCAAACTGTCCCACCTTAATGCTCTGCCTTGCCACAGGTCCAAAATGACAAACCTAAAACACTCCCAACTGAAACCACTAGACCTCAAGTCAAAATAAACTTCCCATCCTTTTAAGTTGTTTGCCTCAGTTATTTAACCACAACCAAAGCATAATTAATATATATAGTAAGAGTATGTTCCCTTTTGCCATGCATGGTGCACTCGGGTAGCTGAGATAGGAGTGCCACAGATCTGAAGCTAGCTTGGTCTACGTAATGAGACTCTGGGGTCATAAAGGAAAAAGCATAATTTTGTAAGCAAACATTCTCTAAAATGTACTCTCCTACATTCCCCCATCAGTGAGCATGGGGGCTCGATGCTCAGCCCGGGGTAGGGTCCAGACTGTGTCCTCACAGCATGCAGAGGACTGTGTTGCTGTGATGTAAAATCCCCTAAGGCTATGTTGTGTGGATGTGTTTGCCTGTCTGCTGTCTAAGCATCATCTCTGTGAGGTGTCTGTTTCCATCACCATCCAAGGCTTTCTGGGATGTCTGGCTTTGTATTACTGTAGTTAGGGTCTCGCTGTGTTGCTGACAGTCTTCTATCAGATATGACTCCAGGCAAACATCTTCTCCTAGTCTGTGGCTTGACAGTGGCTTCTAGAGAAGTTTAACATATGAATGCTTCCTCCCACGTATCGCCCTTTTGATCTAAAGAGTCACTGCTGAAGCCATCTGGATTTCTCCTGTTGCCTACCAGGACACTACTCCGTCAGGGTTTTGCATGTGGCTCTTGGATCCATAGTTCATTTTGGTGGAGAGCGCGAATGTAGATGCCCGACACAATTAGTTGAACTCGCTGTCTTCTTTCCACTCAGTCGCTTTTGTTCAGTTGTCAGGGATGAGTTAGCTTTATCGAGTGGGTCTATTCTTGGACTCCGCTCTGTCCCACTGATCAATGTGTTCTTTCACCATCAACACAATGTCATGATTACCTTCACAGGAAGCCTCGAAGTCAGCAGTGTTGCATTTCTGGCTTGACAGGTCTCTTTTATTACTGTATCAACTATTCTGGGTCCTCAGTTTACCACATAAACTTGAGAAACCATTTATTGACAACCACAAGAGAACATTCTCAAATTTCTAGTAGTTGTAGTTTTAAATAGTCACAAAATAAGTGATTTGCACTAATCTGTGGGAAATCAACTTGATATATGGGAATTGTATATCTGATATTTAAAAGTAATACAAAAATTATATATCTTATATTAGTATACATCTGTATAATTTAAATCTCAGCTCTGGTAAAATTGACACACAATATACACTATAAAATGTTTTAACCCCATATAAAAATCCTCCTGCTTTGCCTACTATGCCACTGTTACCTCTTCCATAGTAGTGGGATTCCCGTAGGACATGTATGACTTGCACAGGTCACACGTGCAGGATCATGGGCAAAAGTTTCCTCTAGATTTCAAAGTTCAGGAACAAGGAAACATATTTAAAGATCTCTTTTTTAACACATTTTAACTTGTTACAGTTGAAGTTAAAAACAAGCATGTTCCTTCAAGAGCTAGAACAATTAAGCCTTATGCCTCATCAAAAGAAGAATTCAATTAAGCAGAAAGCTCCCTCATGCCTTCCTCATGTGCAGCACCTGTCTGCACACCTCCATGTGGGCTTCAAGTGGATTGGGAGGCTTTGCCACATGTCAATCATGCTGGTCCTAAAGGAGTAAGTCTTCAGGCACTACCCTTACCCACTGGTTCAGAAGGCCTAGCATCAGGGATGCAGGGAGAGTTAACTCCAGTGCTTTCTGAGCATCAAGTACAAAACTGTTCCAGTGTGAGCATAAATTATAACAGCCACAGAAACTATCACGGGAATGTTGACTTCCTGTAGGGTCTGCCCTGACATGCCCACCCTAAGCTGAAAACCACTAAGCACAGCACATCGTAATGACAGCTGTCTCCCTTAGGAACCCATGAATACCTAAGAGCTACAGCCCACTGTCACCAGGCAGCAGAGCAGGACATCAAAGATCACTGGGATCAGAGTTCAAATCTCTATTGAATATGTATCATTTCTGAACCACTATAAAGTTGAAAATCACTAGGTCCATCCATCACAGCATGGAGCCATATGTAATCATTTGTACTCCAAACACATACAGAGGGACACTCAAACACAGACACTGACACAACACACACACACACACACACACACACACACAGATTTTTATTTGCTTATATTTTACTATGATGCAAGCTTACCATGAACAGAAAACATTTTTTAAATAGCTGCATCCTCTAATTTCCACCCTACCAGGGCACACCATGCTCATCTCATGCAGTTCACTTGTGGAATAAATTCGTTACTAAACAAAATGTGAACTAAGTAATAAAATGCCTATTGCCAACAACATGGAGCAAAGAGTTTTTTAAAAGACCTTCTCCTCATGCCTAAAGATACAAAATGGAAGGGCTCTAGCAGGAAAGGGCATATATACAAGCTGTTAAGTTAGTGTTTTTATTGTTCTATTGGTTATTGGTTTACAATGAATACTTGCTCTGTCTAAACCTAAGAGCTTTAGCCCTCAGCCTCACCCCACAAACCAAAACCATATTTCATTGACAACATTTAAATATCTCTGGCTTCTGCCCAGAAACATCATCAAAACAGCAGAGCAGGCACCTCTGAGGGCTACCCTTCCACAGAAACATCAACAGCTCATAGAGAAACTGTCAGCTGTGTCAGAAGCCAGGAAAACAGTAAGAAAGTTCACAGTCCCCACATACATGCTGAGTCAAGAAAAAACTGTTAAAACGGAAGCAAGCAAACGTCTGTGGGATGTTGCTGAGTTTTTGCTTTGTGTATTGCAATGCAGGGCCTCAAAGGGCGAGTATCTTGGAGATAGCATCTGAATTTCCAGTGCAGACCGTGGTCCCTGACTCAAGGGCCCACAGAAGACCTGGCTCACATGGAGCTGTGCTTCTGTGGAGACTGTCAGAGACTAACGAAGAACTGACCCAAGATGGGGGCCTCAGCTTCGTAACAGAGGCCACTGAGGGTGGGAGAGCAGCAGGTGTCCCAGAAAAGCAGCCTGTGGCCACCTGGGACAGGAGATTATCACCAAGGCATGGGAGAGGGTACTGAGGCCATGAGAGGAAACCTCACAGAGGGGGGTGGTGGGAGAATTCAGAAAGGCACATGTGTGCCCAAGGCAGGACTCATACCGAGGAGACCCAAGAAGACACCGACCCAAGTCCATATAGGTGTGGCTGGCAAGCTTGGCACTGACAGCAAGTGAGGGATAAGGCAGAGGCAGAGCCGTAAGTATCCTGGGTAACTGATGGCACGGAAATGGTGTGTAATGTCAGCAGGATCAGCCTGCCTCCACTTCCTGCTCCTCTCTGGCCCTCTGTGCCCCCAATCCTCCCTCTCCAGCCCGCCTCCCTCCCTGCCTTCTGAAGATACTAGGTGGACACAAGACAAAACAGAGACTTCAGGGACCACAAGTTACAAGGAACACAAACCTTGAAAGCAAACACACACACACACACACACACAAAGACCATAGACATAATCTATAGTCCAGATTATTAAAATGTCACAATATCATACAGGGTCGCATAACTGGATTCAGGGAATGAGTCACAAAAAAAATGGCAACAGTAAAATGCTTAAAGTACAACAAGCAGAACAAGTTAGAAATCAGATGAAATCAGATGTGTGCTGATCTGGAGTGTTTGCCCATGCCGGGTCATGTGACTTCCCTGCAGCCTGCGTATGAACACACAGTGTGTATACTTTGTACTGTGTATACCTCAAGCCATGCAGGGCATAAGAGCTGTCAGAAGCATCTTACCATTGATGCCAACAGAGACCACAGTTACCACACCATACAGACGTTCTGCTGTTGTAGAAACATAGCGGGAAACCACCACAGCAGGGGGATTTTATGACTTTCCTACTGTCTCTCCTCAGCATGCAAGGCTCCAATTGTCTATCTCTTGACTGGGTTGTGCTGGAATGTTTAATTTTAGGAACTGTTGTGTGAGTTTTTGAGTTTCATAAAGAAAAATTGTTAAATGAATTTTGGCTCTGGATTGGGTTAGAATTTCCAACAATTTCTACAATGGCCCTAAACACATGCCTGCTGTTTGGTATTATGTGTTTATGCAAGCAGCATTCTCAGGAATAACGATCATAAAATCAAAATATTGATCAACTCCAAAAACCATTAAAGATGTTCTGTGTTCTGCAGCATCAAATATGCAGCCAATTCTTTATGTAAAAACTCTTTATGCAAAAACTAAATAAACACATCTACCTTACTAGTATATGAGTTCCTTTTTACCTGTGATAAATGGTAAGATCATATGAATACCAAAGAATGTTTTAAAATAAACTTGTGATCTACTATCAGTAGATGTTTGATTTGTTTGCCTGTTCCATACACCTATATATCCAGAATAACACGACAACGTCTTGGGTGAAGAGAGGTCACAGGTGGACAAAGTTTAAGAATAGTCTACAGTAATCAATAAGAAGCCCTGGTCTACAGTCAACAAGAAGAAGCCATGGACAGGCTGGGAAGATGCCTCAACCATTAAAGGCTAGGCTCACAACTAAATATAAGAAGTAGCCATGGAGTAGGCAACAAGAAGCCATGTCTGTGGCAAAAAACAAAAAGTTTCACATTAGGAAAGTAAGTTACCCTCCAAAGCTTTCCCTCTAATGCAAGAAAAGTCCAGTTTTCTCTCTCTTTTTTTTTTTTTTTGGTGGGAGGGTAGGGTGATTTCATACAGGGTTTCTTTGTGTAGCCTTAGCTGTCCTGGAACTCGCTCTGTAGACCAGGCTGCCTGCCTTTGCCTCCAGGGTGATGGGATTAAAGGTGTGAGCCACCACTGCCCAGCTAAAAGTCCATTTTTCAACAAAAATAAACTGCTAAGTGTGATAAGAAACCAGGAAATGTGGCTCGTGAGGGATGGCTAAGCGGCTGAATATACTTGGGGTTCTTCACAGGACCCAAGTTATGTTCCCAGCACCCAGGTGTCACCTAAACATACCCTATAAACCTGGATTTTTGCATTTTCAGGGATTACGTTTGAATGATTAGCTGTTGATTTCCATGTGCAACCTCAGATATGGGTGAATTTCACTTTTGCTTTAGATGTCTAGTTTTCCCAACTGGGTTTACTAAAGGCAGTTGAACTCCTGGTCATCTGTGGGTTGTTACTGTCTTTCTGCTCTGTTCCACTGACCTATGTGGGCCTCCTATGCTCATCCAGGCTCTGTAGATGAGCATATCTTCATAACATACTTGAAATCAGGTATATTGATTCTGTTTACTAGAAAATGCTAGTTCTTTGAAGACTTTGAAGCTCCATGTGATTTCAGTATCTTTTCCATTTCTTTTTTTAACCATTTTTACTGAAAATTTTTGAGCACAGTTTCTCCTCCTCCAACTCCTCCCAGATCTTCATTGCCTCCCTACCCATCCAAATCCATGACATTTCTTTCCTTCTCTCTCTCTCTTTAGAAAACGGGCAAATAAAAAGATAAACACATGAAAACCAAAATCCATAAAAAAATAAAATCAGAAACCATAATATATAAGCAAAAAAAAAACAGTAAGAAAAAAATGCCCAAACCAAGTAAAGAAAAAAAACTCATTATAAATTTGGTAAAGATCCTATTAAATCTACACATTGGGGCAGTATGGATATCTGATGATACCGCATATTTGACTCTTAAACACGGGTGTCTTCTAGTGTGTCCTTGGTATCTTTCACTAACATTTTATACTTCTCAGTGTTTGCATCTTCTCCCTCCCCGGCTGAACTTACCCATAAGCTCCTTGTCCTGTTTATATTGATATAAATGGAGCTCTTTCTCAATTCTTTTTCAGATGAGTCCCTGTTACTGTATAGAAATAACTGATTTTTCCATTGTTGGCTCCCTGTCATGCAGCATTACTGAATTTGTTCATGAACTCTAACCATTTTTCCGTGTCTTTAATTTTCTATGTGTAAGATGATGTCATCTAAAGCACACAATTCCATTTCTTCCTTGGCAATCAGAATGAGTCTTCTTGCTAGAACTTCCAGCACTGTGCTGAAGGAGAGCCATGAGTGTTTCTCATCTTTACCAAACTCTTTCTATCCTTCACTGGTGAGTCAACACTACCTGGGACTTGTGGATATAGTGTGTGTGTGTGTGTGTGTGTGTGTGTGTGTGTGTGTGTGTGTGTGTTGATTTACTGTGGTGAGGTATATTCCCTCTGTACATACTTTTAAATGACTTTTAATCAAGAAAAGATGTTAAATTTTGCTCAACCCTCTATCTATCTCCTGGGATAATGATACAGTTTTTGTTGTTGTTCTTTTTTATGTTTATGCAATGTTTCTTGATTTGTGAATGTTGAGCCATTCCTACTCAGAGATAAATTACTCTAAATCTTGCTCAATATGCCTCTTAACGTGTTGCTGAAGTGAACTTATCAGGACTCTATGAAGGATTTCTCAACTGTGCTCACAGCAATAATGGCCTATATTTTTCTGGCTATCAGGATAAATGCTGGCCTCATAAATTTAGCTTAGAGATGTTCCCTCCTCTTTATTGTGGAAGAGTTTAAAAGTCCTAAAGAAAAGTCTTCTTTCAACGTTTGGTAGAACTCCCCCATGAAGCCAGAAATTCAGGCATTACTCAGTTCTTACTGAACCAAAGTGGTCCCTCCTCTGCTCAGATGTCTAGTTCCTGAGTCACTGCCTGAGCTTGTGTGTCTCTAGGAACACATCCATTTCTTGTAGATTACCTAATTTGCTGGTGTGTAATTGCTCACAGCAGTCTCTTGTGGTCCTGTGTGTGTGTGTGTGTGTGTGTGTGTGTGTGTGTGTGTGTGTGTGTGTGCGCGCGCATGAACTGCCCTTACTTATGCATGTGTATGTGAAAACTGGAGGTCCATACTAGAAATCTTCCTCTACTGCTCTCTGTTGTATTTTGAGATGAAGACTCTCTGAACCTGGAGTTCACCATTTTCACTAGGCAGGCTGGCCAGAGAGAGGACCTGGGGTTCACAGGTTGGTCTCTGTCCCCAGTTCCGGGCTGCAGACATATACCACTTAGAGCTACCATGTGGGTGCTAAGGATCTGAACTCAGGTCTCCAGGTTTGTACAGCAAGCACCTTTCCCATGAGTCATCCCTCCCCTTTTTTCCCTACATAAATCTATCGACATCTGCTTTAGAAACTTGACTACCTTGAAGCTTGGTACACATGTGTTTATGGTTGTTATACCCTCCCAAATATATTTTGTCTGGTGTACATAAAGCCACTGTTTGTTTGTTCCCATTTGCTTCTCACTGATGTCCCAATTCATAAATGTAACATTACATATCCACTAGCTTATGGCACCTATAACTATGATTAATTATAGCTAATGATTAGTTCACACACCACCATAATTGGAGTATTTGAATGGGACTCTATTTATTCCAGTGAGTCTTATGCTATTGTGTGTTTTCCTGTTACCAAACAGTACTCTTTGTTTCAGCTGGAATAACTCTTTTGGCATCTCATGTGGGCAGTTCAAATATCTGGGAAATTGTTTCATCTCTATTTCTGAAGAACAGCTTTGCTGGATGGAGTCTCCTTAGCTGGGAGCTTTGAGTTGAGTTGGATTTGGTTTGCCTTTAGCATTATCTTTCCTCATTCCACTCTCTCTTAGCCTAGAGGCCTTCTGAGAAATGCATTGATATTCTTGCACTCCCATGTCCATGACAGGCCCTACGTCTTTGCTACTATGAAGTTACAGTTTGATTTTTGTTCATTTGTTTAGGTTTATCTGTATGAATGTTTGTATTTTGAGACAGTCTTACTGCACTGCATCTTGAATTTGTAGGCTCAAATGCTCAACTCAAGAAGCTTTCCATCAAGCCACCTGCATGCCTTGATTTTTGACAGTTCGATTGTGATACATCCTGGTTATGTCTTATTTGACTTGATCCCAACTGGAGACAGAGTTTCAAGTTACATGGGTATCTATACCTCTCCATGAATTTGAAGGGTTTTCACTCATTATTTCTTTCTCACTTTTTTTTCTAAGGATTAAAACTACTAGAACCTCACACATGCAAGGAGCCTTCAATCTCCAAGTCACAAGCTCATCCATGCCTTTAAAACTGTTTTGGGGACACAGTTCCACTCAGTTTCCAAGGCTGACCTCAAACTTATGACCCTGTGTCTTAGACTCTTAAGTAGTAGAAATCTGGGATATGCCCATCCACATCAATCATGCAAGAAAACTGACCAAGTCTTGCCCATAGGTCAGGCTGATGTGAGCATTTTTCTCAGTTGAGGGGCTCCCTCTTCCAAAATGCTCTAGCCTCAAGCTAACATATAACTAGCCAGCACTGAACACACATGCGTGCATACACGCACACACGCTGAAAATTCAATCAAATGTTAGAGAAGATTATAACATAATTTGACACAAACATTAAAACACTCATAGGTAAGACAGAAGATTAGGTTATGATGGATATGGGACATGGAGGTACAGAGAAGATGGGGATGCAGAGCAATGAAATAGAGACGCAGAGATGATGGAATACAGAGAGATGAGACAGAGATGCAGAGATGATGGAATACAGAGAGATGAGACAGAGACGCAGAGATGATGAAATACAGAGAGATGAGACAGAGATGATGGAATACAGAGAGATGAGACAGAGATGGTGGAATACAGAGAGATGAGACAGAGACGCAGAGATGCAGGAATACAGAGAGATGAGACAGAGATGGTGGAATACAGAGAGATGAGACAGAGATGCAGAGATGCAGGAATACAGAGAGATGAGACAGAGATGCAGAGATAGTGGGGTACAGAACAATGAGACAGAGATGCAGAGATGATAGAATACAGAGCGATGAGATAGAGATGCAGACATAGTGTTTCATGAGAGTAGAGGAAACTACATGGGAGAAGAAATGGGACTAACAGACGGGGGGAAAGGGGAAGTTAATGGGAACACAAATATTGTATGTTCTCTTTCATGTCTAATATATATGACATGAAACAGAAGAGGGACTATTGAGGTGGAGAGGAGAACTGCAGAATGGGGGAAAGGGAGACAAGAGGGAGCAATGAGGTGTGAATATATGCCAGGCATAATGATGTACATGTCAATACGAAACCCACTATTTGGTGAAACTTTAATTTATAAAAAGACTACACCAAGAATCAAATGAGTGATACATGCCTATAAGCTCAGCACTTGGTAAGCTAAGGCAAGAGGATCGTAACTTTGAAGCTAACCTAAGCTATACACTGAGATTCTATCTCAAGAGAATCAAATGAACAAATAAAACCTTCAACAAGTCTGTGGCCAGCTGATTTCACTGCTAGTGTTTAAAAATATCTTTATGGGAAAAATATTTCTGTTCATGGAGACATGACCATTTCTGTGGGCAGGGGGCACTTCTTTATTCATAATGAGACCAGATGTAATAGCTAACCCAAGGACATCACAAGGAAGAAAATGACAATAAAATCACAGTTGCAAAACTGTTAGCAAAGAGAATCAATAGTATTGTGGGGATTTGAATAAGATAGCTCCCATAGTCTAGACATTTGAATACTTGGTTCACAGTTGGTGACCCTGTGGGGGCCTAGGACGTTCAGCCTTGCTAGAGGAAATATGTCACTAGAGGAGAGCTTTAAAGTTTCAAAAGCCTCCTGCCATCCAGAACTGCCTCTCTCAGTTTCCTGTTTGCAGCTGGTAATGCAAGCTCTCAGCTACTCCTGCCACCGTGGCTGCCAGCTCCCATGCTTCCCCACTACGATGGTGATGGTGATGGACTCACTGATCCCTCTGGAATTATAAGCCCCCAACACACCCCTCTTCTATATACCGCCTCGGTCATGGCGCTTTATCACGATGGTAGAAAAGCAACCAACACAATATATGGACAGAATTATTCACCATGACCAAACAGGGTTTAGTTCCCAAAACAGGAAGTCTGTCCAACATACAAAAGTAAACCAACATAACAGAGCTTCTTAACAAACTAAATCGCACACCCTCGTGATGATTGATCTTAAGTGATGGGGAAAGGTTCTTGACCAATTCCAGCATCTTTTCATAGTAAAATATACTCAATAGAGAGCCGAAGGAAATTCCTCAACTTGCCAAAGGACATTATGGGAAACTGACACTGACACTGAAGGAGGAAAGATTCCCCACCTGAAGAAGGAAGCAGCATGGTGGTGATGCACGCCTTTAGTTCCAACACTCAGGAGGCAGAGGCAGGGAGCTCTATATGAGTTCTAGGTCAGCCTGGTCTACAGAGTGAGTTCCAGGACAGCTAGGGCTGTTACACAGAGAAACCCTGTCTCAAAAAAAAAAAAAGTGAGGATGCCAGCTCTTACTCAGAGTTAGTCCAGGGTACAGAATTCACTGGTAAGAAAATAATATAGGAAGAGATTAACTAATTTCTTTCTGTAGATGATCTAATTTTGTTTTTAAAATTCTATGAAGAACACATATTTGAAGCATACAACACAAATTACAAAATACAAGAATACAAGTTAAATATACAAAAATCAATTGGTATCTGTATACTACCAGTGAACAGTGAAAATGAATTTAAGGAATATAGCAAAAGCTAAGGCAAAATCCGGTGCTTATATAAAATGGCCTGGAACCTGCAGACATCTTCCTATAAACTCACAGTCAGAGCTGGTTGACTTAAGATACCTCCTGTAAGGTTAACATCATAAATAGTTGATAGACTGAATTGTTTAGCAAATACTGACAGGGAAATATTGTACACGTTCAGTAGAGATGCCGTTTTTTTCACAAAATATTTTGAACCCATTTGTTTGAATTGGCAGTTGTAGATCCAGCTAGAAGGCCACACGTATTCTCAGGGGGATTGCAAACAGGATTTGTGCAGAACAGCATGGTTGAATGCACTAAACAAAATCAAGCTGCTATATGCAAGTTTCAGAGTGGCACAGACAGCTAATACTGCTTGTGTGTGTGTGTGTGTGTGTGTGTGTGTGTGTGTTTTAAACACTACACATTGATTATAAAACAGAGAAATGAAGCATAAGAAATAACCCCCTTGTTTATGAGAGGCAAGGTAGTGGAGAGCACAAAAGGCTTCAATTGGATCTTTAACGTTTTGATTCTTTAAAAAAAATACAAAAAAAAAACTCTACAGAAAGAAAGGAGCTGAGGTGAGCATTTCTAAGCATAGGCAGCCATTAATTCCGAATTATGTATGTATGCTTCTTAGGGGTTTTAGCCTCTCTCTCTCTATCTCTGACCTTTTCTATTTGAAGCTAGATTAAGAACATTTTACCTGAGTGAAGAAATATTTGAATTTTAAAGAGCAAATGCCAACAAAGAAGAGAAAAAAATAGTCATGAAAAACTCATGAAATGCTAAGCAAGACCATAGCACACTACTAGCATCTCTCATCAGTCAAACCAGAGACGCTCAGTCCATGAGGTGGCACCTGAGGCTGGTGAGGACAGGACATGGAGGTGGGTGGAAGCTCTGTCCCCTAGCCTTTAAAATCCTGAGAAACATGCAACCAAGTATCTAGTAAATAAAAATAAATAAATAAAAAACTCCAGTCAACTGAGATTTATTAAACAAGCTGTGGCTACACAGTGTTATACAGGACAATATTGTGACATGTGGAGCTGAGAAGATAGTTGAGAGCCCAAGTCTAGAGCCCCAGTACACCAATAAAAAGCTAGGCAAACACCTGCAATCCCAGTGGAGAGGAGGTGGACACAGGAGAATCCCTAGGGTTTGCTAGCCCCAGTCTAGTCAAGTCAGTGAGTACCGGGTTCAGAGAAAGGCACTATCTCAACAACACACATACACGCATATGTAAAGGAACATATCTATGCATATCCTTCATTCAACAAAATGTAAATCAAGTATTTTTAAATCTCATCTATACCGAAAAGACTTATTTCCTAAGTCATAATTCACTGAACAACATAGAATGGTAGTTTATAAAGCATTTACTGCATATTGGGTATTATAAGTAATTAAGAGAAGATTTGATAAGAAACAGAACATTTGCAAAGATTCTACACAAATGCTATGCCACTATGTAAATGAACGCACATCTTAGAATCCACAAGGTTCTGGAATCAGTCTCTATGGGATACTAGACAGGGATGTACTTAGAAAACACCAAAAATGAGCCTATGTATCCCAGCCTCTACCCTGGCCAGGAACCTGATAGGTGACTTCTGAGTGATAAAATCTGGCTTGCCAGAGGAAACAGAGTATGTACACACACACACACACACACACACACACACACACACACACACACACACAAAGAAAAAGAGACTGTATTCAGGCAGGTGCTAGGGATCTGAACTCAGGCCCTCATGCTTGAACAGTAAACGCTCTTACCTATTGAGCTATCTCATGTGTGACATTGTTCTTGGGGATACTGAATACCAGAGAGAAGCAGCAACAGACCCACGTTAGGATACTGCCAAAACCAAGTCCAAGTTGTTGAACCAAAGACTTTTATTGAGGTTACGACTCAAGGACAACTGCATCAGCAAGGGTGAGGAGTCATCACAGCTGGAAACCTGGGGCTCATGCTACAGCCTGCAGGCAACTCAACAAGTGGAAGAGTGTCTCTTCCAGGCAGCTTGGCTTCTCTGGGAGTGCTCTCAGCAGTGTTACGGCTTATATAAGCTTAGGGAAGAAGGAGTCTAGTGCATCTGGTCAGTTTCAAGGACTTCCTGAAGTTTCTGAGTTGTTTATTACCTGAGTTTTAAGAATCCTCCCTTTAGAACACCCTGAGTCTCTTAGTGAGCTTCCTTCCCAGCTGAAAAGTTTGATCTCAGCGGAAACTGCTAAACAACACATCTCCCCAGCCTCCTAACCACACTTTTATAATGCCTGACAAATGAAACTCAGTTTACCCAGAGACCAAACAATTCCATGAGGAAATGCACGCGTATTCACAACAGCATGACAGGAGAGTGGCACATAGCAGACACCAGGGAGGGGACAGTGCTACTCAGATACCTGGCAATCACAGATGTCTGGTCTTCCATAATCTCCAGCCTTAAGAGAGGTTTGCAGTTTAGCACATGCAGGACACTCTCTTGCCTCAGCCCATCTAGGACAGCAACTGAAAGGCAGGCCACATGGAAAGGCATGCTGCAGACACAATGGCACTCCCTCTGTTATAAAGATGCATCAGCTAGAGAAGGCTGCCATATGCAAGAATCCTGTCCTGCAATCAAGCACCTATACATAATGAATGCGTATTCCCAGCACGGTTACGAAATTAAGGCCAATGTTTTAGCTCACCTGTAGTTTCTTTTTTGTTTTTTTTCACCTGTAGCTTCTAAATTTCCTACAGTGAACTATATTATTGCTAAAATTAGAGAAAATGGTAAATAAACATTATTTTAAAGGTAAAAAAGAAAGGGAATGAGTCAATAATTTGCAAGAAACTAATGAAGACCAAGCTTTGGAGATTCCCACAGGCCCAGGCTCCATCCACAGATGCCTGTTGTTTTTGCCTTGTGTATATTTATGGTTTTTTTATTACTTGCCACCAAAAGGTTCCTGAAGTGCATTGCTTCAGGCCCCATACAACTATGATGTATCCTGGAAAAAACAAATGCGTAATACTAACAAGTCCTATAAGGGGGAGAAGTGGAAATAGATCAACCTCCTTAAGGACTAGTGTAAGCCAGGAGAACCATATCTGGGCAACAAAACCACTGTTCTCTTTTTCCATAGACTAAACTGTCCCCTCAAAGTTTATAGCTGAAGCTCTGCTTCCCAATGGGATAGCGTTAGGTGATGAGGGAGTGTGGAGAGCTGCGTTGGGATAAGCACTCTTGGAAGATGATGATGCAATACCAAGGTCTCCACATGAGAACACTGCATCGAGGCAGCCACCTGCACACTAGGAAGCAAGCCCCTGTCAGGAGCAAAATCCACTGGGACTTTACAGCCTCCAGAACAGGGGGATTGTGTGTGTACTTTTTAAGTTACCCCATCTGTGGTATTGTTACATGCCAGCCCAGAGTGACTAATAGACCTGTGCCCTCTGTTTCTAATGGCTGCAGCAGGCAATGCACAAACTCTGTGAACCTTCCGTTCTTCAAACCACTGCCAAACTCTGGACAGCTGTGGTTTTAGACACAAACAGTCAACTGCCAATGCTCTGTAAATGCTACAGGGACCATTCATGCAATGATCCTTTGTTCTCCAGAATCCATCAGGGACTTCACAAGTCCACTTCTTCTCACCTGTGGTGATGCTTTCTTCTGAATGCACTCTCCGAACACTCCCCTTCCTGTGAGGCCTCAGCCATACGCGCTAAACCTTAAGGAAAAGCAGCTCACTCGCTGTCTTGTTTTAAATTCGTTTTCTCTGCCCTTTAAGATGACAAATAAAGAACCTCAGCAACAATGAGGGCCCCCAGCTATGCATGACCCAGAAACAAAGGGGCCAACTGACAAGCCTGTCTGAACACTCAGCTTCGAAGCACCTTGGCCAAATGAGTCATTAAGACTGAGCACCAGAACGTAATAGTGCCAAGAAAGAGCTCAAGCCCCGTCGTCTACAAAGGCACTAAAATCACTAGGGTTCCCAGGAAGCTGGCTTGAAAATTGCTAGTCTGTATTAGCAAGAGGCTGAGAGAAGGGAGAGTGGGTCATAGGTGTTATACATACCTGCCATGCAACAGGGAGACCTGTGAGACACATAGACAGTAAAGCACTTCAGGAAGGCTATTCCATCTTCATCCAGCCAATGGTGAAGGAACAGCTCCAGGTCAGAGACAAACAGCAGTGCTTCCCACACCCTGCCTGTCTGTTCCCGTCACACACAGCACTGCTACATAAACTCCAAGTCTCAATCTAGCCGATACACTATGGAAGTTCCCTGCACCTTGCCAGAAGCCCCCCAAAGCCCATGTCTGAGCCTTGGGGGATGGGGCCTGGACTCCACCTTCCCAGAAGCCTGTCAAAGCCCATGTCTGAGCCTGGGCCCAGCTGGCTGTGACCAGATTTAAGGCACATATTTATGAACTGCCTCCCTGGTGCTAAGCATTTTTCTAGACCTCCAGGGGACAAAAGAGGAATCTCATCCTTGGGGCCACTACACTCTAGAGGGGAGACTGCCAAGGTAAGAAACATAGGCACACAAAACAGATGCACGTTCAGGGAGCAAACAGCTCGAATGGAGGCACATGGGTGACGGGTGAAGACAGAGTACTTTTTGTTTGGTCTTGGTTAGTTTTTTAAATAGTAAAATGCACAGCATAAAAAATCCTAGTCTATTTTTAAGCATGCAGAGAGATGAAATGTTAAGCATGCAGTTTGTTATACAACAGATCTCCTAAACTTTAGCATCTCTATAGTCATTAAATAACATTCCTTTCGCTGGTTCTCCAGAGCCCCTACTCACACCATTCTCCCCTCTGTGTCAGCGAGTCTGACTACTCCTGGTGCCTCATATAAATGGACTCACACATGATGTGCCCGTTTGTGACTAACTGGACTCTGCAAAAAGTCCTCCAGCTTCATCGTGCTGTAAGCTGGGTCAGAACCGCCTTCCTTCTATGTGGAATGGACAGCCTTCCTCTAATGTGCCATGGATACTTGGGTTGCTTCCACCCACTGGCTATTAGAAGCATGTGTGGATCAAAAGTTTCTCTAAAGGAAGGAACAACTTTAAAGAAAGTGATCAAGTTGGTTTTCAGTGAGAAGCTGGCATCTAAGGAAGGACATGAAGGTGATGAGAACTAGCAAACCATGAGACATCTAGAGTTAGAAGCAGCAAGCAGAGGTTTGGGAAGGCTCTGAGTTGATGTATGGAAGACAAGAATAAGAGGCTGAGCTAGGAGAGAGGTGGGGAGAAACAGAAGAGGGAAGGGAAGGGAGGAAAGAGGGAGGGAGAGTGGCAGGGACAGATCAGAGTGAAACACATCACTCACAGATAAGCAGGAACCCCGAAGCCACAGACCCACATAGAACAGGAGACCCATGAGAGGGCATAGCCTTCACCAAAGACAGTGGTAGGAAAAGGCAGGCACCTTTGGCCTTCCATCCGCCCCATTGCAGGGTGCCAGAAAGTGTGGGGACAGCATCAAAGCTGGCTGTTTTGGACATGCCACATAGGACAACACCAGGGTCCATCCTATGGGCCACCTTCCTTCCCACCCATCTCCCAGACTCTTCCATTACCTTCCACAGGCTTCTCTCTCCCCTCTACAAGTCCTCTACAGTCCTAGACCCCTTTGGAAGCATCCCCAGCTTTAATCTTCCTTACACTTTGTCACCAGGAGTGCAACATCAAGATTCTCATAGATAATGACCACAAACTACAGAAGCTCAAAATCACCTATCTGTTAAAGGTGGGTTTCTCTAATGACTGGTGCTGGTCAGTCCAAACTGCATTGGATGAGCAAGGGTTGGAGGATGAAATGTGAATTGACAGGAGCATGTAGCTCAAAATTCCTAGTGCTTCCACCAAACTATGGCCCTTCATCTTGACTTGCAACCAGATGAATGGGCCAATCCATGCCACTATTGCACCGATGTGCATGTCTTGCCAGGCTGATAGTTATAGTAACTCCTGGCACTCATAGCTGGGTAGACAATTGATGACATCTTTCCTCCAGCAGCCTGTATAGTACCTTCCAACATTATGGAAGCTAGTTAGTAGGGAGGAGCTTCCAGATCAGTACCAGCTTAGTTTATCCATATTCTGCCGTGCAAGTATGTGGTATTTTCAGCAATAATGACCATATCAAATTCTATGGATCCTCCCTTAATGCCTTCTTGCCAATGCCCCCAAAAGCCCTTTTCTAGTTTCCTGGCTTCTATGGATACTCCAGATCAGATTTAAACACAAGTCTAAAACTTTGAAGTGAGGATTCACACATGAATGTATGGCATCTGTTTCTCTGGGTTACTTCACTCACTATTGACTTTTTCCAGCTCCATCTATTTACCTGAAAATCTCCTAGTTTCAGTTTTTCTTTATAACTGAATAAAACTGTGCATGTGTATACCACATTTTCATCACTCATTTATTAGGTGATGGACATATAGATTGTTTCCATTTTCTAGCTATTGTAAATAGAGCAGAGGACATGAACAAGAATTAGGATTTCAGTCCTTTAGGTACATGCCCACAAGTAGCATAGCTGGATCAAATGGTATCTTCGTTGAGGTTTCTGTTGTGATAAAACACCATGACCATAAACAACTTGGGGGTCAAAGGTTTGTTTCCTCTTAAAACTCTCAAGTCACACTCCATCACTGAAGGAACTCAAGACAGGAACTGAAGCAGAGGCCATTGAGGAGCACTGCTTACTGCCTTGTTCTCATAGTTTGCTCAGTTTACTTTATTATACACGCAGGACCACCTGCCCAGGGAGGGGTGGCACCATCCAGTAAGCTTGGCCCTTTCACATCAATCATTAAGGTGATACCTTCACAGACTTGACTGCAAGCCAATTGTATGGAGGTATTTTCTTAATGAAGATTCTCTCTTCCATTCTGGAGCACTCATTCCTAAATGGGATGTCTTCCCCAAATCCCTCCCCTCAAGACTCAGGGATCTAGGTGGAAAAGAAACTAGGGGTGATGATGACTCCATGAAACACCGTCTTCCAGCCACAGTGGGACTGATGCACACACAAATGCACAGAGACTGTAGCAGCATGCACAGGGCCTGAGCAGATCAAAATTAGATGGGGGTCCCAGCACCAAGAAGGGGAAGTAGACGTAAGACCCCTAACCGAGAAGCCGGCTGCTGCAATTAATGCCCGCTGGCAAAGGGAAAACTCAGTTTCTCCCGTGTATTGTTACTGGATACATCAACCCAGTGCAGGCCCCATGCCCAGGATAGATGGACAACACAAAACAAATCCCACGGTACCTTTGTGTGGAATTTTTGTTTTGTTTGCTTTTTTTTTAAGTCTTACTGGTCTTTTGCTTATTTTCATTTTTGGTTTTGGGTTTGTTTTTTGTTTGTTTTTGTATGTATGTTTCATGGTCTTTGCTTCTTGTTTTTTGCTTTTGGAAGAGAGAGAAAAATGAGAACATAAAGTTAGGTAGGAAAGTAGGGAGGCTCTGGGGAAAAGTTGGAGAAGGGGGAAACATCAAAATAGATTGTATAAAAATAATTTAATTTAAAGAAATTCTCTCTTCTCAGATATGTACAGGTTTGTGTCAAGTTGACAAAAGAAATAGTAATTCCAGATGGAAGATCTATTTTTAGCTTTTGAGGACCCTCCACACCAATTCCCATGGTGATGCACTAGTTGGTATTCCCACCAATACTGAATAAGGGTCTCCCTTCCCCCACATCCTTGCCATCTATGGTTTAAGTTCAAGAGGAAAGATCCACATCACTGCAATGACCAATTCCAAAGAACACACTGCACAACAGAGTCCACTGGAGTCCTGGGAGGCAGCTAAGAACCTGAGTCACTGTGCAAGGGCAGTGGCATGAGATGTGAGTGGGGACAGTCCCCGGGGCAGCAGCTTGGAGAAGGGACAGCTGAGTTCAGAGGACTGGGTCTGAAACACTAGTGTGTACGCCCAGGCACCAGGGCTCGGGGAGAGGCAGTGAGACCACATGGCCTGTCACTCATCCCGTCTTTGCCAACACACACAGAGGATAAACGTAATCAGAGTGGGGAAGCTGAGGGAGGCAGAGGAGTCGGCACACACTTGTCTGGTGGCAAACGAACCACTAAAAGTTACACCAATGTTCCCGTTTGGCTCTAGAGGCCTCAATGCATCTCTGATGGGCCCTTCTCGTTCCGTTCCTGAGAGCATAAGTAGGAAGCTGCCCTCAGAAGGAAGTAGCTCTCTGGTCTGTACAGGGGACTGTGTGTGCCTGACCAACCATGAAGTGGATCTGCCTGCCAAGAATGTTACCTTCGAGAAGACCTCTTGCCTGGGAACTTGAATTGCAAAGGATGACTGGGTGACTGGGGGGGGGGGGGTTAATTTCAAAGGATGAAGGGGTGAATGGGGGACTCTAATACAAAGTTTATCTTGAAGCAGCATGATAAAGGGGGAGGTCATTCAAGAGACAACCTAAATCCCTTCCTCCCCCCTCCCCACTCCTTCTCTGCCCTGATGAGGAGAGGTAGCACCATGACCCAGGTAAAAGCCATCACTGAGAAGAGGTGGCCTTGATCAGAAGCCCAGGGTGCCGTGCTACTAAATCATCAATACCCTCTACTTCAGAGTCTGTGTTTCTGTCATTCAACCTATTTGTAAATGCTGTACTAACACCCTGTGGAGAGAGAAAACGACAATGATAAGCTATCAGTTCCATTTCATGACAAGACTGACTAAGGTAATATGCTCACTCCTAATCTACCAGCCTATATCATAATATTAGTATGTTCTTCATTAAATATGTGGAATTTCATAAGGTTTTTAGACTTTGTTTAGGATGCCATCATCTTCAACATCCGTTTACAAGGCACCTGCCGTGTGCCAGACACTGTCTTAGGCTCAGGGAAGAACACGGGGCAAAAAGGGATAAAAACCACACCTTTATACAATGGGGTGCAGGAGAGGGTGGACAAGAACAATACCCACAACAAACAAGCAGATTTTCAGTATGACAGAAGACACAGAGTGAGACCAATAAACCCAGGGCAAGACCGGGAGTAAATGGAGCCATCAAAGCAGCCCTCACCAAAAAAGCCATCTGCGAGGAAAGACCCAACTCATTCTGACATGTCAGGGGAAAGCATTTTACTGGGGAGAACAGCCCCTACAAAGAAAGATCAGGGAGCTTCAGGGCAAGAGTTTAAACATGGACTTAAAAAAATTACTCTAGCCACTCAAAAAACGTACCACCTTTCTAGAGAAGTATTAAACATACTTTCTAATTAACGATTCTTAAAGCAACACCACACACACACACACACAGACACGCGCGCGCGTGCACTCGCGTCCTACCTCTTGGGCACATATTCTCTATTTGTGTCCATATCAGAAAATATTCCTGCAGAGGTGTACCTGGTACTTGCCTGCATTATTTGCACCTTCCTGCATTCCTCGAATGCCTCAGGATGGGAACTGATCACTCTTCACAATGGTTATTCTAAGTCAAAGCCCATGATGAGAAAGAGTGGAAATCAGCAGCAGGACTGAGCTCCAGGAATGTCTGTGAATACCTGAAACCACAGATGGTTTCAACCCATGCAGGCAATGCCTTTTCTATACTTAGCATGGGTTTAACTGATAAAAGTAGGTACAAAAGACAGTAACAGCAATGATGATAAAACTAACAGTTCTAACAATGTATCCCTTACCAAGCATTTTTAGCTAATGAATTGGTTATTTCTGGAATTTCCCATTTTGGAGCATGATTGAGCTCTCAGAAATGACATGGTAGAAGAATTCCAGGGCAGGGTGGGGTAAGGGTTTAACTTGGGATGGGGTAGGGGGGCACTGCCCCAATCAGTATGACACCTGCAGATATGGAAGGGAAGGGAAGCCAGGTGGACACTAAGTCCACTAAGGAGAAAATTCCTCCTAAGTTAATCTGCAGATCTACCTAGACTGCCATCCCGGTGGACTGTAGGTGGCACAGATGTCCCGAATCGAGAGGGCCTAAACACACGGAAGCTTGTGCTCAGAAGGTACAGAATGAAGGCCACGTGCACAGAGCTAGACAAGATAAGAAGGCATACACCGAGGCTAAAAATACCATCGCAGAAGAAAAATCCTCACAGAAGGAAGTGCAAACTCGTGACAGGGGCGAAAGCTTCTGGAATCCTCACAGAATGGCTGGATGACAAGAGAAGACACCTAAGAGAGCCTCATACAGGGATGGGAAAGAAGATTGGGCCCAGGGGAAGGCAAAGACAACACAGGGATAACAGGGACTACGAGTTAAGCTGCTGCTTTCCAAAACTGTGCGCAGGCTGCTGCAAGACTAGAGTAGCCCCTGCTCCACGGAAGAGCCAAATACACTCTGTGCTGCAACAGGACCAAGTCACCTCAACGAGTCAGGGGACAAGCCCACATATTCATAGGCAGCACACTCTCCTGCAATTCTCAAACAACGCACACCGCCCCAGTCTATCTGAAGCCCTCCACGCACACTTGCTCCCAGTAACCAGAGCCTCCCTCTTTGAGCCCAGTCGAGGAGCTCAAGACCAACCTGAAATGAGAAGCTTTTTAAATGTCTAAGTTGACAACCTACCCACTGACGATTCTTCTGGCTTTATCTGGGACATTAAGAATAAAAGTCGCTCTCTCCCAACAGACACAAAAGACAGCAGAAATATCTAGACTTTAAGAAATCTCAGCTGACATTTGCTGGGCTAATTACACAGCAAATTAGCCATCAAAGATCCAGTCAGCCTGTGATGCATGAGCTATGAATCCACCATCCACCTGGATACCTCCAGAATTATTTCTATTATCCATGATGAATAATTGTCATCAACACTCCAAGTCTGGCAGGCTGGCCCGGTATTAAACTTACTCATCAGGGCCAAGAGGAAGATGCTTGTCTATAAAGTGCTTGCCTCACAAACATGTTTGATGGTTTAGTGTTTCTGAACTTAGCACAGCCTAGAGTCACCTGGGAGACTCTCAGTGATAAACCATCACATTGGCCTGTGAGTGTCTGTGGGGGTTTGTCTTAACTGCCTCAATGGACGTGGGACAATGAAGCCTGAGAGTGAGCAGCATCATTTACTGGTTTGGGTTCTGGACTATATAGAGAAAGCAGCAAAAGTGTTTACAAGCCTTTATTCTCTCTCTGCTCTTGACTCTGGATGTGACTAGAGAGTTGAAGTTCTGGCCTTAACTTACCTGCAATGATGAACTGTAACCTCAAATTGCAAACAAAGTAATAACTTACCTTAAAGTTGTTTTTTATTGGGGTACTTTATCATAGCAACAAAAATAGAAACTAAGACCCTTGAGAACCTGAATTCAAACTCCAGAATGCATAAAAAGTCAGGTGTGGGGATTCACACTTGTAACGGGGAGCCAGAGATGGGCAGGTCCCTGGAGCTCAGTGACCAGTCAACTTAATCTACTTGGTGAGCTCCAGGTGCATGACACCTAAAGAGGACTGCCCTCTAGCCTCCATCAGCATGTGCACACACACTCTGTCTGTCTGTCTGTCTGTCTCTCTCTCACTCTCTCACTCACTTACACACACACATACACACACACACCATAAACAATATAAAACAGAACTGGAGTTTTTAAAAAAATACTAAGGCAGACTTTTGTGAAATTTTACAATAACAGCTAGGTTTTGCCATGTTGCAAATGCAGGGTCACTATGAGGGAGTCAACACCATTTCTAACCCCTATGCACTAACAACTAATGAGATTCAGTCAATGCTCCTAAACATGGTTGAAAAAAGCTAAAGACTGGAATAAAGGAGGATATATAATGTCTTCAGAGTTGAAGATGTAGGCTTTTTATATCATCAATTCTCCCCAAATTGATCAACAGAAATGACTTTCAACCACAGGTAATTGTTCCCACCCCAGACAATATGTGTAACGTCTGGAAACATCACTGGTTATCAATCCCTGGGGGCAAGGCACTACTTCGATCTATGGGTCTAGGCTGAAAATGTCACAAAGCACCCTTAATTCAGGACAACCCAGAGACAGTCCAGCCCACTCATCCCCAGAGCCCTGTGGAAACACCCTGATCTATAGAGCCAATGCAGTTCCAATTGATTCCTAGCAGACTCCATTGAAAACAGGACCAACTAATTCTAGAATTCACATGCATAGTCAAAGGACATAGAAATCAAAACGACTGAGAAGAGCCACGTTGGACTTGATGCAGAAGTTCGGGTGTGGTCAGGAGCCCTTCTCCATGAGTTCTGTGTATTCCACTGGCTGAGGAAGCATCACTTGAAACCATGTCTGAAGAGAAATCTGAACACCACAAAAGATGAAACAGTGTCTTCACAAGACGAAGGTTAAATACTGTTCTCCTAAAGCCACTGCGCTGCCTCTCCTTGAAATGAAACTAGGCATCCCTGTTCTCCCTAGAGAAATGTGTCTCACAAGCATCTCTCTCTCTTCCATTCTTTTCTTGCTCCCCTTCCCTCACTACTTTTCATGAGATGGTTAACATTATCACCTTGACAGGATCTAGAATGATCTAGGAGGCAAGCCTCTTGGCTGCCTGTGAGGGATTATCTAAATGAAGTTAGCCTTGGGCATGTCTGGGGAGATTAACTTAATTAGATTAATTAAAGTGGGAAGAAATGCTGGGAAGCACCAGGCCATGGGCTGAGGTCCTGTGGAAATGTAAAGGACAGCAGCCCACACTGGGGTTCTCTACTCTCTGCTCCCTGATGGCGGGCACAACGAGGCCCCCTGCTTCCGGCTCCCACTGCCCGCCATACCAGTGATGAACTGAAACCTGGAACTGGGAGCCAGGATTAACTAACTCCTCTTCCTTATTTGACTTTGTCACAATGAGAAAGAAGCTTACACACTTGGCCTCTAGTCCTCTCCTCTCCATTCTTCCTCTCAATGGTACCAAAAGCAAAAGCACAGGACAACAACAGATGCAGAGCTGCTACCCCTACCCCCGTCCAAAAAAATGGTAGTGAGTAATAAGATGGTTGTTTTCTGACCCAGACATGTAATAGCATACTATGTTTCTTCTCTGATCACATGCACATACACACACGGGGCAGGGGGGTAACTATCTTACGTAAAAGAGTATAGTGTTAGCCTCAAGATAAAACAAATAGACCAGCAGATCACAATCTCTGTTGCAGAAATAGGCATATCTGGACAAACACTTTGATGAAGATGCAAAATCAACTCTTTGGAGAAAAGATAAATACTTCAACAAAGGGTGCTAGAAAAATGAGATTTCTAGAAAAAAGTAAGTTTCATATTCATACATGAGTTAACTTCCTGCTGGAGACATGGTTCAGCAGTTAAGAGCACATGCAGTTCTGGCTGAGACTCTAATCGGGTTCCCAGCACCCATCTGGGCGGCTCACAACCACCTCCAACTTCAGCTCCAGAGGGTCTAATGCCTCTGCACACCACTCAGGGTACTCACATGCACATAGCCACACACAGACACACACTCATGCACATAATTAAAGATAAAATATTTAAAGGAATTAATTTCCAGTGGCTCAAAATGTAAACTTTTGAGATGACTCAGTGGATGAAGGTTCCTGCTGCCAAGCCCAACAACCAGAGAGAGTCAGTGATATGGTTCAGCGGGTAAAGGGGTCTGCTGCCAAGCATGAGTTTGAGCCCCAGGACCCATACTGAAGAAAAGAATATACTTCCACAAGTTGCCCTCTGACTTCTACATGCATACTGAGCCACACAGCTGCCCACACTCATATACACCCATGCACACAATAAAATAAAACTGTAGAAGGAACAAATCTTTATAACTCTAGATTAAGCAAAATTTTCATAAAATGTCTTGTCTTCAAAACACACTGGTATTAGAATGAAAAGACGAACCACTTCCCAGAAGGAAATATTTGTAAAGTATGAAACTAATGCATAGTTTGTAGCCAAAGTATATGAAGAAAGTCTCAAATAAATAAAAAGAATAATGTTGGGGAAAAAACCTCTCTGTTCCATAGAAGCAACCAGAAAATTGGCAGAAAGTTGTCAAATCAATTTTTTAGAACTTAAGATATTTTAAAGCAATGCGCAGCAATCTGTGCATGGCTCTTTGATTAGAAGAACCTCAGCAGGAACACTGAGACCCACAGCGCATGATCTGCGACTTATTTCCATCCCACCTCAAGATCTCTATATCACCCTGAAAACCAGTAAAGACCAGGGCCAGGATGACCACAGCAGGGCTTCCCGGAGAACTGTCCTGACTTGACCCATCCGCTGCCCCTCTTGTAGGAAAGAAGAGTACACTCAAGTGTGACAACAGTCTTCTTGGAGGGAGGGGATCTCTCCAAAACAATGGCAAGTACCTGTTGGCCATCAAAGCTGCAGAGATTTAAAAAAAAATCTTACAGGACACGAGACGTCCATTACAGAACCTTTGAAAAGCTCAATATAGTCCTGAGAACTTAAAGGCCACACACAAAGGGCTGTGTCCTGGACTTGTCTCAGACAAGTCCAGGAAAGGCCTAAAAAGCCCTGGACTCTCTCCTCTGATTGAAGTGAAATCTCTGTGCAAGCAAAGGCTGTGGCAGAGTTCTGACTGTCTGGCTGAGTCATAAAATTATACCTTTAGATGATCTGTTTGCCTACATAGGAAATCCTAAGTAATCCACAAAAGTATCAGCAGAGGCCATGCATGTGTCCAGCAAGGTTTCCAATACAAAATCAATGCACAAAACCAGTTGTCTATGGAAGGAACAATCAAAAATAAGATTAATAATTCCATGGGTAACATCATAAAAAGTTCTCAGGAAAAAAATTTGCAAAAGTAGCACAAGTCTTGTATTCTGAAAATGAAAAGACATCACTGAAGCAAAAGAAGGATGACCTGGATGGATGAAAAGATGGCACATTTCTGAGCTGGAAGACTTAACAGTGTTTAGATGCCAGTGTCTCCAAAGGGATCTACAAATCAAATGGAATTCCTATCTAAATCCAGCCAGATTTGTATTAAAATAGACAAGACTATCCTGCAGCTCATATGGAAATGCCAGCTCCAGAGAAGCCAAGACAACATGAAAAAAGTAGACCAGAGCTGGAAGACTCGGGCTTTCTGGTTCCAAAACTTACCACAGATATACAGGAAGAAGCCCACACTTCAGTCAACTGGTTTTCAAGAAATGTTAAGACAACACAATACAGAAGGACTGGACTGCTCATCATGTCATACAGGACAACTGGAAAGCTAAATGAAAAAGAATAAAACTGAGCCCCTATCATCAATCATAAATGTAAGTGACAATGGTCTCAACCCTTGGTGCGGGTGGGAGGACCATGGGACAATGAACTAAATCTCTTTGTTCCTGGGTGAGGCATTGATGGTTTCCCAGCTACGTCACACGAGCAACAGTGGAACAAAAGTTAGCATAAGGAAGTTGAGGCATAAAAGTTAGAAGCCATCCCTTTGATGGACACTACCGAGAAAATGAAAAGACAGTCCACGGGCCCAATATGGACCTAGCACCCAAAATATATGAAGACATTTTACAGCCCAGTTATGATCAAAGCAATCCAACTAAAAACTCTAGCAAAGGATCTGAATAAACATTTCTCCAAACATGATGTTCAATGGACAATGAGCTAGGCGTCTTTATTCTTGAGGAAAAAGCAAATCAAAAGCAGAGTGGTAATCCCAGACCTGTAACCCCAGCTACTGGTGAAGCTGAGGTGAGAGGATTGCAAGTTCAAGGCCCTGCCTATAAAGGACAGAGTATGCAACTCAGTAAGACGCTGTCAGAAGAGAGAGAAAGGGAGCAAGCTTCAGGATGAAGCTGGATAATAGCGTACCTGCCTGCCATACCCATTATCACAAAAAAGAGAGAGAAAACTGAAAAATATGGGTTGGTGTGAGTATGGACAAAATTAGAAGCTTCCTTTGTGGTTGATGGGATGTGAGATGACATGGCCACTTTGGAAAATGACTTGAAAGACATTCGAGTTACAGATGACCCAACAATTCAACTTCTAGCTATGCACCTAAGACCTGAGAGTGTGTCCAGCCTCAGAGACCCATACAGAATGTTAGCCTTGGCATTAGTCACATGAACAAGCAAACACACACAGTGTATCACAATGGACTCTACTCAGTCACTGTGTGAAATAAAACTGAGTCAACTTGGTAAATATTTTTGCTAAGTGTTAAGAAGCTCACCATAAAAGTTCACTGCATGAAGTGATGGTTCCAGTGGCATGCAAGTTTCCCAAACAGAAGTATAGCGTAGAGAACAACGCAATGAGGGCTTAGAGACAGGCAATGTGACAGCGGGCAGCTTTAGCGTTAACGGTCTCCATCCTGACTTTGGTGGTGTTCTCAGGAACCTTCCCATGTTTTGGAATTCACAGAACTATGCACTAGAAAAATCAGTGCTCTAGCCCCCAGAAAACCAACAAAGGAATCAGGCCTCCCCTTTCTTAACATGCACATTCCTCAATAATTATGAAAGAAATTTCTGCACCTCCAGAATGAACAAGTTTAACTGATTTACTTCAAGAATGAGCTAATCAATTCTGTATTCATTAAATCCAAATGTTTCCAATGGGTAGATTTAATACGCTGTGGCAAGGGGGAAGGTGTATTCTATATACCAAAGCACAAGAATTAATTGTTTAAGCTTGGATGCGAAAGGGAAAATTAAAATTCCATGTGCATGATCTAATACCACCCTTGGAGGGGGGAAGCATTTCTGTAGAGGGAGCTGAAAGGGAACTGTGACCATTTCAGTCACCTGGTAAAAGAAAATGAGAGTGTGTGGCAGGAAAGAGTCCCATACTCAAGACCAAGTCCTCCCCAGGCCACAAGATGGTTCCCTTCTTGCACAGCCATCTTTTCAAACTATTCCCTTCCTCCCCTGAGTCCCCTAACAAACTCCAGCTTTAAGACAAGCCTCAGCCAGGCTCCCCTCTCTCCAAAAAAAATCTTACATTTAACACACAAGACTCTGTGTCTACTTGCAAAAACCTTCCCCAGGAAGCTTGTCCAGACTCCAGGGACCCAAGATGGGCACCCTGCCCAGCGGCCTCCTCTAAGGTCCCTTTCACTCACACAGGCCTCTATTCTTTCAGACTTCCCAGGTCTGCTGGTAAGAGTCTGACCAACTGGGCCTGTTGGGTAAAACAGTTCATTCCAACAGTGAGCCACTGCCCATCATGACCATAGGCTTGGCACACATTAGCCCTGCCAAGACTAGACTTTTGTGCCATTCACTCAACAGACACCTGGAGAATTCTCCAAGTCAAGTGGTGTTCTAGTAAAGACTGCGGATTCCATGACCCCAGCCTCTGAGTCAAGAGCTCCAAGTGAAAGGCTGTGTGCTAAGATGAATAGAGGAAGAAGGGGCTGGCCAGACAGGTATCTCCCTTACCACCGTGACAATGTTTCCTCCACAAAACTCCAGTAAGGTCTCTAAGACCTCTAATGCCTTCCTAAGCGGTCTCCATGTTCAGGGCACATTCAAAAATAGATGAAATAAAAAGGATGAGTCTGAAGGAGCAGCCACGTGTCCTTGTCGGATAATGAGGTGATGCTCACCCTCCTGGCCGACAACTCCCAGTAGAAAGCCAGGCTCTGACACCCAGAGTGAGAGTCACTTGGCATGCCTGCAGTCGAGACCATCTGGTACGATGGCCTCATGCCCACATGAGAGATAACGAGCCAGTTTCAAATGGGAAAGGAACCCAAAAATAAAGATGCCAAATCAGAACTCATCAAGTGAGCCAAATGATACTTTCTCAGCAAATCCCTATGATGGAGAATCAAGGTTTCGCGGTGAAAAACTACAACTCTGGACAGCAAGGAATGTGCTGCACTGTGATATCCTATATGAAAAAGCCCTTTTGTAACTCAGTGATTTATAGATCTCTGCACTGGAAAATCATTTTTGTATTCCCAAAGCCAAAAAAGAAACTAGCTAAACTCCTTAGACAGGAGAATGACTATACAAAGATTGTTCATAAAACAGAATAATATGCAGCCATTAAAAATAACTGGGCACTACCATATGAATCAAATTGTATGTCATTTTAGCTGCCTAAAACTCCATTTTTATTAATTCTCTTCCATTTCATGTGATTCTACTCTTAATTTCTACTCCTATTCTTTACCCCCTAGCCACTGTGGCTGGTCTAAGAAGAAGACAATGTAACACAAAGTAGGGTAGTCCGTGTCTTCTCTGGGATCATCTAGCTTGCGAAGTAAAAGCCTCTTTTACACACAGTCTACTTGCTGTGAACACACCAGCCTACCAGCTGCCGGGTAGACGTCCACATACACACTGGATTGAGAAGGTGTGCATAGGAGTGCATTTGTGTGTGTACACGGCTGTCTCACTACAGCGCATACACACTTGACTGAGAAGGTGTGGCACAAGTATGCACTTGTGTGCACACATGGCTCTCTCACTAATGTATATACACACTGGATTGAGAGGGTATGCACAGGTGTGCACTTGTGTACACACACACACACACAGCCTCCTCACTAAGACACATACACTGGACTGAGAAGGTGTGGCATTTGTGTGCGTACACAGCTGTCTCACTCACAGGAGCCTCAGGTCCACAGGGGTGAGAGGCAGAGAGCAAGAGTATCCCACATGTCAGATTCAAATGAAAACAAGGTTATTTCTGGAACTTTTCTTTGTTTTTAATATGTTTCCAGTAAAAGGGAAAGTTCCATAATTTGTCATTGCTAACACCCCAAGTTGCACCCCATAACTTCTCTTCAGGATCAGTTATTTTAAGCTGGAAACAAAACAAACAAACATATTATTATAAAACATTATAAACAGCAAAGGTCAGACCTTAAGCAGAGGCCAGAGACACTTATTTGAACCATTGCTTAGTTTGGAAACTATGTTTCTGCTGAGTCTTTCTTCTTCCTCTTTGCCAGGCATGATGTCCTCTAAGAATATTAACCCATCTATTTCTCAAAGCAATCACTAGGAGGCTACGAGAAGTATGATGGCCCTTAAAAGGCTTATCTTCAATCTGTTTGCCCTGGAGGGCTCCCACCACAATCAACCTACCTTCAACTATGGCACGCCCAGCTAAAAGTCAAGGAAGACGAGGGAAGGCTCCTTCCATAGGCTCCCCCTGTGCATTCTGGATCCTGGTTCTCCATTTGTGTTCTTGTGTGGTGCTCTCTCTGCTAACCACACAAATATCACCACCAGCATCATCATCACCACCACCACCAAACCTTGATCTCTGCTCCATCCCACCCACCTATCTCCCATCTCCACACTCCTCCCCACTCATGCCCGCCTCATAAACTCGGTCATCTTCCCTCCAGGGCTCTAGCCATCTTATCCTTGCTCCTATCTACCTCATCACCACCACCAGACTCTTCTTTTGATTCCCAGCTAGTGGAACTATGTGGGAAATTTCTAGACATTTTTAGGAGGTAGGTCATGGCTGGAAAGTGTATCACTGGGAGTAACGCTGGGGTATATTATCCTTAGCCCCTTCCCATCACTCTCTGCTTCCTTTTGCCTATGATGTGAACAGCTGTCCTCATTACACACTCCCATGGCCATGATGGTCTGCTCAACACATGGAGCCAGGTAACCAAGAACTGAACCCTCTGAGGCCACAAGTCAAATACAACCTTCCTTAAGGTGCTTTTTATCAAATATTTTGGTTACAATGATGCCACAGAAACTAACAGAACCCATGAACAACCAGAAAATCCAATGACTACACTCCAGACCTGTAGACTGATGCTCTACAGTATAGGCACCGGTGGCCACACCTCTCTCTATCTTTTGCATCATTTCTCTCTTCTTTTTCTCTTCCCATTTTCTCTTGGACCATTTCTCTGCCTCTTCTAATTCTCTGCCCCAGTTCTAGAAATAGCATTGTTCTCCAGGGTTCTTCTTCATACAATCACTGTGGTAACCTCATCTTCTCCCACCATCTCTGACCGAATAACATCCAAATCTTTACTGAGAGAACCTACAAAGACACATCTGTCACCTGAGGAGACCCAGACATCACAGGTCAAGCTAAAGGTAGGGACCACAACAAGGGGGAAAGGACAAACCCAGAGCCACTAGCCTGTGTTTTCCCTACTTTGTCCTTATACTCTATCAACAGCTTCATGAGGCCAGAATGTTTACATACTAGGAGATCCTTAGGACGGAGCCAAGTTAACATTAGTGGGGTTTGAAAGGGTACACAAATAATAAACAAAACCAAGAGGATTAGTACCAAAGAAAAGCTTACATAAGGTCCTCTATCTTTACCCCTCCTTCACTTAAAGTCACTAATCGTGAAGGTCACACAGCTGAGCAACACACTGTCAGCTTGCTATGAGGTAAGGCCTCTGACATGAGGCTTATAACAGTTGGCTAAGTCTTTTCATAGAAAGCTGAAGGTTTCTTCATGCCCATGACCAGTGACCAATTACCAAACTCTTTGCTAAGCACACTGCTTCCTTGCTAGGTCTTATGTGAGATGGTGCTGATCAGAGAGACTTGACCTTCATCTTCACGCCACATCTGTCCCTCTCAAAGCCTGTCATTCAGGCTCTACTTGGCTGTGCGTGCATACAAGCTGAATGTTTGGGAACCACCCCATGCAAGACAGAAAGATGCAGCAGTGAGTGACAAAAGGAGGCCTCATTCAACATTTCTCCAGAAGCTCCTGACAGAGTCTACCAGGAAGTGGTCTGGAGGCACAGTGAGACAGAGGAAAATGGCATGAGACTTTACAGTGGTTTCCATGAGAAGGAAATAGTGAGAGGGTAAACGGGTTAGGAAGAGCTGTTAGAAAATGGTTTTCAGTTCCAGAACAGAGAGGTTGTCTTAGTTTTCTGGTATCCTGGATCTGGAGTGACTAGGGTACATAGATAGTGGTCACCAGAATGTGAGAGCCTAATGAAGAAAACAGGCGAGGAAATGGAATCCAGATTGGCTGGGATGCATTTGAGAAATGTACTCACAGGCCAGTTCACTGCCAGAGCTAAGAATTGGGTGGCCCTGGAAGAGACATGCCCCCAAAAGAAGGAAAAAAGATACAAAAACAGAAAATAAAAAGACATGATTAATACATACCCCAACTCATCCCTACAGAGAATGGCATCCAGAGGTGAACTGATTTAACAAAGTTCAAATGAGACCATGAAGATTCCCCCAGTCAGGCTTAGAAGAACTCTAAAACAAAGCAATTTTATGTTCATTCCATTCGTGGAACTAAAGCTCAGAGAAATCTAGTCACTTTCCTAAGTAGCTTGAATAAAAGAAGGGTGAAGCCAAGACTAAACTGTCTTCTCGTTTCATATTTTAGCATGAAATCTGTCACATGACCTCTGTACCCTTCAGTCCCCACCAGAAACCTTTGTGAAACTACAGGAAGCCCAAGGGGTTTCTCATAGTTACAAAGAGAATGAGTGCAGGCGATGTGGACAGACACCATTTCATGTAGGAGCTTAGGCATCCATGGATTTTGGTGACTTCAATAGCTCTATAGCCAATCGCGCCACAGATACCAAGTGATAATGCTATAGCTCAGTAACAAAGAGCTGTGTATTCTGACCAGGTTTGGAATCGCAGGTGCTCTCAGTATCTCCTGACATATGCAGAGATATGGACAGTCCTGCATACTCTACCTAGAATGGGCCATGCCCCACCTTCTGACAGTTCTTCTTATGTCCAAGGGCCCTTCCTTACTCCTTTCTTTGAAATTCTTTTTTTCTCATTTAAAATGTTTATTCATTTTATATTTGATTAATGACAAGGTTTCTCCTTGTGGATGCAGGAAGGAAAACCTACAATTATATCTACCAATGACTCAATTAATAAACATACTTTGAATGCCTCCCATCTGTTCACAAAGACTCCTCACAGGCATCCCAAATTCTCCAACCAATTCTAAGTTAACGGCTTCTGATGATGGGAAGTTTGCTGGTGTGGCATGATGCCTGGGAAGTTTGCTGGTGTGGTATGATGCCTGGGAAGTTTGCTGGTGTGGCATGATGCCTGCCTTCCAGCTTCTTGAGCACACCATAGTAAAACAGGAAACAGCCTTTCATGTAGACCACAAAGGGAGATTCTCAATTCATAATCTGGTACCCATTAAACCAAAATCCTTCTTTGTCCCCTGTATAGGACACACCCACCTTTTTCTTACTCCCTTCTTCCTGTCTGGTGCTAGGGGACACCCTGTGATGTCCCCAGTGACAGGCTAGCTATGGATCCCTATCTCACATGAGAAAATCCCCATCAACTATGAAGAGCCTAGTTAGAAACACTATCTTCTTGATCTCCAAGCCACACAAAGACACAACTAAGAAAGAGAACTTCAGACCAATATCCCTCATGAACATTGATGAAAAAAATACTCAATAAAATACTGGAAAATCGGATTCAAGAACACATCAAAACAATCATTCACCACGATCCAGTAGGTTTCATCCCAGGGATGCAGGGATGATTCAACATATGAAAATCAATCAACGTAATCCACCATATAAACAAGCTGAAAAACAAAAATCACATGATCATCTCACTAGATACTGAAAAGGCCTTTGACAAAATCCAACACCCCTTCATGATAAAGGTCTTGGAGAGATCTGGATAACAGGGACATACTTAAACATAATAAAAGCTATATACAGTAAACCAACAGCCAACATCAAACTAAATGGACAGAAACTCAACGCAATTCCTCTAAAATCAGGAACAAAACAAGGCTGTCCACTCTCTCTATATCTTTTCAACCTGGTACTTGAAGTTCTAGCCATTGCCATACGACAACAAAGGGGGATCAAGGGGATACAAATTGGGAAGGAAGAGGTCAAACTTTCACTGTTTGCAGATGATATGATAGTTTACATCAATGACCCAAAGAATTCTACCAGGGAACTCTTACAGCTGATTAACACCTTCAGCAAAGTGGCAGCCTACAAGATCAACTCAAGAAAATCAGTAGCCCTACTATATACAGATGATAAAAGGAATGAAAAAGAAATCAGAGAAACATCACCCTTTACAATTGCCACAAACAACATAAAATACCTTGGGGTAATGCTAACCGAACAAGTGAAAGACCTGTATTGCAAGAACTTTGAATCTTTAAAGAAAGAAATTAAAGAAGCCCTCAGAAAATGGAAAGATCTCCCATGCTCTTGGATAGGTAGGATCAACACAGTAAACATGGCAATCATGCCAAAAGCAATCTACAGATTCAATGCAATCCCCATTAAAATCCCAGCACAATTCTTCACAGACCTTGAAAGAACAATAATCAATTTTGTATGGAAAAACAAAAGACCCAGGATAGCCAAAACAACCCTGTTCAACAAGGCAACGTCCGGAGGCATCACCATCCCTGACCTCAAGCTCTATTATAGAGCTATAGTCCTGAAAACAGCTTGGTATTGGCACAAAAATAGACATGTAGACCAATGGAATCCAATTGAAAACCCAGATATTAACCCACACACGTATGACCATCTGATCTTTGACAAAGAAGCTAAAAATATACAATGGAATAAAGAAAGCATCTTCAAAAAATGGTGCTGGCCTAACTCGAGGCTGGCATGTAGAAGAATGCGGATCGATCCATGTTTACCGCCATGCACAAAACTTAAGTCCAAATGGATCAAAGACCTCAACATATATCCAGCCACACTGAACCTCTTAGAAGAGAAAGTGGGTGGTACCCTTGAACGAATTGGTACAGGAGACAGCTTCCTGAACATAACACCAGTAGCACAGACAGTGAGATCAACAATTAATAAATGGGACCTCCTGAAACTGAGAAGCTTCTGTAAGGCAAAGGACACAGTCAGCAAGACAAAAAAGCAGCCCACAGAATGGGAAAAAAATATTCACTAATCCCACATCTGACAGAGGGTTGATCTCCAAAATTTACGAAGAACTCAAGAAGCAAGTCTCCAAAACACCAAAGGATCCAATTAAAAAGTGGGCTGCAGAACTAAATAGAGAATTTTCAATAGAGGAGTCTAAAATGGCTGAGAGGCACTTGAGAAAGTGCTCAACATCCTTAGCCATCAGGGAAATGCAAATCAAAACAACTCTGAGATACCATCTCACTCCTGTCAGAATGGCTAAAATCAAAAACACCAATGACACTTTATGCTGGAGAGGATGTGGTGAAAGGGGGACACTCCTCCATTGATGGTGGGAGTGCCAACTGGTTCAGCCCACTTTGGAAATCAGTATGGAGATTCCTCAGAAAAATGGGAATAAACCTACCACAAGACCCAGCAACTCCACTCTTAGGCATATATCCAAAAGATACCCATTCACACAACAAGGATGTCTGTTTCACTATGTTCATAGCAGCATTATTTGTAATAGCCAGAACTTGGAAGCAACCTAGATGTCCCTCAACCGAAGAGTGGATAGAGAAAATGTGGTATATTTACACAATGGAGTACTATTCAGCAGAAAAAAACAATGGAATCCTGAGATTTGCAGGCAAATGTATGGCACTAGAAGAAACCATCCTGAGTGAGGTAACCCAGTCACAAAAAGAGAAACATGGCATGTACTCTCTCATATATGGATTTTAGACATAGATCTGGGGAGTGCCAGCCTACAATCCCATGGCCAGAGAGTCTGCGAAACAGAAACTTCATTCAGTGGCTGATAGAAGAAGAGGCAGACTCCCAGGGTTAAGTACTAAGCTGAACTCAAGAAAGCCAGTAACAGAGAGGGAGGACTGATGACTGATGATTAAGACTGGGCTGGTTTAACCCCCAGAAACAGCTGACCAGACAAAGGTTAACTCTTGAATCCCAGGCATCAGCCAGAATCCAGCATGGGACTGATCAAGACCCCCTGAATGTGGGTGTCAGTGAGGAGGCCTAGGTAATCTATTGAACCTTGGGCAGTAGATCAGTACTCATCCCGAGTATACACACGGACTTTGGACTCCCATCCAACAATGTGAGATGCACTTTCACCCTGAACTCTTGGGGGAGGGTCTAGGCCCTGCCCTGTATGAAATGACAGACTATGGACACCCCATGGAGGGCCTCAGCCTCCCTGGGGAAATGAGGGGATAATGGGGGGGGTTGGGGGGAGGGCACGGGAGGAGGGGAGGGAAAGGGAGAGGGACCTGGAACTGACTTGTGAAGCAACCTTGTTTCTTATCTAAATTTAAACTGAAAAATAAATAAATAAAAAATAAATAAAAATAAAAAGAAATGCTATCCTCGTGTCTAGTAGGAAGTTACAGATCTCAGAACGCTCTGGCAAACTGATAAAACCTATTCTTTCATCTGACAGCCAGCAGTCTGCACCACACAGTCCATGCTGCCATCCACATTCTACATGCCTGTTTCTATTCCTGTCCTCACTGATAGAGAAGTCCCTGAGTTCAATAGCAGCAGGAAGAAAAGCCTTTATCTGGGGCTTGGAATCTGAAAGGCAAACATGGGTTAGACATAGGGAGAATCAAACATGAGGCTAGGTGTATGACAAAAAGCTCCCTGGAACACTCTTTACCTTTCTTACTTTATATGCATCGGTGTTTTGTCATGGGTGTCAGGTCTCCTTGAACTGGAATTACAGACAGTTGTTAGCTGCCATTTGGGTGCTGGGAATTGAACACCATTCCTTTGAAAAAGCAGTCAGTGCTCTTAACCACTGAGTCATCTCTCCAGCCCCAGGGTAGTTTTACTTGGAAAAAAATATATATATATATAAAATGTTGGTATGATATATCCCAGAGACCTCTTCCCCAACAATGGCTATTGCCATTGCTCTTGATTGCCTGCCAAAATTTGATGATGAGACCCTATGGCTGAATGCCAGAGACACCACACTCTTTGGTCAAAGGACAAGAAGAAGTCAAGCTGATACTGACTAGAAAGTATCCTCCCTGCTGGCCTCCATGCACAGAATCAGCAAGTGCTATGCAGACTGCTAGAGGAGAAAGGCCATCAACAGTCTTAGCCAGGCGTGAAGCTGTGAACTACAAGAATGATCAGCTTGATAAGACATGCCCATGGGTGCAATAGTGGCACCAACACTATGGGGGTTGCCAACTGCTTACAGCTTGGATTTAAGGGCCCCTCCACAGGAGGAAACACCCAATACTATTAATCTATAGTTGGGAACTTCACAGACTCTAGGGGTGAACCTACTAGCATTCTGCTAAGTGTACATAATATCAAACTGCCCTCTAAATTTATATCCTATACCTAAAGATTAGTTCCACTCTCAGACTTTCTTAGAAACGTTTCTTTGTGTGGTGGATGGTGGCTAGCGCAGAAACTCAAAATGTAGACAATGTGTCAGTGGAGTGTCCAGCCACAAATGGGACATCTCTGTCGCACCCCACACCAAGGCTCAGGGACCACTGCAGAAGGGGAGACAGAGAGATTATAAGAACCCGGGGTCAGAGGTGACTGGATGGGAACTGGGTCTTACGGACGAGGCAGAAGCACTGAACTTGTGAACTCATTGCAGCTGTGGTATCTGCACAGGGTTAAGCATGAAGTGAAAAGGGTTCATGCAGCTCACCCCGAGGAGCTGTGAACAGCTGAAGGCTTCTGGTAGAGGAAGGGACAATTTCCTTCCACGATGAGGGCCCTGGTTGGTCAACCAAACTCCAGTAGATAGGCCCGCATCTGGGAGTATATGGGCAGCATACACTGGACCTGATGGATTATGTTTTTAATGATGACAGGAAGCTGAGGGAGGGTGGAAAGGTGGGGATGACTCAGAAGTTAAGGGGAGGAATGGTCAAGAATGTGACCAAAATACACTGCATGAAATCCTCCAAGAATTAGTTTTTAAAAATACTTTAATTGTATATAGCTATCCTGTAAAACATGGCTTGAAATATGTACACACTAGAGGAAAGGGCAAATTGAGCTATTTGTTTGTATTGAGTACAAACTTACTTTCCCACAGCAACAACACTTCAAATGTACAGCAAGTTCGCAGAACGCACTTCACTATTGTGAACCAGGGGCTGCTGTCCTGCATGCGTGACCTCCTGGGCCTACTCCTCCTCAACTGGTTTGCATCCTCCCTCTCTAAGCCTTCTTCCTGCATTACAGAGAGCATCCTGATTCCATTCACTTAGCTGCAACCTGAAGGAAAATACTCTGCTTGGGAAACAGCAGCAAACAAAAAGCTAGAGAAGTCACCTGTGTATTAAAACGTTCCAACGTATATTTCACATACATCCTGCAAAGATTAAAAAAATATAATGGTACGGAGAAGGAAGCTAAGCTTTCTCATTTAGAGCAGTCATGGCTGAGGCATACTACAAAACAACACTTCTCCGGGCGACTTAGGCATTCATTCAGCATCGTGGGCAGGAAACACGGCCATACCTTCCTACTGGCTCACACAGTGTTGCCTCCCCCACACACATTTTAGTGATTTCAACACCGGCTGTTCGGGCAACTATGGAGAGAAGATGCAAGTGTAAGCCGAATGCTGGTCAGTGGTATGCCAAACAACATCAGGTTCTAGCTGAAAACTAAACTCTGGCTTGGACAAATGGGCTGGCCGAGTGAAGTCAGCAAAGCCAGTGCTCGGGTCTGAGACACATTTTCAGCCCCTCTGCATGTGTTCTACCAGCCAATGTGGATTCAGCTGGCTTTAATCCCCATCAGACTCAAACACCTATAAATCTAAGATAACCCCCCAAGAATAAAAAGCAAGCCTCAGACTAAAAGACTTGGAAAGTGTACACATTTCACAGAAATTAAAGCAAAAGGCAATAAATGGCAAGATAACCCTTCCAGCCAAGATTCTCACTACCCAAATGAAGACTGGTAAATATTATGACACACAGGCAGCAGACCCTACTGTGCTATAAGCCTTTACAGAAGGAACAGAAGAGCAGTGCACACTGTGTGCTCTGTGCCAGGCCCAGGTGGGACATTTCACTCCTCTCTCCCTGACCTTGATGCTCCCCCATCCCCCCACCCCTGTGCAGGCTCAGGATGCAAATCTGAGTCTCACTCTCCAACCCATCCACTCTCAGAGCCATGTCACATATAACATTAGTTCTCCAAAGACTACTTGGCCACTGGCTCTGTAAAATGATGTGTTTTGGTTGGGAGTGGGGTGGGGTGGGTGGGTGGGGTCATGATCAGAAGAGACTTTCTGGAATGCAGGTGTTGTACTTTGAACCATGAGAAAATGATGGAGTAACTGGAGAAGGGAAACGGACAAGAAATAGTTCCAAATTTTCTCCTGAAGGAAGCAGTCATGCTTCTTTATGGTAAGGATCAGAATTCTTACAGTTAAATGCAAAATAAAAGCAACATGTTCACCTTTGAAAAATGCCCAGCTGGTGGCACATGGGAACACTGTAGAACCTTCTAGATATGAGGACCAACTGACAGGTACAGGGCCATCAGGGCAGGAGTTGAGGTCTGTAGACTGGTCCTACTTTGAGCTGAGTTCATCCTTCAAGGATGCAGCCCTTGAGAGGCTACTCATGCAGGAGATGGCCCTATACCAGTGTACATACTAGCAGCACTAAGTAGAATTAGGAGGGGCTAGTGTGGGGTTGTGTGGAGTGAGGCGGAGGGAAGGGAATGGGGGCTGGGCTTTATCAATGCATGTAATATGCATACATGAATTTCTCAAACAATGAAAAAGGAGTGGGACAGCATTGGGCTGGTTTCTCCCTTTGGCTGTGGTACACTCAGGCCCCAGGATTCCTCACAACTCAGGAACTATAGGAGATACATTAGGCTGACGCATATCCTGATACCCACACTAGCCCATATGCAATCTACAAAAATAGCAACATCGTGTGTCAACCCAAATGACACACTAGTGAGTGTGCATAGCATCCTTAGCTAAAGGGTGCATGTACCTTGTTTTCCTTCTTCATAAGGGTCCTATGGGATTGAAGTGAACTGAATCCTGCTTGCTATTATCCCCTTAAGACAAACCAGTGGGAATACATCTTCATCACAGTGTTTGAGAAGATGACAAGAAACAGAAGATTCTTCGGGAAACTGAGCACAGAGTTCGGAAATGTGCTGTGCAAATACCAAATGACCCAACTGAGGAGCCAACTTCTTATACAGTGTGACTACTTTGTCCTTAAATACTTTATTTATACCCTTCCTGGTTCAGAAAAAAATCAAGAGGTTTTGTCACTACAAATAAAAGGTAAATAAAATGTAAATAAAGCTTTAGCAAGGAGACAAGAGTAACTAATGCAAAGCACGTTTCTTCACTTCTGTAAATGGCCCAGAATGGGAATTCAGATTTGTAAAATTTCCAAGAGGCTCCCATAAAGGAAGTGCAAAGACACAAAGTAAATTCCAAAATTATTTTGAGGGTATGAGCGATATTGTTAAATCCCTGGCACCTTCTACCCTCTGGAGCGCTCTCTCAAAATAGCATGAGGAGCTGGTTTTAGCGGTACATACCTGTTGTCCAACACTTGGGGGGAGCTTAGGCATAAGGCTGAGGCAGGGGGATCATGAATTTGGCCAGTCTCAGCTCTGGTATCAAGGTTCTGTCTTGAAACAGAAAAGAAAATGTATTGAACCCTAGGTGAGAGTTGTGGAAACAGCCTTGAGTCTAACTCCATGGTGCTAAAATGAGGCCTGGCTACATCACTGTCACTGGCCATCACATCCACTTGCCCTAGCGTGGAAAGTGTAGTGGCTTGCATTTCCCGGTGGGCCTCTCACGGGCCTCCACTCCTCCGTGGATTCCTGTCTGATTCTAGAGTTTTCCTTGCAATCGTCAGATACTGTGTTCACTGAGTGAAGTGGGAAGCTTCCTAAACAATGTCACATGGGCACAGCCAGAGACAGTGGCCTCTGCCCCGCCCACAGCTGGCAGGACATCCTCATGATGCTAGCTCACACATTCCAGTACTAGACCCTGGCCCCCTCACATCATGCATGTCCACCTAGAAGCCACCTTGCTCCAAACATGCTACTGCTGTTCTTTTTCTTGAATGACTAGCTACCCAGAGCAAGTCTAGACAACAGGGCTCATGCAGGCCATTTGCGCTGCCACACCTGAGCTGCCCAGGGGCTCCAAAGTCTGAGTTGTCTATGGGGCTGAGGCAGGTCAGCTCCCTGCACTGAACCTTCCTGTCGCCCACCCCTTTTCTGGAACCTTTCCCCCATTGTCTTTTGTGTTTAAATGGAAGAGCACAGACTTCAAGGGAGAGGTCAATGGGGGGCATCCAAGCAAGTGTCCCCATGGCTCAGTGATATTGCTCCTAACACCACAAAGAAACAAGGTACATCGGGGAAAACCAGACACAGACAGATCCATGCGTCCTACTTAGTGTCCAGCCATTTTCATGTGAAGTTGCAAAGGCCTAGCACTTTGATGGCCTTCCATGATGGCATGATGACAGGTCCTGACAGGTCTCTAACCATCCTGGTCACATGCTTCTAAGAAGACGTCTATATGAAATGAGGAAGTCACAGTGCACACTGCAGGGAGCTCTCCTCACAGTGTGACCTGAGGATCACACGGTTGCAACACCAGGACCGCTAAAAGCTTTCTCTAAGGATGAGACACTGAAAGGCTACATCTCATCCAAATAAATGGAGAGCAGACAAGTTAGCCCTGGGTCTTGAAATAGCTATCCTAAGCAACATGCTGGAGACTGTGGGTCTGGAACAATGGAATCTATCCATTGCTATGAGGAAAGTATCGTTTTAAATAACAGAGCCCATTTAAAAACTCAGTTGGCATCTCAAGATGACAGAGCTGGTGCTGTCCTTTGTCACCAGCACGGGCTTAATGATCACAAACCACCAGGCATTCACAGGGTCTGCATCCTGCCTACCCCTGGATGGAAAGTTAACGTTTAACAAGGAGAATGTTGGGCTGAGAGGGACCAAGCAGCCCCACCTCAGAGACCCCAAAACTGGCTAGAGCACTGTGGGCAGGCAGGCAGGCATTTAGATTTAGGTCATCTGATCACTGGCTTGTGTTCCAAAAGCTTCACCAGGCATCTGCTATGAGCCAAGTGTGAGCCTGGAGATGAGGGGACACGCCCACCAGCCCCCCTACCTAAGGAGCCTGTGGCCCCAGAGAAAGACAGATACCAAGAGAAATGTGCTTTCACATAGTGACAAGTGTTGAGCAGAAGGCAACCCAAGGGGAAGCAGGGGCAGAAAGGCCGGAGTGACGGTGAGACAGAGTCCTCCCCTAAGAGGGGGAAAGCCTCCCCGAAGGTAAACAGTGATCCAAACCGAGGCAGAAAAAGAAGTACAAACTGCCAGGTGTGATGGGGCACACCCATAATCTCAGCACTTGCGCAGGGGAGACACAGGAGGATTAGGAGTTCAAGGTCATCCTTGGCTGCACAGTTAACAGAGGCCAATCTGAGCTACGTGAGAACCTGTATCGAAAGTCACATGTACACGAGAGAGAGAAAGAGAGAGAGAGACAGACAGAGACAGAGAGAGACAGAAAGACAGAGAGAGACAGAGACAGAGACAGAGACAGAGAGAGACAGAGACACACAGAGAGAGAGACAGAGACAGAGACAGAGACAGAGACACAGAGAGAGAGAGAGAGAGAGAGAGAGAGAGAGAGAGAGAGTCAGAGAGAGAGACTTATAAGGACCCAGAGTCCAATGTAAAGAAAGAACTGAGGGGTAGAACGTGGCCCAGGAACAGCAGGGGCAGACAGGGTTCAAGCTGTTGGAGGGACACAACACCATTGCCCGAAAGCAGGGCAGGTCTTTCTTCACAAAAAGAGAACAAACGTAGCCATTTTTAAACCAACATGTAAAAACATCAAACTGTACACACCCAGACGGGTATAGCTCAGTGGCAGTGTTTGCCTCGCATACAAAAAGCCCTGGGTTCAGCCCATGGCACCCTAAGAACAAACACAATGGGTAAAAATGTACTCTTACATATGTAAGCGTTCTTTGTGGCATTTCAGCACATGCTAGGTCTATCTCTTCTCCCTCTCTGGACGAGCTGGCTCCCATGGCCTCGCTTGGTTGGTTTTTGTTTTGTTTGGTTTGGTTTGGTTTGGTTTGGTTTTTACGAGACAGGGTTTCTCTGTATTGTTTTGGAGGCTGTCGGTCCAGCCCGGCCTCGAACTCACAGAGATCCGCCTGCCTCTGCCAAGTGCTGGGATTAAAGGCGTGCGCCACCACCTCCCGGCCCCATGGCCTCACTTGAATGAGTTTGCCATGTTTTTATTCCATTCAAATACTGTTCCAATCTTCTTGCTTTAAAAAACAAAAACTTTTTGATAGTGAATTTTTTACAATGTTTTCAATCTTAAAAACTGTAGTAAATCACAGGCAACAAACAGTTGCTTAGGGCATACTTCCTAAAGATATTTTAATTAAATTATGTGTACTTGAATTTCTATATGCGTACATGAGTGGGTACAGGTGCCTACAGAGGTCAGCTGTCAGAGGCACTGGACACCCCCAGAGCTGGTGTTACAGGCAGTTGTGAGGTACCGGATGTAGGTGCTAGGAACTAAACTCAGGTCCTCCAGAAGAGCAGCACATGCTCTTAGCCACAGAAACATCTCTCTAACCACCAAGGACACACATTTTTTCCAATAATTTGTTTTTGAAATTAAGATATAATTACATCATTTCCCCTCCTTCCTTTTCCTCCCTCCAGACCTTCCCCAAAAAACTCATGGCCTCTTTTTCTGTAATTGTTGATATAAATGTGTGTGTGAATATATAAATGCAAACATATATATCCTGCTCACTCCATATACTATTACTTCGGGGTATGTTTTCAGGACTGACAACTTGGTATCAGATAACCTATCGGTGTGCTATTTCCTGAAGACAACTTCTTCCATTCTCAGTGTTCCTTGCTTGCCTGCTTGCTCTGTCAAGGACTGAGGCCTTGTGGGGTTTCCCCCTCTACATATTTAACCTGTCAGTTGGTATTATCCCTGTCCGGGTCATGTCTAGCAGCTGTGTTGGTGAGACTTCCTGAGTGTAGCTTTTCTGGCATTTCTAGGAGACAAGGTCTCACAGCAAACTCCTTGTTCCTCAGCATCTTAGGATCTTCTAGCCCTCTCCTCTGGAGTGTTCCCTGAGTCTGGGGTGCCGGAGCTGCACAGTAGATGTATCCATTGGGATTGGACTCCAGGCCTCTGCATTTTGATTGGTTGTGATTTCCTGTATTGGTCCTTGATGAGGGATAAAGATGACATTTAGCTGTGGGTATAAGGATGAATATTTAGAATGTAGTTAGGGATTATGTTGGTTTAGTAAAGTAGTAGTTTGTAGGTTCTCCACCAAGATCCATGACTTCACTAGCCCTGGGTAGCTGGCTAGGTTTCCAGCAAAAAACATGATTGCCCTCTTGTTGGGGGTAGGGGCGGGGCACACTTTTAAGGGAAGAATTCAGAGTCACTAATGCATCCACTGTCCAGTCACCGCCATCCACTCCAGCACTCTATATAATCCCTGGCCGAATGCCTGTCCCTGTGAAAAAGAAACATGTTCTCAACACAACCTCAGTCCCCAGTAACCACCATCTACCTTGCTGCTAGGAACCGCCTGTCAGTGTAATAAGGCAAGCTTGATCCTTTGGGTCTTAGTTTAGTCCATTTAACATAACGTCCTCGGGGTTCACCTACCTCAAAGACTGTCTCTCCCTCTCCAGACTGGGTGATAGTCTATTGGGTGCATATATACTCCAGTTTGTTTGTTTATAGACCTCAATTATTTATTGTTGGGGGACATAGCTTGCTTCCACATTTTTGTCTAATACCGACAACACTGCTATGAACTCGAGCATGAAAATATCTGAGTTCCTTTCTTGATGGTGGTTATTGCCTCTACTCACCAGCTATTCGTGACTCACAATGGTGCAGAGGAGGCTAGTGAGTTGTAGCTGTGTCCATTAACACCTCACACACAGCACAAACCATTACCTCCATGCTTGCATATACCATTTGGTTTCAGGAACCTGATAAGGACAGGCTTTCCATTTTTCCCCTAAAATTACCTAGTAGGGAAAGAATCCTCTGTTTAACTCTTTTGGAAAATGTAAAATGTGGCTTCAGAAACCACTTTCACATCTCAGGATAAGGAAAGACACTAGCAAGAATTGCCCCGTATCTATTGACTCTCTTTAAATCACAGCAGGCTTCACTTCTGTCACTAAAATGCTCTCACATTTTCTGTGCTAGCTCCTTGTTCTCATGAATGTGTGTTACAGTATACTGACTGGTGAATAACTGTCCATGTGTGTCCATGTGTGTCCATGTGTGTCCACGTGTGTGGAAACCTGAGGTTGACATCAAGTGTCTTCCTCTATTGCTCTCCACCATATGCATTGTGGCAGGGTCACTCTCCAAACTCAAAGCTTCTCTTTTGCTTAGTCTGGCTAGACAGGCTTCCCTGTCACCTCTCCTTAAAGGCAGGGTCTTTTATGTGTCGCCTGGGAAGCCATACTCAGTCCTCACACTAGAAACCCTCTGATGTGCCAAGCCATCTCCTCAACACACGCTCTGTTTCCTCACTTTTCAGATTTTCTATCAACGAGGCTGAGCTTAATTAAAGCTATTCACAAAGCGCATTCTATTAAATATAACTGCATGTATAACATTTATGCTTTTTTACTTATTTTATATAAATTTCTATGGATGAAATATTTTATTCAAAATGTTTCGAGGCTAGGCTTGGTGGCTCAAACCTCTATGCCAGACTCTGGGAAAACTGAGGCAAGAGGCCCAATCACTTGGCATCTAGTTTAACATAGTGAGACCATGTCTCAAACACAGACACACAGACACACACACACACACTTACATACACACAATATTTGACTTTGTGACTGAAATAATCTAGCTATATGTACAAGACCCTGGGTACAAGACCCTGGGTTCAACCCACTGAGCTGAAAAAAAATAATGTAAATAATTGTACTCTATACATTTACATATGAAAATTTCTAAATAAGACCTTTAAATGCAATGATTTTACAAAACGGAGTAATACTGAGAAGGGAAGAAATCACAAGTTTAACTGCATAACTAGATAGCTAGATACTAGATCAGAACATGTCTGCATTCTGGGTTAATCTGCACTTGACACAAAATAATTCAGTTAGTAATCAAACTGCAGAGACGGCATAGCATGGTAGTCTCTGGGAGCTGTCTGGAGAAGAGGGGGGTGGAAGGATAGAGTTTCAGTTTCGCAAGATGAAAAAAAAGACAAAACCCTCTAGGAGTAATTGGTTGTGATTAGACATGCTACTGAGGCTCACTTTTAAAAGAGTGAGGTAAAAGTTACATGCACACTGGAGCATAGTCCAATTCTTTCAAATAAAAACTTCATGGTTACTTCAACAACCAATGCAAGTCAAAACGGTCACTGGACAGTGGGAGCAGACTGCTCCAGGCGCTGGGGGAAGGGGAAGCCAGGCTTTGTCTTTGCCTTCAGTAGATCAATGACAGAAACCTTCCACCAAGCAATATGGCCACACTGGAGCCCATTCTACATTCCCTGTCACACTGCTTCTCTTCACACGCTAACACTCTGATACTGAGGTGCCTCGTGCAAGCAATGTCAAAAGAAATCTGCTAGCTGCCAAGCAGAGGAGCAAACTGAGGAAGAGCTATGCATACATCCACTTAGCCAGGCATAAGGGTTCTGGTAAAATATAGCTATCTGCACCAGCAACGTATGCGGTGGAATCCGAAATTCAATTTAAACATCTGACTATCCATCAGATATTTTCCATAAGCTTACACCGTGATATGCACTAAGATTAGGCATTACTGAGTGGGCAGAGACTGCCTTTCACAAGGCTAAGTTCTGAAGCTGAATAAGCATCAGCTGCCAGGTCTTTTGGGAAGATCATAATATACATAAGACAGGATGGGTTGATGAGACCAACTGGTCCACAGTAAGGACCGTCACTGAACATTTTCCAGTCCTAAGCTCCAGCTGGCTTTCTAGAACAGCTGCTTCATTCCACAGATACAGAATGCAATTAAGGACAAGGTGAAAATCTAAGATTAACCAAAGAGGAAAGGTAGGGCATCCAGTGATTTTCAATATGCTTTGAAATTATGTTGTCATCACTAAAGGGCAGGAAAGGTCAAGACCATGAACACAGAGCATGAACAGTGTCTAAGCAGCTGAGAGAGCTAAGCGACCATGGAGGAATTTTATGAATGAAATGAAAACTTAATGCTCAAGCAGTGTGACATTTGCTGGGTGTGGCAGCCACACTTTTAATTCTAGCACTCGGGAGGCAGAGGCAGGAGGATCTCTGTGAGTTCGAGGCCAGGCTGGTCTACGGAGTGACTTCCAGGCTAATGGAACTGCACAGTGAGACCCTTCCTTTAAAATTTTTGTTAATTTTTTTTCAAAAAGATTGTGACATTCAAGAAGAGAGTGGGTAATATGGGGATGAAAGTCACTTCTACTGGCCGGATTTTTCACACAAGCAACATTTATCTTGGCATTTCCTTTCTAAAATGCTCCCTGGAAGAATGGCCTTCATATGGGGGTGAATCACAGTACTGCACCCAGCCACAAGCCCAGAAACTTTTGTCACAAAACAGTTGCTGGTGGCTGCCTTGGATGTTACTTCTTATTATTAACACAACATCAATTCCTGGGATGAAGACCTAGTGTAGGAATCCTTGCTCATCCCCAGAGAACACATTTCCTGATCCTGAGTGGACACTTCTAAGCACCCTCCATGCCAAACCAGCTACCCACCTGCCTACCCATACTGCTTCTCATAAGTACACTTATCTGCGATAAAATTTAACTTCTAGGTTAACAACAATGAATAATAAAATGGAGCAATTACAACACCATATAGCAAAACTGTGTGCAAATGGTCTCTCCCTCTGTTCTTTCCTTGCATGATAGACACCCTTCTGGTGAGGATGTTAGAAGCCACGACGAATACGTGACAGACGGAAGTGAGTGATGGAGGAACAATGACACGGCACTAGGTTATGTCGGTATGATAAGGACGGCAGCTACCAGGTGACTAAAGGGTGGGTGGTTTATACCACGTGGATACGCTGTACAAGGGAACGACTCACATCCTGGGCAGACAGCACGAGATGGTACTGGTCAGAATGGCAAACAACTTAAAGCTTATAAACTGATTATTTCTGTAAGTCTCCCTACTCCATGGCATTTAAAAAGTAAAAAGTAAAGAGGGGTGACTTCTCTAAGGTCACGTGACACCAGTTGGAAGCTGGTGGCAGGAGAGCAATACAAAGTAGCAGAAGATGCTAGAAATCAACAGTATACCAGAAAACAAATGACTGCAAATGGAAGCCAACTTGGGAAGGATGGGAGCAAGAGAGGAAAATGAAGGGGAAGCTAGATAAGGCTTCAAAAGGAGGCAGATCTCAAAATGCACACGGGCAAAGTAATTGCCACCTTATGAAACTAACAGACAAATGAGGTGCAGATGCACACGTGTGAAGTTCTCGGACAACAAAGAAGAAGAGTGCTGGAGAATGAGTGAGTGGAACTGGAAATATTCTATCTACAAAGTAAGTTAGGACACAGAACAGAGATGGTGGTTTTAGTAATTAGCAACAGTGCAGGGGATGGGGAGATAGCTCAGTGGAGAAAGCACTTGCTATGCAAGCTTGAGGACCCGAGCTTGGGTCCCCAGCACCTACACAGAGCCGGGTGTGGCTGTGAAGCCTACCACAGGGATGGGTGGGTAGAAGCAGGTGGCTCCTGGGGACACACTGGTCAGTCATCCTTGCCAAAATAGAAAGATCCAAGCTCAGTGAGAGACTGTCTCAAGAGAGACTGTGATAGAGGAAGACACCTGAAGTTGACCTACAGGCAAGCATACCCACTCACAAGTGCACACTCGAGCACACACATGTGCGAGCACACGCGCACACACACCAATACAATGCTGAACAAGATGGAGAGCAGCCAACAATGGCAGTTTTGATAATAAACAGAACAGTCACTCAAAATGGTAACATGTGAAACTGTTTCCAGAGGTACTTTTCAACTACATGCCAATCTATTTTTTAAAATGGTTAAATGACCCACACAGGCATTCTTGAAAGAAGATAGACTAAGTGTAAGAAAGGAGATCTAGTATCACTAAATGAAGGGAAAGCCACAATAAAAGCCTGGGGATGCAACTCAATTGGTAGAGGCTCTAGATACAAAAGAGATTGATGGATGGATGGACGGATGGACAGACGGACAGACAGACAGATGGACGGACAGACAATAAATGAAATTGACAGATCAAGAAAGTCCTTTTTTGTTATATGGAATCAACATCTCACAGAGGCATCTGCACACCCATGCATACAGCAACAGCATTCATAACAAGCTGTGAGTGGGCACAGCCTTGGTCATGGGCACTGCAATGTCACTGAGCCTCAAGAGGAAATGGAACTCTGACACCTGCGGCAACTCTGAGGATCCCTGAGGACACTGAGCTAAGTGAGTAAGCCAGTCATCACAGCACAAAACTGAGAGATTTCATATAGGCTACCTACAAATTCAAGTTCATAAACACAGGAAACCCAACAATGGTGGCTGTGAGAGCCTGAAAGGAGAGGGAAATGGGGAATCTGATGGGAATAGAGTCTTGATTCCACAGATGCAGGGCTCTGGAAAATGGTGACACAGCCATGTAAACACTCTGAACAGTGCTGAACGTACTCTTCCTGTGGTTGACAGAGACACTCTGAACAGTGTTGAGCACACTCTTCCTGTGGTTGGCAAAGAACTTTGTGCTATGTGTGTTTTGGCACAACTTTTTAAAACTATGTTAATTTCAATTAAACTGCATATTGAAAGAATACATCACACACTTGAAACCAAGAAAATCCAGAACAGCTACACCAACCTAACGAAGTCATTAAAGAGGGGAGGATAATGAAGCTATCTGTGATCCTTTGATTTGTCTGGAGGAAAACAATGACTGTTTGGAAGAAGATAAAAATTGAGTTGTAGCTTTCATTATAGGAAGTCCATGATCAGGTGTCATTGTCTTTATCTCTCAACTCACTTGACACATACAATAAACAGAACCTCTTGGATCTCAGATTCACAAGCTCTGGCATGAGCTGATGTCAGGGCAATGTCGGATCTGGAACTCAGTGTCACTTGAGTGGTGACTTTTCTGCACCTTCTGTTCTGCCTGTAGTCTGGGGTACCACACAATCCCCCTGTGGCTCTCTCCTAATTGTGACTATATGCCTATAATAGTACCAGCCTATATCCTCATACTACAGGAAACAATGGCATTTGTTCCCAAAACTTCCTTTGGGTCTTGAATTCCACTGGACCTGGATGGTGACCTCATTCCCTGAGTGGGGTAAGTGACTGGTTTTTCTCCAGGGGCCCCATGTGGAACTGGAGTAGAACTAACTCTGAGAATGAAAATGAGGGAAATGGAATTAGACAGAGGAGGGACATTCATAGTGCCTTCCATCCTAAACACAGAGAAAGTCCTCCAGAGAGGAGACAACCATCACAACACTGAGCCTAACAGAATGGCTTAAAAATCATTGTTCCTCACTTTCCCTTAACCCTTGCAAAACCAGATTAGAGAAAGGTAAATGGACAGTGTAAACCATTAATGAACAAGTCCTGGAAAAGATGACAGAGGCCAAGGAGTCAGGTGTGTGAACCCCCTCAGCAAATGCTCCTTTACTCCACTCACAGCAAGGCAGTGATGTAAATGACAGAAGTTACTTGGGAAGCTCCCCCAGGAGCTTCAGGGAAGGTTATCTCTGCATAATGTCCAGAAGTCAGACAGCTACCACAGCAAAAGTTCTTGTGTTAATACCACAAATATAATTTATTGAGATTAAACCCTCCTTGAAAACTGTTACCTCCTTGCTTTGTCATAAGTTAATTGTCTTTTAAAGCAAAAAATGTAAAAAAGGAAAAATTTGGAGACTTTAAGACCACCATAATATAAACACATTTTAATTAAAACAAAAAAAAGTATAGGATCAGCATGATGGCTCAGCTGGTAACAGACTTACCACAAAAGTCTGACAACTTATACTCAAGTCCTAGAACTCACCTGCAAGAACTCACCAACTTCTATGAGTCTTTCTTTGACCTTCACATGTGTACCTACATACACCCCCTCCTCTCTCTCACTCTCTCTCCTTCCCTCCCTCCCTCCCTCCTCTCTTCCTCTCTCTCTCACACACACACACACACACACACACACACACACACACACACACACACACACACAGAGGAAAGACTACAGGCAGAGTCTAGTCCATCAAAGCTGAAGAGGACAAACACTACATGTACTCACAACAGAGATATGAGTCAATAAAACAAAATAAAGTTAAAGGGTTTTGTGTGATATAACAAATCCAAAATATCTAGATAACAATAAATGGAGATATAGTATCATCAGCATCATTATCCCTGATAAATGACAAAAGAACTAAAAGTCACAGAAAAGTAAAAAAAATAAATAAATACTATTATAATTAAGAGTATTTAAGTTGACTATAAAATTTGAAAGTTGTCTTTTTCCTATAAACAAGCAAAACCAATTAGAAAATGGATAGAGGTGATTAGAAGACCCACTGGGAAGGGATCCCACTCCCAAGAACACCTGAAAAGATGTGGGCCAAACTCTCTGACAACAGGAAAATCCTCCACTGGACAACAGTGTGGTTTGGTATGTCCTTTAAGGGTCCTATTCCAGAAGCTCGGCGCTGTGGTTTGAAGGTGACAGTCCCACAGGCTCACCGTTTGAACACTCAGTCCCCAGTGTTCTGTGGTGATGCTGTTTGGAAAGCTGTAGAACCTTTAGAAGGAAGACCTGGCTGGAGAAAGTGGGTTCCTGGGGAGCCTGACTTTTCATAGCCTGGTTCCACTTCCTGCCTGCTGCCTACTTCCTGACTCCAGTGACCAGCCTCCCTCACACCCCTGCTGTGCCTTCCCTGCCAAGATGGGCTATGAGCCAACATAAACAAAGCTAGCTCCCAGAGTGGCCACAGTAAGAGGCAACAGGACCTTCAACAGGTAGATCTCATGGGTATTATGGGAGAGTTATCACAAAAGACCAGCTAACGTATCCCCTCTCTGGCTTCGTCTCATACCCCAACAGCTCCATCCACAGCGATGAGGTGCAAACAGGAGAGCCCTCGGCAGAACGAACAGCATGATAACTGGCCCTTCCGCCCTCAAAATCGTGAGAGTTGAATAAGCCTCTTTTTCTAATGGATTGTCCACCATCACATATTTCATTACAGAATGGAAAAGAGACTAATAAATAAGAAATTACATGGAAAATAATATTATCGTAGAGCATGGTTCAGAATTATGAAGTTATTAATCTCCCTAGATTGACTCATAAATCTACTGCAAACCAACTAAAATATCAGGAGGATCTGGGAACCTGTTTTGTGGCAAATAAATTTAGTAATCTATGGGGTTGGAGAGGTGTTTCAGTAGCTAAAGAGCACTGGCCGCTCTTCCAGATGATACATGTTCAACTCCCAGACTCCATATAGCAGTACACAACCATCTGTAACTCCAGTTGAAGGAAATCCGCCACCCTTTTGTGGCCTCTGTAGGCACAACATGGTGCACAGGTATGCACAACAATAGCAGTTATGGAGTAGCAAAGAATAATTCTAGGGTTGGGGGTCACCACACCATGAAAAACTGTCTTGAAGGGTCTCAGCATTAGGAAGGTTGAGACCAACTGTTCTAGAATCACCTCCACCACAGGTTCTCCCCCGACCTAAGGATCTTCCTCCAGACTCTGGCTCCAGCTTCTGGTGGCAACTTCCAGTGGTAGCTCCCTAACCCCATACCCGGCCTTCAGAGTCTCAGTTGGGAGACCCTATGACTATGACACTCATTTGGGGCCAAGAAGGAGTGGCTGACATGTCTGCAAGGTCTGCATGGTGTAAATACCTAGCAAGACCTCCTTCCACGTCCTGGATCTGGAGGTAGGGACCTGCACGTCCCCAAATTTCTGCTATTCCCTCATGTAAGAACTCTCAAACTTAGCTGGGAGGTGGTGGCGCACGCCTTTAATCCCAGCACTCAGGAGGCAGAGGCAGGCGAATCTCTGTGAGTTCGAGGCCGGGCTGGACCGACAGCCTCCAAAACAATACAGAGAAACCCTGCTTGTAAAACCAAAAATAAAAAAAAAAACTCTCAAACTCATGCACCAGTGCTCTGAGAAACCTGTGCCACCTGCTCCTGTTCACCTCGGCACAGAACTGCATTATCCACTCAGACATGCTTGATGAGGGAGTGATGGGTTTTTACGTGTTTCCACAGGCCTCCGTGCGGTCTACTCTGGAGGGAGCACAGATTGAATCCTTCCTTTCCACAAATGACAAAAAGGAAAAAGAAAAAAACCGAGGTATAGAAAAGCCAAAGGATCGATCCCTTTCAATCATTCCACAAACTGTTTCTCCACCATCACCTGAGCCAAGTCTTCTTTGACCCTTTGTAAGTTCACCCACACACAGTTTGAGAGCAAGAGGGGCAATGGAGGGGGATGCCCGGAGAGCAGCAGGCTGCCAGCCCTGTGGTCCCTGCTGTCACTGCTCAGGCAAAGGGAGACTCGTTTTATTGCTGCAACCCTCCTTCAGTAGGGCATCCAGGACCATCACTGATTTCTAAACACACAAGTGCCTTACACCAATTGTGCCCATGTCCCTAGCCCCAGCCGTGTGCCCAACACGCGGTCTCCATACACTTGCTCTCTATATTACATCCAAGGCTACTCTGCCAATCTTCTATTTCCATTTTGGGCACAAATCCCTCTCCAAATTTTTCCTCAAACAGATTTCCTCAGAAGGGATGAGCCTGACAATCTCTAACCTACAAAACAGGCATATAGCACCAACTCAGTCCTCAGAGGTTTACGGCAAGGCTAGTGTGTGAGCCTACCCAAAGTAGTCCCAAAGTAATGACACAACAATATCAGGTCTTGTGTCTGTCCTGATTAGCTTACACCATGACCACCCAGACACATCAGTTAGTTAGCTGTCACCTGAGCCAGAAGCAAGAGTGTAGTAATAGCTCCTTCCTCATTCTGATTCCAGCAGGCTTGGGCTCTGTTACACTGAAGCACAGCTGGGTTGTTCATATTTCATGCTTGGACCACCAGAACAAAAATTCTGAATTTCTCAACCATATTCCTTCCCCACTGCTATTCAAATAACTTACAATCCTACTGGCTTCAAAGCCACACAGCTGTTTCACATCACAGTTCGGGGAGTCAGAAGTCTAAAAATAGGTCTCACTGAGCTAAGTTCAAGGTGTCAAGAGGCCTCACGCCTCCTTGAGGCATGAACAGAGAACCTAGAACCATCTTTTCTTTCCCAGCTTCAACTGCTGCCTGCAGACTTTGGCGCCTGACTTCCTTCTACCTACATCGTCCTAATCTCTTGATTGCATCACATTTACTAACATGGATTTCACTGGATAACCCAGCATAATCTGGCCATTTCAACACCCATAATTACATATACAACACACCTTTGCCACATAGGACACATTTCATAGACGATCATTCAGCCCTACCGCCCTGATCTGACACATCCAACCTATAGAATCCAGGCTACTCTCATTCTTTGAAGAAGTAGAAAAAAAAACAATCCTAGAATTCATATAGAACCATAAAAGACCCATGATAGCTAAAACAATCCTGAGCAACAACAAAACAATGATGGAGGGATTACCATTCTAGATCTTAAGACATGTTACAGAGCCATACTAATAAAAAACAATGTGGTACTGACACAAAAGGAATCGTGAATACCAACGGAACAAAACTGAAGACCCAAATGTGAGTACATGTAACTTTAGTCACTCAGTGTTTGACAAAGATGCTAAAGCAGACACTAGAGAAAAGAAAACATCTTCAACTAATGGTCTGGGAAAACTAGATGTCCACCAGCAGAATAAATAAGACCCACATCTATTACCTTTCACAAAAACTAACTTTAAGTGGATCAAAGACCTAAATGTGAAACCGGAAACACTGACACTGATAGAAGACGAGACAGGTAGTACCCTACATGATACAGGTGTAGAGAAGAACTTCCTGGGCAGGATTCCATTTACTCAAGAATTAAGGCCAACAACGGACAAGTGGGACTTCACAAAACTAAAGAGTTTCTGCACAGCTAAAGGAACAGTCAACTGGTTGAAGACGCCCGCAGACTGGGAGAGAATCTTCACCAGCTATGCATCTGGCAGAAGATTAATATCCAGAATATATCAATAACTCAAAAAATACCAAATAAACAAATGAACCATTAGAAAACTGGCTTGGGACATGAACAGACAGTTATTAAAACAAGGGGAAAATGGCTTAGAAATAACTCAAAAAATGTTAATCCTACCTAGCAATTAGCGAGGAGGCTAATCAAAACAATCTGAGATTTCGTTTTACCATGTCAGAATGGCAAAGGTCAACCTAACAACCAATATATGTGCTGGAGGGGGTGGGGGGGAAGGGAACCCTTATTCCCTTTTGATGGGATTGCAAACTGGTGCAGCCACCATGGAAATCAGTGTGGAGAATCTCCAAGAAGCTAAAAGCAAGTCTACGATAAGAATCAGTGTGTCAATGGACTTTGGCTGCCCATCCCACAATGAGGGATGCTCTCTCAGCCTGGACTCTTGAGGGAGAGCCTAGGTCCTGATGAAATGACAGACTCTGGAGATCCTCCGTGGAGGGCCTTACCCTCCCTGGGGATCGGAGTGGAGACTGGGGGGAGGGGCTATGGAGACTGGTAGGGGGGCCGGGGGAGGAAGGAGGGAGAGGGAGCTGGGATTGACATGTGAAGCAAGCTTGTTTCTAACTTAAATTTTAAAAAAAAAGAAGAAAAAATACTAGGTGTATCACTCCTTGTTGTATGTCTAAAGGACTCAACATCCCACTCCACAGATATTTACTCAGTCATGTCCACTGTTACCATAATCACAATAGCTAGGAAATAAAAACACTCAAACTGTCCTTCACCTGAAGAATGGATAATGAAAATGTGATATATATACCCCACAGAAAACCATTCAGCTATAAAGAAAAATGAAATCATTAACTTTGCAGATAAATACATGGAACAGAAAAGATCATTTTGGGTAAGGCAACCCAGACCCAGAAAAACAAATATAGCATGTTGTTTCACATTGGAGACTCCTACCTCCAAATCTTTAGACATGAGTTCGTAGCTTGGAGTAATGAAGAAACCAGCAAAGTAAAAACGAACCACTGCAGGGCAGGGAGGTGGGAGAAACAGAGAAGGAAGCAGCAGAGTACAAGTTATCTGATGGGTAAAATGGTAAAGATGGGAGTTACTCTAGTACAGGAATGCAATAGGTACATTAGAAGGAGAGGGGTGGGTAAGATAACAAGGATTTTATCTGGATCTGGCCTTGAACTTTTTTTTAAAGCTGGAAGCCTTTTCATTATTGTTTTAATCTCATTTGTTATGAGTTTGTTTAGGCAGTTGATTTCTTGATTAATTTTGGTGGTTTGGCTGAATCTAGAAACTAATTTCTTTTGGGTTTTCCAGTTTAATGTGTTCCCTCATAATATTCTGAATTTGTTGGGTGTCTGTCATGTTTCCCTGTTCATTTCTGGTTCTGTATTTATTTGTATCCTCTCTTTCCTTCTTTTGGTTCATTGGGCCAAGGGTCTGTCAATCTTGTTTTTGTTCTCAAAAAAACAAAAAAAAGAAAGAAAGAAAACCAAAAACAAACAAACAACAACAAAAAAAAAACAACTCATGATGATGGGGGAAGTCCTTCTGTGTATATGTTGTCTAATTGGTTGACTAAATAAAGCACTGTTGGCCACTAGGAAGGCAAGATAGGTGGGACTAGGAGTCAAGAAGGATTCTGGGAAAGAGAGGCACAGTCAGTCATGAGGTAGGATGCGGGAGAAGTAAGAGGTCCGGACCCTTTCTCAGGTAAGAGAAAATCACGTGGAAATACTTAGATTATCAGTTTGGGTTAACAATTAAGTCAGACTTAGCTGACAAGAAACCAAGCAAATGGCCAATGGCTTCATAATTAATATAGTGTCTCATGTGTTATTTGGGGGCTGAGACAGCAGCGGGACCCAAGTGGCTGGCGGGAAGACTACACGTTGCATCATGGACTCATTGATTCTTTGTATTGTTTTCTGTTTCTGTACCATTAGTTTCTGTTCTGGTTTTTATTATTTACTGCTCTCCAGTGGATTTGGGTTTGGTTTGTTCTTGTTTTTCCAAAGTTTTGAGTTTCATCATTAAGTCAGTTATTCGTGACTTTTCAATGTAAGCACACAGAACTATAAATTTCCCTCATAAGACAGCTTTCAGTATGCCCTAGAGATTTCATTGTGTTGTGTTTTTATTTTCACTTAGTTCAGGAAAAATTTTACTTCTTTCTTGATTTCTTCTTTAGCCTATTCATCACTGCAATGAGTTGTCTAATCTTCATGAGTTTGTATATCTACTATAGACTTGTTTGGTGTCAATCTTAAGTTTTATTAGTGTTCAGATAAGACACACTGAGTTACTTCCATCATTTTGAATTTGTAAAGAATTGTTTTGTGTCCCAGGACATGTGGTCCATGTCCTGCTGGATAGAAGGTGCATTCTTTGGTGTTTGTGTAAACTAGTCTCTAGAAATCTGTTAAGTCCCTCTAGATTTCTGTTAAGTCCATTTGATGTATGGTTTCAACTAATTCTGATGTTTGTCTGATTATTTTTTGCCTAGATGACTTATCTATTGGAGAAAGTGGAGTATTGAAATCACTTACCATTAATGAATGGATTGATGCTAATCTGTATCTTTAAACCCACTAGTACTATGTTATATAATTGCCTGCATCAGAGTTTGATGCATTTATTAAAGATAGTAATGTCTTCTTGGTTCACTGTTCCCTTGGTTAGAATGAAGTGTCCCTCTTTATATCTTCTGAATAGTTTTGAAATATGCTTGTCAGATATGAGGACAGGGACACCTGCCTGCTTCCCAGTCACATTTGATTGGAGTACTTGAATTCATCTTATTATCTAAGGTGGCCAAGACTTCTTTGTTTATTTTTTGTCTTTTGTTTCTGTTTTTTAAGACAGGGTTTCTCTGAGTGACAGCCTTCACTGTCCTGGAACTCACTTCATAGACCAGCTAGCATTGAACTCACAGAGATCTACCTGCCTCTACCTCCCAAGTGCCGGGATTAAAGGAATGAGCCACCACACTGGGCAAAGTGTCCTAGCTTTAAAGCTAAGAGATGTTTCCTGTAGCAAATGGATGTGAACTTTTGATTCTTGATTCATTCAGTCAGTTTGTGTCTTCTGACTTTAGAACTGAGGCCATTAAAATTATTATTGAAATGTTGTCAACTGTGGTCATCATGGCGTTGTTTCTTGGTGGTGTTAGTGTTCTTCATGGTACTTTTTGTATTCAGTAATTATAGCTTCATATTTCTTCGCAGTGTTCATTTTTCCTTCAGTCCAAAATATTACTTTCTATGTTTTCACCAGGTTGGTTTGCTAAAATATATTTTAGGCCATTTATGTTGTGGAAAGTTTTTCTTTTTCCTTCAACTATGAGATGATTTTGCTGGATATAGTAGTCTAGACTGGACATTGTGGTTGTTTAAAACTTGGAATGCATTGCTCCAGGCCCTTCTGGCTTTCCAAGTTTTTCTGATAGGTCTTCCTTATATATGACATTTGTCTCTTAACAGCTTTCAATATATTTTCTTTGTTCTGTATATTTAATGCCTTAACTGTGATATACTGAGGATTTTCTTTTCTGATAATGTCTATTTGGTGTACTGTGTGGTTCTGACATCTGTATGGCTGTGTCTTTCCTTGGGGGGGGGAAGTTTTCATTTATGATCTTTATTGACTTGTGATCTTCTCCCTCAGCTCTGCCTGTATTTTGAAGGTCTTGTCTTTTCATGATGCCCAACATTTCTCTTTCCTGTGGTTTAACTTTTTCATATCCCTTGCTTATTTGGGATAGATCCTCTACTTTATCTTTGAGTTCTAATATTCTATCTTCTGCTTAATTCATTCTACTTGTAAGACTTTCCTTTTCAATTTTCTAGTTGAGTTATTGGGCCCTTTCAATTCCATCTTTATTTCTCTTTATTTCAGCTTGAGTCCTCTTCAATATTTCTATCTTGACTGAATTCCATTTTCGGTTCCTGGATTATCTGTGTCGTGTCTATCAGCCTTATGTCTGTGCTTTCTTGAACAATACTCAGGCATCTATTCTCCTTAAGTTCTTTCCCTTAATGTCATTGAACTGTTTCTTTGTGTCTTCTTTGAACTCCTTGAATTCTTTGCTGAAGTTTACAATTGTTCTATGAAATTCTGTGTCCATGGGTTCATCTAGGTAATTCTCATTGGCAACGAATTCTATAGGACTAATAGGCTTTGGAGAGGAGACATGACTTGGTCTTTCATATTGAATTTTTTGAGATGAGACCTGAGCACGTGGACTTCTTTTGTTAGTTCTGTGCCTGACAGCACATGGAGGCAGAAGGGAGGATATGAGGACAGGTTGAGTCTTGAGGCTGGAAATGGTTTAGGTGGTGTGAAGTCAGGTGGATAGAGGGGGCTGGGCTGATGGGTGTCCTGTGCAAGCCTGGAGTGTGGTGGTAGATCTGGCTAGGTACGGCCAAGAGTGGCCTGTAGATCAGGGACAGTGAGAGTGAGTCTCGGAGGCCTAAAGGTTGACTGTTGTACAGACAAGGGTGGATAGACTAAGCAGGGACACTGGATGTGGGACCCAGGCTAGCTAGATCTTGTATCTTGAGGAGAGTGGGAGAAGGGGGAGGGTCAGGTGGACTCACCAGGCTAGACCCTGGAGAAGGATATTTAAGATACCTTTAACATGTCCCAGCAACATGGAAACTCCAAATATTTTTCTTCTACAAGCAATTCATAGGAAATTTAGAACTAGAGATGCTGACCAGAGGCCAGCAAATTCTGACACTTGCCTCAATGCCCTGCTGCATTTATACATGGCATTACTGAGCACTAGCTAATCATTCGCTTATGCATGGTCTATGGCTGCTTTCTCATTGCAACAGAAGACTTAGTAGTTGTCACAGAATCTCCCACAGCCCACGAAGCCCAGAATATTTACTATCCTATGCATAAGAATGCTGAGATATCTCCAGAGGAGAAGGGAACCACCACTGATGGTTCTGTGTACCCATATGGTATCTACCATGTGGGTACAGTAGATAGGCTATGTCCCATCTACACTTCCAAATATCTCTCTCCAACTGTCCCCAGTCCCAGAGAGGCTCTTTCTTTTCCTCCCTACTTCCTGTTTGATAGGCACTTCCCTTCTACCCTTCATGTCCTCCTTCCTATTAACATGGAACTTAATAATAAAACCATTTCCAAGCCATCTGGCTTTGCTTTCAGTATAGGAAGGAAAGTTTCTGTAACAATATTCATCTTTCTCTTGCAATAAATCCTGTTTTTCATGGTTATAGCCTCTCTAGAGATGCAAGAAAGTTACCTTTGGGACTCAAGGCAGAGTAATGAGCTCATTGTTCTAGACAGTCCCTGCTTTACTCCCAAAGCAACAACTGCCCTTGATTTAGCTGCACACCACATAGCAACATGCTTTCCAAGAAGAAAAAGAAAATGGGCCAATTCAAATTTTCATAAATATTATTCCTTCAATAGCCAGAATAAGAGCTAAAAAGTTTCCACCAAGCAGTGGGAAATGAATGTGGAATGCAATATGGAACACTGGGGTCATACTCAAGGGACAGTCACTGGAACCAGGCTCTGCTAACCAGTCCTGAACTGTGGCCGCTCTCCTGGAGTCCTGCTGATGTGGTTCATTTCATGGAACTTGAGAAAAGGAGGACAAGTGAATGTGTGAGCCGACGTTAGACCAGTTATGGGTGGAGGTAGCAGAAGGGGGAGCCTCAGTTCACACAGTGAGAGACTTTAGAGGGTACCATGCCTATACCCATAAGTCTGTATGGTCCACAGGCACTAAAGGATATATGTACCTCAGCCCCTCACACCTCTGGCACTAACAATACTAGTGTACGTTCCAGAAGCCAAAAGAACACTACCTTCGATGAGGAAATGAACCTTCTGCCTCCAAAGTGAGTAGTCACACCCAAGGCAAGTTCTTCAGATTATTACACAGTTTCAAAACAGCAGCTCACTGTGCCCAGTCTGAGTATCCATGGGTGAAGCCTGCCAGCTGATGAGCCCTGGACACACTCAGACAGGACTCAGCTAGCCCCTCATTCAAGGGAGAGAGCGAGCATGTAAAGAAAACATGCCCAGCCTCTCTTCTCACAAACACTATAGATATCAAAGGAGCATCAAGAACCCACAAGCCATTAAAGAAAAATGAAGTCACAAATGCTCCAGAAAAATTAACAGAAAAAACAAGTCCCTGGTGCAAACACGGAGTTTATTTTACTCAATTCCAATTAAGACTATCAAGCAGAAATGAACAAATAATACAACCAGAAAATTACACAAACACTAAGGAAATTAGCATAAAATAAGAAAGAGAAGAAAACAATAACTGATTATTGCCACAGTTTGTTTCCTGGTGCTATGCTAAAGCATGGACAAAACCATGGGTTTATTTCAGCTTACAGTTTACAGTCCATCAGCAAGGGAATCCGAGGCAGAGGCCATGGAGGAGCACTGCTGACTGGCTTGCTCCTCATGGCTTACTCAGCTGATCTTCTCATACAACCAGGACCAACAGCCCACTAACCAAGAAAACGCCCCACAGGCATGCCCACAAGCCAATCTGATGGAGGCAATTCCTCAGCCAAGGCTGTGTCTTCCCAGATGACTCTAGTCTGTGTCAAAGTGACAAAAATTAGACAGAACAATTGCTATCTGAGGGCAGATGACTCTCACCTGGTCTGCTGCCCCCCAACCACCAACCTGTTTGAGCCTCCTCGAATGAACTGGCATCATGGTGATCATCGTCAGTTAAGCCAGAAGGATGTGCCAATCACTGTCAGCCTGTGTTGGAGAGGACCTGAGACAGCCCAGGAGAGCAGACCACAGCAACTGTGAGATGTTTGCAGCCATGTCTGGTGTAGTAGTTTACACCTGTTTCCTTTAGTTTTTGCCTGAATTGATCAATAAGCCTGGTTTTCACTACATGACCAGAACGGTAAAAGTACTTCCCTCTCTGATGAGCCTGTTGCCCCCAAGCACATCTTTGTGTGACAGGGTGACCTGGACCCCTGAGACCTCCTCTGCTTCTCTTCAACTGTCTGCCACCATGCCCCTTTAATAAAGTTTTGCACAACTACACACTGGAAGGTCTTGTGACCTTCCTGGGGGAGACAGGAGACAGGAGGAAGTTAGGCCTGCCTTTATACACCCTCCCAAGGTCCTATTGGCTCAGGTGGCACCAAAGAAACAATGCCACCCAAATCTATCCCAGGGAACCTAAGGTCGCTGGGTTCACATTCAGGGACATGGGATGGAGGTTATTTACAGAAGCACAGGTGACTCTAAGGAACTCCGTCACCAAAAAACACATTCCAATATGGGTGACAGAGCAACATCAGCAGAGGTGCCTGCCTGGCTGCAGGCAAGCCCTCAGAAGTCTCTCCTTCTCCAGCAGAGCAGCCCTGGAATGAGCGTTCAGAGCACATGGCTCCATCAGCTGCCTCAGCCCTAGGAGACCCTCTCCATCCTAAGAGGAAGAGCTTCACTTTGGAGGAAGAGCAGCACAACACTCCGGTGTCCTGCTGCTCATCTCTTGGCCCCTGCGCAGTTATCATTGAAGATTTCTCTAGAAGGCCCTGAAGATGGATTTGAACAAATACCCCAGATTGAAAAGCAAAAAGGCAAATGAACGAAAACTGTGGAGACAAATGAAGCAACCTACAAAGTAAACACAGGAGGCCTGTTACTCAGCAGGAGTTCCGTTCAAAAGAACTGAGACTGCACAGGTTAGAAACTAACCAAGTTACTAAGCGCTCACTCAGCACTGAAAGAGAGACATTTGAGAGGCTACCGCCTCCATGCAAATGTGGGGAAATGTCTGAGCACCTAGAACAAAAAGGACCCCAGACAGGAAAAACAGGTCAGGGGCATGTATGAGCTTTTAGACATGAAAGCAATGATGCTGTGTGACCAACGAGGAAGAATAAAGTTTGAAATAACTTGACCTCTGAACACAGGAGAGCAAGCAGGAACCCAGGAACGGGTTTTGCATTTCCATTTGTGCCTTCCATACTCTGAATTTTAACTGCCATGATCACATATTACTTTAAAGTCAGAAATTGTGATCACATCGCATCCTTAAGTATATCCAGTAGCCTCCACTTATATCTTGGTTTGCTTTCTGTGGGCTTCCCACAGTCAGTCAGGCCTAAAATACTAAGTGAAAAAAAATCCAGAAATAACATAAATTTTAAGCTGCATGCTGTTCTAAGCAGCGTGCTGGATGTTCCCACCATCCTGCCCTGTCCTGCCACAGATAGGAATGGACCTTACATTCAACAACATATCCAATTGTATGTGTGCATGACTCCTGGGTTATCTAGTTACTAAGTCATCTGCACTACCAAGCCTTTACACTGATGTAACCATTATTTTACTTAGTAACAGCCCCAACACACAAGAGAAGTCATGCAGGCAACTCAGATGCAGAAAGGGATGGGAAGTGCTTCCCTGTGTAAACAACGGAAAACTCCCCTCTAGTAAGGAAATATATGTGCTAAGGCTGCTACAGTAAGAACAGATCTCCTATTCACAAAATTGAAAAGCAAACATTTTATGCTAGTCTGATGTTAGACCTCAAACTACAAAAGTTATGCTATAGTGCAAAGTTAGTATAAGGAAACGTGCAGTCTGCAGAAGGCTGGGCACTAGCCAAGCTTTTGGGCCTCACCTGGGAGTCTTGGGTAGTATCCCCCATGGATAAGACAGAGCTGGCCACACCACTTCCAGTGCAAGAGACCACGTGGTGCCAGGTTCGTTCTCCACAGTGGAGCACCACTTGACTCCCTCATTCCTTGCAGCACCAACGACTTAGGCACTGGGAGTCAGTGAGCAGGAGAACGTGCCACAGATTCGTTTATTAAGGAAGTTAGGCCTGCCTTTATACGCCCTCCCAAGGTCCTATTGGCTCAGGTGGCTGACTCTGCTGCGTTGTCCTTTCCTCACTGGTCCCTCCGGGTCAGGTGTCTCTTTGTCCACAGTCTCTAGGCTTAGAGGCAGGCTTGGTTCAGGGAGGAAGTGCCTGCCTCACATGCTCAGGCAGGCTGGCCTGGGCACCTGCAGCTTGGGTAGGCTGGCTGGCAGTTTCTCCAACAAGTGCATGGATATTACTGCATTATGTGTATGTGTATTGTGTACATATTTGTATGTGTGTGTGTATTTGTATGTATTTGGATGTATGTGTGTATGCATGTATGTATGCATATTTGTATGTATATGTATTTATATGTATGTAGTTGCACATATGCGCATGTATGTATTATGTATATTAAGCATGTATTTGTATGTATGTGTGTACTTGTATGTATTATGTGTATTCTTGCATGTATGTGTCTATGTCACAAGGAACATGACAACGTTGAGCAGCAGCTGTATACTATGTGTCATGATAGACTGGCAGCTCTGTAATCTATGGCTTTTCTTAAGTGACCTTCCATCCTGTTTGAAGAGCCAATACTACTGCGTCCCACACCCTCTAATGGCACTCAAGGATGCTGGCAAGCCAGGAAAGGGGACCTGGTGACACCAAGTCTGCATTTGGGGATGTGGCAAGTATAAAATAGATGCTCTGTTTTTATCTTTTGCTGACATGGGGCCAAAAATAAGTTTCTATAAAGATACTATCTTTGTGAGTGGTTAGAAAGAATCCTTAGGTTTAACTAGAAAATAATGGTTTGTTAAATCAGATTTGTTAAGTTTATGTTCAACAAGGCTAAGTTGCTTACCAACATGCTCAAAAGGTACAGTCATTAGCGTCTTTCCAACGCTGCTGAGGTCAAAACCGTATCTCAAACTACCATATCAGTGAGAGCCACCACGGCTGTCCCCTCAGTGTCTGTGAGCATCTCTCAGTGTCTGTGCCTGTCCCTCAGTGTCTGTAACTGTCCCTCAGTGTCTGTGGTCATCCCTTAGTGTCTGTGGTTGTCCCTTTGTGTCTGTGACTGTCTCTCAATGTCTGCAGGGGCTGTTTTCAGGACTCAGTTCCCCCTCAGGCACTAAAACCCATGGGTACTCAAGTCTCTTATATAAAATGGTATAGTACATTTAGGGAGATGGTTCAGTTGATAGGAACACTTAATACATAAGACTAAGGATCTGAGTTTGGATCCCCGCACCCACATAAAAAGTTGGATATGGCCATGAACACTTCTGCAACCCCAGTACTGTGGGGGTAGGAAAACAGAAGGATCCCTGCTGGCTGCCAGCCTCATTCCAGGTTCAGTAAGAGACCTGGTCTCAAAGGTGTAGCGCAGAAAGTGATGGAGCAGGACACTTGATATTTTAGTCTGCCCTCTCAGGCACATATGCACACACACTCGGTGAAAGGGGCTGGTCTTGGCATAGAATCTACACACATCCTCCCATTCACTTTAAATGGTACCTGGATAGATGCAATGCCTACATAACAAAGCACCACACAGGCACTTGCTCCCTACACCGCTGAAGGAATGACTATAAAGTCTGCACCAGTCCAGCACAGATACCGTGTTTTCTGAGCATTTTTGATCTGCAGTTAGAAGCACAGATGCAGACCTCAAATATGCAAATGATTCACTTTGACTGATCTCATTACAGGTGACAAGCCTGAACTAATCTTATAATTAGATGATGGCAAGGTTTATTTTTCAAATAAAATTTTACTGTCTCATCATGTTTCAACTTTTCTCTACAAGAGAGGCAGCTTAAGTTTTAAGTATTCATTTCAGAACAATTAACTTTCATGTCCATCTGAAATGTCCTATTTGGGCTGGAGAGATAGCTCAGAAGTTAAGAGCGCCTGTGGCTCTTGAAGAGGACCCAGGTGCAGTTCCCAGCACCCACGTGATAGTTCACAAGCCATGGTCACCAAGCATGAACATTTCTCATACGTAACAAGTAGGCAGACATTTACACACACAAAAATAAAAATAACAACTTTTTTAGTTTAGGTTTGTTACGGAAGATTCAGGTATTTTAAAGTCTGAAATTTTAAGATAATCTAGGTGAACTGCCATGCACTAGGAAACCAAGCACTCAGAAAGGTAGAAGCAGGATGGTCAGGAGTGAAAAGCCAACCACAGCTAGCTAAGAAACAAGTTCAAAGCTAGCCTGTGCTACAAGGGACCCTGTATGGGGGGGGGGGACTCAGAGACTTTATTTACGGGCTCTTGCGGCCGCTGATAAAAAGAAGTATTTTATTTGCATTTACTGTGCCCAGTATCTCACACAAACCCCTTAAAAATGCCAGTATTTTAACACTCCTGGCTCCTCTGGACTCATGTCATAATTCACTGTCTCTCGCACTGTACTGTGTCACATAGGTGATATATGACACACCTCAGCTATAGGTGAAGAGGAGGAGAAAATGGTTCATCACTACACGAAGCCACCATTTCAAACTTGACCCAAAAGTGAGATGTGAGTCAAATGCACAAACAAACCATCAAGTACGCATTCTGGTACCTAGTATATGCCAGCACAATGACAGATAATAATGTAACAAACCTCCAGTGCGGGCCAGGGCAACGATAGCCAATAAGGTGCTGCATGCCGGAAGTTGACTATGGAAGCTGTCTGATGGGCTCACCTCAAAACACCAACAGGCTACTGTCAGCTGACTGGTTTGGAACGATCATCACATGACATATAGTAAAGTGTTATGTTGCCACCTTAAATGCATGTCATTTTTTTACTTGTTGACCATAGCTCAATAAATCGGAGGGTGAAAGATCAGCTAAAACACCTAAATGCAGGAATAGAATCCAGGTAGGTCTGGCATGCTAAGAGGGCTAACCTGTAAATCCCATTCTCAACTTGCCAAGTCTCTGCACAGGAAGGTCCAGGCTGTGCCTGATCAGCACACGGGAGGCATACAGCCTGCATCTCCAGGAGAGCAGAAAGGACCACTTACAGCCACCGGATACTATAGTTTGAATCTTAGTGATCTCCCAAAGACCCATGTGCAGCACTCTGGGAAGTGATAGGACCTTTAGGGGTTGAGGCCCAATGAGAGATCTCTAGGTCATTGCAAGGTCATGCTCTTAAAAAGAACAAGATTTCAGCCCCTCCCCTACACGCTCACACACACTGGATGAACAGTTTACCTTACTACATACTTCCCAAGATGTGTTTCCTCATTGCAGGCCTATAGTCAGCAGAGGCCACCAACCATGCGCTAAATAAAGGCAAAATACTCCTTTCACTGTATATGATTATCTCAAGGTACTTGGGGCTTTACTTATTTGTTGTTTATTTATTTGTGTGTTATTTGTGTGCATGTATGCCACAATATGCATGTGAAGTCAGAGCACAACCTTCAGGGTTAGCTCTCTCCTTCTACTGTGTGAGTCTCAGGGATCGGAAGCAAGCCTTCAGGCTTGGCAGCGAGTGCCTTTACCCGGTGAGCTACCTCGTCCCCACTCAAGTATTTGTTAAAGGTAAATGGATCGTCAAAAGGACCTGAGGGTGTGTCCCATTCACCCAGATGATGGCCTCTCTAGTGGCCACCCAAGGGGTACTAAAAAGGGTGAGGTTCTAGATCAGTGGTTCTCAACCTCCCTAATGCTGAAACCATTTAATACAGTTCCCCATGTTGTGGTAACCCCCAAACGTAAAGTTGTTTCATCACTACTTCATAACTGTAATTTTGCTACTATCATGAACTGTAGTATAAATATCCGATATGTGACTCTGTGGGTCTGAACTCACCACCAAGAGTGCAAAGCAAACATACAAGGTCTTTTAGAAGCCATCATATGAAACAAACCACCACAGGCTTCATTTCTCCCCTTCACTCCAGGAAATCTTTAAGGGGAAGTGCTGTTGACCTCTTCAAAACTCCCGATCAAATCCCCCCAATGAAAATCTGAAATACGAAAGAAGCATTCTTACAGAATAAGATCACACAGACAGGATGCTGTGCTGGGCCTGCTTTCCCTGAAAGAAGCTTTTAGGGTGAACCAGCAATGGTCTCCTCCCATAGGGGCTGCAGGTTTGGGGACGGTAGATGACCACAAAGAGAGGGGAAACATATAGACATATGATGAGACTGGAAATGAGTCTACAGCTCTGGCAGGAAAGTCCATTCCACTGTTGGTGTCTTAATGCGCAGAGATTTTTACTGGCTAGATAGCATCCTTCAATGAGAATAGCACACTGAACCATGCAGGAGTGATGTCACGACAAGCCAGCAGCCCAGCTCCCAAACCATTCAGGAAAAAAAAGACAAGATAAACACTGCTGCATTTGTTTTTTCATAGAAAGGGCATCCTCAAGCACAAGGGTAGTGCAGTGGGGATTGGAGCTGGGGCACAGGTCCTCAGTTCTGCTCTGTAATTTGTCTGGGTTGGCATTCATTTCAAAGCTTTCCAAAGCAATCTTGTTTTAATGAGCAGATTCCCTTCATCGCCAGCATGAAATGGGCTGTGGCACTCCAAGATGCCTATAAGTGCCCAGGATGTTCACTTTGACATGCAAACGAGTCTTGGTCTTGGAAGTCCTCTATCTTAGGCCAAGTCTGGATTCCTTCTGCCTCCTGTTGATTCTCCTATCCATACAGGGCTTCTCTCGAGGATCTTCTATTTCAGGAAAATGTTTGCATAATAATTCTAAGGCTTTCTTTCACCCATTGCTTAGTTTCCCTTCCCCGCACACACTGACCCCCACGTGTTGGTCCCATTTGGTCATCTTCTGCGTTTTTGTTTTTCCATTTCACTTTATTCCATCGTTTTCACTTCATTTTTTCCCTCTCCATCCTCCCTTTTCATTTCTGTGCCTCTGGAATCCATTTGCTTCTGTTACCTTAAAAGTTTAGACACTTTTTGACAGACTTTAGAGATCCCCCCAAGTAGGGTCTCACCCTCCCTGGGGAATGATGTGGGGATTGGGTGGGAGGCTGGGGGCTGGTGGAGGGGCAAGGGAGGAGGGGTGGGACAGGGAGCTGGGATTGACATGTGAAGCATGCATGTTTCTAATTTAAATAAAAACATATATTGAGAAAAAAATTTAGTCATTTCTAAATCCGTTTTCTTGTGAGTTCTTTCTCATTTCATTTCTTACCTACATGTGTTCTCATGACCCTCTTGACATGGCTGGTGTTTCCCCTACAAAGCTGCTAGCCTATACTGAAGCATCCCCTTTTAATCTTCTGGCATGTGTGTAGCGTGAGTACACGATTGAGTGCCTGAGCATCCATTTGGAGACCACAGGTTGACATCAAGCATCTTCCTCAGCCACTCACTGCCTTATTTTTTAAACAGGATCTGTTACTAAACACAGAATTCCCCAATTCACTGAGGTATCAGGAAATGAAGGACAAGACATCCGGCCATTTGTGCTAAAAGAGTGTGTGTGTGTGTGTGTGTGTGTGTGTGTGTGTGTGTGTGTGTGTGTGTGTGTGTGTCTTTATTGCAAGGGCTAAGAGGTCTCTATTGTAGAGAGGGGGCAGCAGTCTTATAGACAGGCTTACAGCACAATGGAAAAACCCCAGGTGGAAGAGATCCTATTTTCCTTTGATGTCAGTGGGGCAAGACCCGGGCAGTAAGGCAGGACTAGAAAACAGGATGCACTTGTTGGCTGACCAGCCACTCACAGAGACCCCCATGGGGACTGGGACCCAACAGTGAGGAATCTGGCCAACAAACTAACTCCTGACATCCACATTTTTCCGGCCCACCAATTCCGGGTTATAATTACACACCACCACACCCAGGTTGTTCGCATTGGTGCTGTGGATCTGAACCCAAGTCCTCATACTCACATGGCAAGACTTTGTCAACCGAGTCATCTCCCAGCCCCACCTCTCCTCTGTGTAAGCTGATTACCTCAGGTGTTCTGTGACAGTAACAAAAATGTGCCACCAGCAGTTTCTGAGAGCCATTCTTTGAGGACCTCCTCACCTCCTCCACCTGAGCCTACTCTCCGTGCCATCTGCGTTCCCGTCCTGTTCAAGTTCATAAACATTTGTAATCGTTTGTATTCAGAGGAGGTTTCTGCACTTCTTGTGTTTCTAAGGTTTTCCAAGGTGGGATATAGACTCTCCCCACATCGCAGCTACATAAAAAAAACCTTGGCAGATCTTGTCAGTTTTGCCATTGGTTCTTGCAAGTGCCCATCCTGGCTGCCATTCTGCTTTTAGGAGCGAGTAGCTCATGGCCGTCCTGATGCGGCTAGTCTGTGCCCCTCCCACCAGGAGCACCGTGTCCCCTCTGCTGAGATGGTGTCTCTCAGCTGCCATCTCGCCACACAGGGCACATCCTTGTGGAATCATTCCTAAAATGTTTTCAATGGACAGATTGCTGGAGAAACACGGCACACTCCTTACCTGGAAGGATAAACTCAGTGCATCCAAAACCCACACAGTTGAAGTGACTCCAGCCTAAGTCAGTCTTAGGAACAGGTGGGCATTGAACACCAACACAGCAGAACATCCATACCACCTCCGAAGCAGAGAAACTGGACAGACTTGCCTTACCAGCTAGCAAAACTCACCATGGAGTTTACAGGATCAAAATGACCCACTGGGCCGGAGGTATGGCCTGGTGGTACAGTGTCTGCATAGGTATCCAATCCGCAACACCCAAAGGAGGGAGGGCAGGAAGGAAAGAAGAGGAAAGTGGGCCAGGGGAAAGGTATTGATCATAAAATAGACAATTAAGGGAGATAAATTGAATAGAATCCAAAATAGGACTTGCTTACTTAGGAAATTTGAAGGCCAACAAAATTAGGCCCTTTCTTAATATTATATGTGAAAAACTGCTTGGTGAGTAAAGACATGGAAATAAAAAATTCAATTATGTGACTGTGGATATAATTAAGGTGGTAAAGCACTTGCCGGGCAGGCTTGAGGACCTGAGTTCATTCCTGGCACCCGTGTAAAAGGTCAGGCATGGTGGTGCAAGCTCTCAACCCTAAGAGGAGACACAGACAGAAGGGTTTGGGTGGTTCACTAGCCAGCCAGTCTAGGCTAATCACAGAGCTCCAGGTCCTGCGGACAGACTCTGCCTCAAAAAAACAAGGTAGATATCACCTCAGGAGGAAGACAGACAAATTTGTCCTCTGGCTTGTGTGTGTGTGTGTGTGTGTGTGTGTGTGTGTGTGTGTGTGTGTGTGTGTGTCCCTGCCTGTATACACACATACACACACATAAAATGAAATAAAGTAAAATAAAATAATAAATTCTGAATTAGTGAAGTTGTGGATATTAAAATTAAAATATTACAAGGAAAATCTTAGGGCTATTTGTGTGACTTTGTAATGATAACTAGGAGTGGAATATGCAGAAACTATGAACATGGATATAGACATATGACCACAAAAGTTTCAAATATTGCAAAAGACAGCAAGAACTGAGCCCAGTGATAAGATATTGGCAAGACAGAATAAAGTGGCCACAAAAAGTCACATCAAATGAAAACAGACACCAAGCTTCTTCTGTCAGATTAATAAAAACACTCAAGGCTACTAATATCCCAGGTCTCAAGGGTGGGGAAAATCAAATCCCTATGCACAGCTCGGGGGTGAGAATGCTTATAACCTTTTCCCTCAACTAATCTAATAAAGGCTAACAAAATTCCAAGTTGAATGCCCCTTGACTAGCAGCAATTCCACCCTAGGAGATCACCTGCAGAAGCAGGAACTGACATCTAAGATAAGCAGGGTCAGACACCTAGAATCTGTGTCACCATGAAGTTGCCAGCAGCAGAGAAACTGAATAAACCATGAAAATCTGCAGTGTGGACTATTACACAGCCACTGAAAGAACGGATTCAGAGTTATCACCAATTATGGCAAGGGACTGTTCACTGCACATCACATATTAAAGGGAGTCACAGAGTAAAATGTGGGTGGTAGAACCGCGTTTTTATAGTCTTTAAAAGAAAAGGAAGCATTCCACACGTGAGAACTCTGATATGCTTGCGACTGTGAGTTTGTGGAGGGACATTAAAAACCACCGGTAATGTCAGTTACCTACCAGCAGAGCACTGACGGGGAGGAGAGCGCATGTTTGTGCATTTCCTGGATTTTAGTTACGGCAACAATTACATACTGCTTTGGGAATATTTTTAGAAGTCTAGCGGCATTGCTCTTAAAGGGAACACAAAGACTTGGCTTCTTTGCCAGCAGCTGCTGCAGGTGATTTCAAAGGCACTCATTCGGTGTCCCAGGCATTGAGAAAATTAGAAAATAATGAAGCAGCTGCACCAAAGGGTAACTGGTCAAGCCCCCACTCAGCGCTGTGCTCTTGTGCACTGCGGCCAATCACCACTCAGCTGTGCCAGGGGTTCATAAAAGACGGAGGTGACCCACCTCCTAACTTGTTGGACCTCGCAGCCTGGGAAGGGAACCCCACTAGGGAGGTTCCCAGAAGGAAAGTACCATGTAGTTTGTTCATCACTGACCTCTGGCCACAGCTGCCCCACCCCATCTGTCTCCAGCTTTGCCAAGCTTCCCTGCTATAGTTCAGCTCTAGAACAGCCACTACAGGCCCATGTGGTAAGGACTTGGTTCTGTACGGCATGGCTGAAAGGAGGAGAGCCTAGAAGTGACATCAAAGGGTCAGTGGGTCTCAGCGCCTTCCTCTTCCTTCCTCTTGTTGCTTTCTGGTTCAAAGCAATCAGGACATATATTCCTACCACAGTAGGAATATATGCCTTGCCATAGAACTGCAAGCAAAGGGCCAGGTGATCAGGGACTGAAATCTCCACATGGCAATCCTGCATACACACACACACACACACACACACACACAGATACATATATACACATTCACACACAGACACACATACATATATGCACATTCATACACACATAGTCACATACACGTACACACACATATACACATGTACACACATACACATATACACACACAGACACATACATATAAATACACACACCTATACATTCAGTGACAGACACACACATACAAATACCCTTCACATGCACACATATACAAACATATATACACATATGAACATGCACAGATAGACACATCATACACACACATACATACATATATATATATACATACATACACACACACACACACATACACATGGAACTTTTAAGTTTTCTCAATGTCCCCAGTGTAGTGTGTCTTCAGATTCCTCTTGAACCTTCATCTTCCAGGCATGCCTAGGGATTTTCCTGAGAAACAGAAGGTGTGGCTGCCTTGCCAAGGTGGATTCCTCCGTCAGGAGACTCCTCTCCACCCTCTGCCACCTGGACAGTAAGTGTGGTCTTCAGTTAGGCACTTGGTGTTTTTTGTTGTTTTTTGGTTTGGTTCCATTCGGTTTGGGTTTTTCCAGACAGGGTTTCTTTATGTAGCCTTGGCTGGCCTGGAACTGGCTCGACTTTTTGTTTCTAAAGTGAGCAACTAAGTTCAAAGCCACTTCCTGGCTCCGTGACCTCAGGGCAGGTACTTATTTCTTCTTTGTTCATTTCAGGTCACTCACCACAAGGAGCCAGGATTGCATGAGGAGCAGGCCCTGAAGGAGAGGTTGGCTTGACTGTGGCTAAGACGAGTGAGACACCTCATGGAAACTCAAAGGGAGGGAACTGTCCAAGACCCTCAGCACTAGAAGGCACAGTGCACTACGCCATCAGTGAAATGACCCATGGCCCGAGTAAAAGGAAGGGTCAGGCCTGGAACACAGTAGGTACAAAGTAAGAACTGCTTTTCTTATAGGAGAACCGTTGATAAAATGATTCTTCATCAGGTACAAACCACAGATGATCAAAAAGTTTGAGGCAGCAACGAAGCACTCCTTTCAGAAGGTTCACAGAGCAGAGTCCAGCACGAAACCCAGTGTAGGTTTCCATAAAAGCCAGCCATCCTGGTCACCTGTCTATAAGGAAGACCCTTCAAGGGAGTTAAGGGCAAACATATTCATTATCCATAGGGGACTGATCTCAGGAACCTCCAGCCCCCATGGTTGGGTGTTCAAATCCTTTATACGTCATACAATTTGCATATGATCCACACATGTCTTCCTGCATACTTTTAAATCATTTCCAGGCTGCCTATAATAACTAATACAATATAAATACCATGCATAAATAAATAAATAAATACCATGCAAATGTTGCTGTGTTCTATGGTTTGGGTAATAATGACCAGGGAAAATCCATACATATTTCTGTACAGATACAGGATTTTTCTGCATATTTTCATTCTATGGTTGATTGAATCCATGGCTACAGAAGCTGCTGAAGCTGAGGGCAGAGTGTATAAGGAAGGCAAAGAACTAACTCATGCTACCTGCTCACAACCACATCAACACACAAACCTGCCCCAACTGGAATGACCATTCTTTCTGCAGGGTAGAAACAACACGTGAAAATCACTATGCGCTGCAGTGAAAGAATTTAAAGGCTGGAGCTCAGTGGCAGAGTACTTACCTTGTATGTATGGGGGTGTTCCATCCCCAGCACAGGGGAAAAAAAGAATTTCAGAAACACTTGTAGCTGATTAAGTGTGACAACTAAACAGAAGCCTGTGGGGTGGAAGGACAGAGGGTAGGAGGTGAAATGTGTAAGCACTTTATGGTGGTTTCAGTGCTGGAGCCTGGAGAAACGCAAGCACAGAGCCTAACACTAGGACAGGACTCAGAACTGGGGGAAACTAGAACCAACCACTTACAGCTACTCAAGACAACAGCACTTGAAGCCCAAACTGCATTGTTGTTTTACACGTTTAACTTAACTCCTGAAACAAAACGTAGGGAATGTATGTTTTAATATAAATGCTTTTCTGCTGCCTCCAATTAATGTTTTCTTTTTTAAGGCTTATTATAAAAAAGGCAGTTCTCTTTGCAAACCCTGGGGAAATTGAGCTAAGGCTCAGAGGAGGTGGGGGAGGCTCAGGAAAGAGCCAGGAAGCCTAATTCAGCAGTCTGCCACCTGTAGGCTGGTTCCAGCAGGCTGAAACTCGGTACCCACTAGACAGACATGAAAACAATGCATATTAAGTAATGCTAAAAACCGAGCAACAGATGTGTGGAGACTATATATAGGGGCGGGTTTGGACCACGGCTCCCTAGAGGCTGCCGCCCACCTCCGTTCATCGATCTGAACACGGGGAGATGTGACCACACGTTCTGTCATCCTTATTCAGCTCTCCAAAATGAGCCCCCCCACCCCATCTGAAATAAGCTTTGAAAATTAATACCCCCATTAGGATGAACAGCCACACCTGTATCGATCCTTGTTTCAAGGGTAGTTTTGCTGGGATCTGATTTTAAACCGGACAAGGAACTTGCAAGAACAAAGGCCATTACAAACTAAATAAATAAACAAAAGCAAGACCGATTTTTTTAATTACAAAAGTTAAGAACAAACGGCGATTATTAATTTTAGGCTTGGTTTGGTTCTGTGTCAGCAGAGTTTAAACGCATGGTGTTCACTGGAAGCCTGTAATGTATTTGTGCACCATCGACCAAATGTACTTACAGATGTCAAGAGTTCTCGAAACAAGCGCCTGTCTTTATAAATACCGGTGCCGCATCTAGCTCCTAATTCCCATATGACCGGTCTTTACTAATACAGAAAATAAGCAACTTTAACCAAAACGTTACAAAATACCTAAATAAATAAATAAATCATCTCGGACCGATGGCTTCTTTAATAAATGCTTCCTAGGGGAAGATTTCAGGGTCAAGAACCTGAAAATCAGTCTGGAGTTCTAAAAGCACACTCCTGGCTCCCGGTCCCCAGGCTGTCCAGCAGGGCCATTCCAGGCTTACGAGAGAAACAAGACGTCGCCGTATCTGGGAGGTGAGCGGCCAGAGCGGGACCAGCCGGTCTCCCCCGAACTGACCTACAACCGAACGCGAAACACCGCGCGCCCCCAGCGAGGACCGCAGCTAAGGGAGCCGCTCACAGCGGGCTCTGCACCGGACTCCGGCGCCCCCGCGCCGCGCCAGCTCGGTCACGGTGGCCCGCTGCCCGGGTCGGTGACTGGCGAGCAGTGTAGTCGACAGCTGCCCCGGGCAGGGACACGCCATCGATCACTACCCACCAGGTGGCGAAGGAAGGGCGCCTGGCTCCTTTCCCCCCTAGAAAACTAACTCTGGGCGCAGCGCGTTGGAGCAGCAGCGCGACTCGCGACAGTCCCCGGAGTTCCCCTGCCCGGGACTTGGAAACTGCACTCGAGCCGCAGCTGCCAGAGCCCGGCGTCCGCGCCCCCACTCGGCGCGGGCCGCGTCCCCGTCACTGCAGCTCCCGGTCCCAACCCGCGCCACCGCCGCAGACACTCACCGAGAAGCCGGCCCAGAAAGGGCAGGAGTGGCGCACGCGGGCCGAGGTGGTGAGCGCCAGCGCCGCGAAGCTCACGGCCACGATGAGGCATCCGAGCGCCATCTGCGTGGCCCCGAGAGCCAGAACGATGCGGGAACGGCCCGGGCACTCGCGCAAGCGGGACAGGCTGCGGGGCAGCGCGTGCGGGCGCGGTGTGCGGGGGCCGCCGGCCGGAGGCATCGCGCCCCGCAAGCTCTCTCCGCGCTGCGCTCCTTACAGAGGCGCCGAGGCAAGTTGCGCCGGCTGCGGTGACCGCCTCCCGGCGGACAGCAAAGGCTGCGACGCGCGGCCACCGCGAGCGGGTCGGGCCAGGCAGAAAGCCGGGCTCCCGCAGCCCGCGCCGGTGCCCGCGCCCATGCCACCACCACTGCGCAGGGCCCGCCGGCCGCGCGGCGCCCTCTCCCGCTCGCCCGCCCGCCCGCTCGCTCGATCGTCCGCGCGCTCCCCCGGCCGAGAGCGGGCGCGAGCCTCTGTGCCGGGCGCGAGCTGCCGCGGGCTTCGGGAGCGAGCCTTGCCTCTGCGCGCTGGGCCCGGGAGGGAGCTGGAGCCGAAGCCGGGGACCAGGCGGGGAGCCGGGAGCGGGAGAAGTCGCAGGTGTGTCCTCCACGCTGGCGCCTCCTCCCGGTCGGTGAAGGATCCCCAGCAGAGAGAGGACAGAGTCTCGACAAGGGCAAGGGGAAAGAGCCCGCTCCGCCGAGAGTCTGACTGAGGCTTGGGAGCTGGGTTGCGGGACCTATGGCCCTAAGGGCCAGGAGTCCTGGGATGTTCGTTTCCTGCTCTGAGCCCCAGGTGTGAGGGCTTTCAGCCCCGTTGCAGGGCAGACCAAGCAAGATAAGCTTAGATGTCTTCCTGCAGTTCCAGAATCTCCCTAGCAGCCACCTAGGACACTTAGGGGGCATGCGGTTGCCTCCTTTCCTTGGTGAGGCTTTTTACAAAACAAGTCCCAAGTTTGGGCTTTCAAACAAAATGCAAAGCTAATGTAAATGGACATAGTAACGACCTATTAAATCTCCTATACTCCCTCTTGCCAATAGTTTTAATAATGTCTGGCTTCCTTGGAATTGCAAGGAAACCTGGAAATTCGGTCCTCGTAATGGCTCTGTGACCCCGTTGATGGGACACTTTTAAACCTATTAATGTTGAAAGAGGCCTAAAATGTTGGAGGTATGAAGGCTTGACCGAAAAATAAAAGGCAAAGTTGAAAAGGATATAAGGCAATTCTTCCATGGCCTCTTGGCAGGACTTATGGAGCCCAATCCCACCCCACCCCACCCCACGGCCAACGTTGAATGGGAAATACTGAACAGCGTCCTGAAAATATCTCAATTGCTGGTGCTTGAAATTTCAGCTTTAGAGATATTGATTCCTTTGGGGCTTGACGAGCCTCTATTAAAATGCAAATTCCCCTTGAAGGGGCAATAGCTCAAACCTTTATCAGCCAACACCTTACCAGGGATGGGATTTATTTTCCAATTTAACTGGATGGCCAAGGGATGAAGAGAGTGGATGGGAATCCCAGGATAAAGTGACTGACCTCAAAATATTGGCCTGTGACCAACTGCTGCCATCTCTCCCAGTCCTTTGTAAAATGAATAAGCCTCTGGCCAGGTGTTTAGAGCACCCTAGTGCAAATTCCAATTTCCTGGAGGTGTTTTCTATCTAGTTCTCACTGCAGCATTTTTGTCAGTGCTTGAAACAATATCAAAGTGTGAGGCCAGACTTCCCTCATCTCCCTCATCCATTCCTGCATTCTTCTGAAAACCGATTCAGACTAGGAGTCTAAGCAGAAGCCACCCATTTAAGGCTCTCCCCGGGAAGGTACCTCGATGAACAAAACAAGAGAAATAATCAGCATAACAAATGAACACATTATTTAGCTTACCCATTTGTATACCACTCAAACCCCTACTGTTTGCCAGAAAGATTTGAGACAAGCAAAAACAGACACCACCACCCCCAGGAGACTTTTGATTGCCTAGGGACTTTGTCAGCACTGGGATAATTGCTCCAAAGTCAGATGCTTCTGGGTTCGGTGGGATAGAAAATGCTGCTACACCTGACACCCACCCCCATCCCCTGAGACTGGAAGTTGCTTTCTGGTCAGAGGCTATTGCTATCACCTTGGTAAGCGTGTGTGTGTGTGTGTGTGTGTGTGTGTGTGTGTGTGTGTGTGTGTGTGTGTGTGTGTTTGTAAAGGAAAGCAGTGTAGTAGGTCAAGGGGTGGGGGGCAAGAGGAGGAAATGGGGTAAGTAATAGATCAGGGGGTGGGGCAAGGGGTACAAAGTGGATTGGCTTAAAATGGAGACATGCAGACAGAGATGCTTAGGAACTGTGGGTGGTGGTTTGAACACAAGGAAGTGCTAGGGTTCTGTCTCTAGGAAACTCATGTATTAATTAAATCACTTCCAAAGTAAATGTAGAAGTTTTTCTATTTGTGAGTGGCATGCTGACAGTTCTGAGAAGCAGGAGGCATGAGTGAGGTGAATTACAAATATCTACCTCCACTGGGAACTTCGACATGGAGAGAACCAAGAGATCGATCCTGAAATTGAGCTTACTTTGCTGTCCTAAAAATTAGTCCCATTGTTTTTTGTTGTTTTGTTTTTTTAATTAGCTTAAGACAAAATAATTCAAAAACAAAGTAAAGAGCAGTTTGTGAGTCAGGTAGCCCTCAGAGTCAGAAGTGCAGACAACGCTCCTCCACAGCACCCACAAGATGAAGAAATGAAAAGGGATGAAGAAAAATCGCAACTGTCCAAAAGGCTGGTGGTTTCAAAATCCCTTCCTGGTGAAGACTCAAGCAGAGGGAATGCCATTATCAGGCCACTGAAACTCAAGTGTTGAACATTTCTCAGGAAGTCAGATGAACAACTTGGCTGCAGTCTGGCATTTCAACACAAGTGATGCCATTCTGGTTTGGTCTGGTCTAACATCTCGTACAAGCAGTCTATATAATTTCCTTGGACATTGTTTCACTGAATTTTAAAATTCTATGCTGTTGACAATGGTGGCTATGGTTATCTTGGAATTTGGAGTTATAATTAAACTGTGTTGATTTCAGGGGCCTGAAGTCGTGAAGAAAGAAGGGAGGGGGAGGAGAGTGGGAGAAGAGGAGGAAGAAGAGGGCACTACTATGAACCTACCCTCTTGCTCTGATCCTAACAACTCCCTTTGAGCCTCAGGATTTGTCTCCTATAAAACACACCATACTGTGATAGCAGAGTCTACATGGTCTCCAGGGCCAGCTGAAGACAACTTTTTCTCTTTGGTCAAATGAGACTAAGTGACTAAAACCATGATTTATTTAGCACAACAAAACAGATAGCTTAAGTTGATGAAAGGCAAGTTACTTCTCTCTCTTGCCATGACAAAGTGAGTAATGTTGACCAAAATAATGCCTCACTCTGCCACGCAATTAATTCCATTCTTGCTCCTGTCAGCGTGAACCTTTCTATAGGTGAATGAGAAATGAAGATGTCCCCTTGTGTCCTCTCTAAGCAAGAAGAAACTTGTACTGAGAGCCTCTGCGCTCAGCAAGCAATGGTCCAAGGGGTGATCTCTTCTGGGAATGGAAAACTAATAACATCAGCTCAAGGTGACTAAAAACAAGATAAAATGTTTTGGAGAATTAAATGTATGAAAGAATTATAGAGAAAATGAAGGCACATCATGCTGAGATTCAAGAGGGGAAAGAACCATTGAGGTGGGTGAAATATAGGATTAGAAAGATGAGTTTGAATTCAAAGGTTTCTAGGGCTGAGGGCTCGGTAATCCAGTTCCCTACTTTGCTATGAAACCCCAAATGGAAGTAAAGGTACCCTGAAATCTCAGACACAACCTAAAGCAAAGACAGTCCTGTATTACACAACCATCTAAGAGCTGACAAAAGCATTACAAGGGCCTCTCCAGTAATATCTTTGTAGGTCTGAAGTTACTTCTGCAAGCATGGTTTCAAACTCTCTTCTTCCCTTAATGCCTTCAGCATTGGATGAGGCATTGATGAAAAAGCTACAGCTGATATCATACTCAATGTTGAAAGGCTAGAAGACTTTTCCCAAGATCAGGCCAGCAACAAGGAAATCTGCATTCACCACTACAAGTCAACATTGCACTAACAAGTGCAATTAGACTTGAAAAGGAAATAAAGGCATCATGATTTTTAAAAAAGGTTAAAAAATGATGTCAATTTGAAAATGGCATAATCCTATATATAAAAAATTCAACAAAATATACAGGAAAGCTGTTAGATCTAATAAATTCAAACAAATTTTAAGTTGGGAAATCCACACATTTCTGTACCCCAGCCACAAACAATCTGAAAGGGAAATTAATGAATCAGATCAATGCTAAGTAAGAGCTAAGATTCTATGATTATATTTAAGGGGATAAAACTTATACTACCTAAATCACAAAGCGTTCTTGTTCAGTCACTAAATAAATGAAAAGACACACTATGTTCATGAAAAAATATTATATTTAGATGTGCATATATGCCGGATGATGGTAGTGCAGGCCTTTAATCCTAACACTTAGAAGGCAGAGGCAGGCAGAACTCTGTGAGTTCGAAGTCAGCCTGGTCTACAAATTGAGTTCTAGGATAACTAGGGCTACACAAAGAAATCCTGTCTCAAAGAAAAAAATGTGTATACACAAGTAATTCTACAAAATCAACACACCATTAAGACATCAGCATCTTTGGCAGAAATAGAGAAACAAGTCATCAGATTTACATAAAATTACAGGGACCAAAAATACCAAGATCTCAAAAAAAAAAAAAAAGAAAGAAAGAAAGAAAAAGAAAAAAGAAAAACCCTCACTTCTAGATTTCTAAGCTTACTACAAAGGTTCAGTAATCAAAACAATATGGTACTATCAGAGGATAAAAAAATATGCCATGGGAATAGAATCAAGAAACCAGAAATAAATCCACACATGCCAGACCAGTCTTTGCTAAGGGTGTCAATCAACTAACTCCATTCAACCGGGTTAAAAAAAAAACTTCAACTGATATTTCTGGAACAACTCTATTTGCATATGCAAAATAAAAAGTAGGACTTCAATTTCACATCCTGTACAGAAATTAAGTCAAAGTGGTTCAGAGCTCTAAATATATGAGCAAAAACTATAAAATCCAAAGGAAGACAATATTAGTATAAAACTTCATGACCATGGCTCTGACTTTGATTCTTACATGTGATGTAGCTTAGACGTTGAACATCCCACAAAGGCCCCTGTATTTAAGGGCTGTTGGGAGGTGGTACAACTTTTAAGTATAGGGCCTTGGAAAAGTCATTAGATCATCAGGTCAACAAGGGTAAGCCATTGTAATAGTTAATCTCAACTGTCAACTTAATAAGCTCTAGCATCACCTGGGAGGCCAGCATTTGAGCATATATGTGGGGGGTCATTTTGATTGTTTATTGCAGCAGATCAATGTGTCCACTATGGGTACGTACCCTACACACACCCTATACATGTGCACATAAACATACACATGATAATAGAAATAAATAATTTACACCCCCCCAAAAATGCCAAGAGACATGCACACCATGGAGGCCTGAATCAAAAAGCTTCAGAAGTGAAAAATAACTCTAATAGGAACTGGCTTCATAATATATGCTGTCAAAGAAACTGACTGCAATCTACCATTTCTTGAGAACCTGGACAATGTTGAACTGAAAATTAATGGACTAGTTTGTTGGCAGAGAAAAGATCAAGACAGTAAAGCATTCAGGCCAGGGGTAAGAAAGCAGTTGCAATCATTAAAGAGACCAGTGTCACTGAAGAGACTCCTGCATGGCACTAGGATACTAAGAGAGGTGTCCTCAAGATAAAACCACACCCAGTGGAGGCGCTACTGTGTGAAGATCCAAATTCATTCCCTGCTCCTCAACGATAACTATCTGAGGTTCCCCATGGCTTAGCTGTGGTCCAGTGCAGCTGTGGTCTAAGGGTACCAGTAGCAGCTCAAGCTGGCATCAGAACATGGCAGCATCATTCATGTGGACTGCCTGGGAGGTGTGAAAGATGCAAGATTGGGGGATCATGGAGTCCTGTCCCACTGATTCAAGGATCTGCTGGGGCAGGCAATGATTGTCAGGGCTGGAGACTACTGTGTGAAGCTATGAAGGTTAAAGCAGAGCTGTAATTGGGAACCCAGGATATTGGAGAAGCCAGGACCAAAGAGCATCCCCGAGGAAAATTGAAGTTTCTCTATGTTGTTTTTACTCTATGACTACTGTTTTTTTATTTTATAAAAGTTCACAGATATTTTATTTTATAGAAGTTCACAGTTAGCCATCACCTTAAGTCTCAGACAAGATGTTGACTTTGGGCTGCTAGACTGTTGGAATTCTTAAGGTCTATGAGCACTTTTAAATTTGGACTGTAATTTGCATTATACAATAAGCATGGGATTCTGAGGACAAGGGGTGAAAGGCTAGTTTTTAAATGGCATCTTTGAATGTCAAATTAACAAGGAGTGGAGTTGTGACAAGTCAATATAAATGCCTCTGGGCAGACCTGTGGGGATTATCTTGATTAAGTTAACTGAGATGGGAGGACCCGCCCACTGTGGGTAACACCATTCCCTAGGCTGGGATCCTAGACTGTATAAAAAGGAGAAAGTGGTCTCAGCACAGGCATCTGTTGTTTCCTGTTTCCTGACTGTGGCCTTAAGCTCCTGCTGCTGTGACTTCCCCTTGATGGACCACAACCTAAAGCGATGAGCTAAAATAACCCTTCCTTGCTTACATCACCTTTGTTGGGGTATTTTGTTACAGCAACAGAAAAAGAAACCAAGACAGTCCTCAAAAGAGTTTGTGGAGTTGGCATCTCTATTTTTCTCTTTTATTTTCTGGAGATGAGGTTTGCTTCACCATGTAATCCCTGCCTTTGTCATCTAAGTGCCATCTGATAGGTGAATCAGAGACACTCCAAGCAATGAGTACACTCTATTTTGTACCGGAATTACCAAAATAGTAGACCAAGGTAAACCCATTTTTCTTTATAAATGAATTATATCAGGTATTTCATTATAGTAACATTGACTAATACATTATTACGACAAAAACATGAGCAATGAAGAAAAACTAGGTAAATCATACTCAAGGAACTAAAACCTTTTTATGACTCAAAGAACATTATTAAGAAAATTAAGTCCAGAAAATAATAGGTAGTGGCAAGGATATGGAGAAATCAGATCAATTGTACATTGCTACAAAGTAATAGAGCCATTGTAGAAAATGGCTTTAAGAACTCCCCCCAAAAAACTAAAAATAAGTATCCTATGATTTAGAAAGGAAGTTCTAAACACCTCTGGGTACATAGCACAAAAGAATTTGAAAGCATAGATCAAAGTGATATTTGTACATTCAGGTTCATAGCAGTATTGGTCACAATAGATGACTCAGCTACCCAGTAACAAGTTAGTGGAAGTCTAGGAGGTGGCACTGTGGGAGAAACACTTGCTATGCAAGCTTGATGACCTGAGTTTGGATACCCAAAACCCATGTAAAAAGCCACCTGCAATTTCACAGTTATGAGAAGATGGAGGGCTGAGATGGGAGAGCTGTTGGAAGCAGTGACTATCAAGAGACCCCATCCCAAAATAGGTTGAAGGTGAGAACTGGTAACCCAAAGCTGCCCTCTGATTTTCACATGCATACATGTGCATACACACACTCATGCCCACAAGCATGCGCACACGCGCACGCACACACACACACACACACACACACACACGATAAATGATAGGATCAAATGTGATGTACACAAACAGAAGGACAGCATTCAGCATTAAAAGGTGGTACATTCTGCCGCACATTGCTTCGTGGGAAAGCCTTCAGCATTGTGCTTTTGAAACAAGCCAGACATAAAAGGACAAACAGCCATTATGTTTATGGAGTCATCACATTCATGGAGAAGGAAAGTAGAATGACTGTTGCTGCTCAATAGAGGAGGAGACAATGGAAAGCCAGTGTTGAACAATCACAGGGATTTTGCTGGGGAAAAATTAAAAACATACACTATATATGATGGTCACACAATACTGAATCACACTCTATGCCACAGGACTGCTTACATAGAAGATTAAAAATGCCAAGCTTTATGGTAAATATATTTTACCACAGTAAGAAGTGGACACACTGAAATACCATTTCATATACACTAATTTGGAGGGGGAAAACTCAGGAAGTAATTGTTGGGTAGGATGTGGAAAACTTGAAACTCCTTGCTTTAGGGACTTTGAATAGGGCTGGAAAACAGTATGGTAGCTCAGCCCTCCTAGGTATTTGCCCACAGGAACTGAACCGAGCTGCCAGCATCGGTTGCTTGCCACCACCAACTCTAGAGTGTGTTAGCTCAGACAACCACTGTGGGAGAGTTGGAAGTGTAAAAGTCCCAGGACACTAACGGAGAAGAGCATCGTATGAAAGTGGCTTGTTTCTGTTCTTGCCTTTACAAATATCTTTCCTTGCAAATCAAAACCACTCTGAGGTTTCATCTTACACCAATCAGAATTGCTAAGATCAAAAACACCAATGACAGCTTACGCTGGAGAGGATGTGGAGAAAGGGGAGCACTCTTCTATAACTGGTGTGAGTGCAAACTTGAACAGCCACTGTGGAAATCAGTATGGCAATTTCTCAGAAAATTAGGGATCAACCTACCTCAAGACCCTGCAATACCAATGTTAGGCAAGACTTCCTAGGGCAGGCCTTACTCTCTCTGAGGAGCAGATGAGAGGAGGGGGGAGTTGGGAGAGCAGGAGGAGAAGAGGGAGGGGGAGTTGGGATTGGAGTGTAAAAAATGAATTAATAAAAAAGTTATCATAAAAAATCTTCCTTTTTGCCTCCATACTAATTGAAAGACAACTAAGTCAGCGATAACCAAGCTATAATATGTAGAACCTCAGAGGTTAGGTATAGAGTAACGAAGTAGGGGTGGGTGGAGGGACAGATCTCTTTCAGAAAAGGAAATAGAATAGATAACTGTGGTTGGATGAAGGGGCTGGAAAAAGAGAACCAAGTGGGGAGGGAGGGAGGGAGGGGAGGATGAGAAAGGGGAATACAAGGAGAGACAGCTAAAATTAAGGCCATGTGAGGGGTAGTATTGGAATCTAATACAGTAGAAGTTTCCTAAAATATACAAATATATGAAGGCGATCTAAATAAAATCGCCAAATATTGGAATTACGTCATCTTTTGTCACCAAATGAAGCTTGAGTACCATGATTGGGTTATATCAAATTGTCTTTTTATACAAAGGGTCCACAGGAATCCCTAACAACCCAGTTTTGTCGACAAGACTATAAGTTGTTCTTCATACACTGATGGCAAGGCCCCATTGCTGAAGACAGCACCTACTCAACTCACTGACGATGGAGAAGTTGAACCTACAGAGGGTCATCACCCCTACAGAGGGTCATCACCCCTACAGAGGGACATCACCCCTACACAGGGTCATCACCCCTACACAGGGTCATCACCCCTACATCCTAGGGTCTTTGGTTCAGAAAGGCACTCTGTGGACTACAAACACCAACTAAGCCACAAACCCTTTGATCTACAATGCCATCCTGCCTACAAGACGTGCTAGAGCAATGACGGCACAAACCTTGTGGGAGACACCAACCAGAGTCTGATTTGACTTAAGACCCACTCTGTGAAACAGAACCTATACCTGACACTGTTAGGGTGATCAAGAACCCAAGATCAGATAGCACCTAGGGGAAACCAAATAGTACTGTTCTAAAAAAAAATGTAGCAATAAAAAATGACTCCTAATGACATTCTGCTACACTCACAGATCACTGCTTGCTCAGCCATAGTTAGAAAAGCTTTCTTATAGCAAGCTTTCTTGTCAGACTATCTCATCCTTGGGCCTTCAGCCCACAAATAATGACCTGGAGACTTATTATTAATTATGAAAGCTTGGCTTTAGCTTAGGCTTCTTCCCAACTAGCTCTTATAACTTAATTTAACCTGCTTCTATTAATCTAAATTCTGCCATGTGACTTTTACCTTTCCTCAGAATGGCAAGTCTGACTTTGCTCCAAGTCTGCTGTTCTAATTTGCCTGTCTAGAGTCCTCCTCCTCCTCCTCCTCCTCCTCCTCCTCTGCCTCCTCCTCCTCCTCCTCCTCCTTTCTCTCCCCAGAAACCCTGCCTATCTACTGCCTAGCTGTCGGTCATTCAGCATTTTATTACATCAATCACAGCAATACATCTTCACACAGTGTACACATATTTTGCAACAATTCCTCCTGCAGCGTATAGGAACAAATACAGAGGCCCACAGCCAGACATTATGCAGAGAGTGAAGAGCTTGGAATACTCAACCCTAAGAAGGACATCTCCATCAAATCCATCACTGAGGGGATAAGGGAACCCAGTGGAAGAGGAGGCAGAAAGAGTGTAAGAGCCTGAGGGGATGGAGGACACCAAGAAAGCAAGGCCCTCTGAATCAACATGAACAAAGCTCATATGGACTCACAGACACTGAGGAGGCACGCAGATTACCTGCATGGGTCTGCCCCATGTCCTCTGCGTATATATTATGCCTTCCAGTCTAGGTTTTTGTGGGATTCCTGGGTGTACAAACAAGTGGGTCTCTGATACTTGTGCTTCCCTCAGAGTCTGTTTATTTGTTTTGTCCAATTCTGAGGTACTCATTTTTGTTTTATCTTACTATACTTTGTTTTATTATTACCCTGTAGAAGCTTGTTTGTTTTTCTTATGAGAGACAGAAAGGGAGTAGATTCGTATGGGAGGGGAGGTTGGGGGCAGGGCTGTGAGGAGTAGAGGGAGGATGACCAGGATATATTATGTGAGAGGAAAAAAAGTTTATTTTAAATAAAATAAAAAGAAGAAATAACTGAAATACAACCAAGTATACAGAAAGGAGAACCCTCATCCTGACAAACCCTGAGATATTGTTACTTCACAGGCTCTTGATAAGATTTCACTACACCACGAGTAGCAAGGATTTTGCAAACACTGGGAACTGACTGCTGAGCAGTAATATCCCACTAATATTGAGCCCGGTCCACTCACGCATGTCATCCTAATGTACCTGGCCCAGTCCTTCACAGATAATGGTAGTCAGCTCTATTTATTAAATTAATCCTGTATCCTGAGCTGTGTTAAAATGGAAATTCTTATCGCTTCCGAGCTGCTATTGACTAGAATTTTCTGAAAATCCCCTGAGAAATAACTGATGCTGGATTATCCAGAGAGGGTAATGAGGCTAAGAAGGAAGTTCCAGTTAAGTTAGTTCAACTCGCATTATTACATCAAGTTATTAGAAATCTATGTATTCTAATGATTTCATTAGAATAAGAAGCTATTCATATTCATACACACTGGCTCTGACAAAATTATACATGAAGGAAATGTTTTGCCTTTAGGAAAACTATCAAAATTATGAACCAAGCCACATGAGACGCTGTGATTCTCATCCATCAACCGAACAGAAAATAATGAAGTGAAATTTATCATTTGGATTTGAAGCATGAGAGTCACCTTCAACCAGAACCCTTTCACTAGCAATTTTTACAGTGAGAAACCAAAGGAAAATACCTTGCTCGTGGATAAACGGAAGGTGTCCAAGACAATGCTCGCCAGGATTCACTTGCCTCTCCTGTCCTTTACATCCCCACAGCAACCGTGAGACGACAGCAAAGCACCGAGATCTACATGTCAGAATGTGATGCCCTTTCCATGCCCAAAATCTCTGGGTGCAGTGGGACCCCGGGCCATCAGCAACTCCTCTCCCCACTCTCTAAGAGGTTTCCCCAGGGCTCTGCTCCAAAGCATCCTGACCTTTGTTATATGAGTCCAGGAATCAATGGGTCATTCTGGCTGGGAATGACTTTCTTCAAACCCTATGTGACCTTCATTCAAGCACTGAGGCTTTTCCTGTATGTGAAAGGTAGGATAAAAAAAAAAAAGGGCCAGGCAGAAGGTGGGGCCCTTGTCATGGTTCCCCATCCTGCTACAGCACTGATAGATAGTACCCACCTCTTGAGTCCCTGTGGGAATTAAATGAGGTGACAATGTAGGTGCAACACCTCACCTATGGAGCACTCCAAGAGCCAATCATCCCTAAACTTACATCTCTGAGCTCCAGCTTATAGCCTAGAAAACGTTCCGTTGGGAAAAACCAAAAGGTAACTTTGAATCTGCAATAAGAAGAAGCAAAAAGGAAAGACTGTTAAAGCTTAAATCACATATCCTCTGACACACTGGTAGTGGGAGACTTCAATACTCCACTCTCACCAAGGGACAGGCCATCCCGACAAGAACTAAACAGAGGAATGCGGGAACTAACTGATGTCATAAACCAAGTGAACCTAAAGATACTCGTAGAACATTTTACCCAAACACACAATGAGTTTAAGAGCCAGAGGGGATGGAGGACACCAGAAAACAAGGCCATCTAGACACAACAGAGCTGGAACACACAGGAACTCACAGAGACTGTGGCACCATGCATAGGATCTGCAGGGGTCTACACCAGAAGTCGTCCTACAGCTGAAAGGAAAAGGGAAGCCCCCAATCTAACCTGGAAGCTGTCTCCAATTGATAGCTACTTGAAATGAAAAATTAAATTTCACCAAGTGAGTCTCACTGGGGAAACAAACCACTGTAATGACAACAGATGGCCAACATTAAAGGAACTCGAAGTCATTTTGGAGGTTCTTTGCCTCATAATGTTAAGTCAAGATGTTTGGTTTGTACCTTACAGGTTCTTTGCGTATATATTACGGCTTCTGGTTTTGCTTCTTTATGAGATTCCTGAGTGTGTGTGTGGGGGGGGTTGGGGTATGTTTTCTTTGGCCCTTTTTCTTGTTTGGTTGTTTTGTCATATTCTAATTTGTTTGTTTTGGAAAAATGCGGGCAGGTTCATTGAGCTGAAGCACTGCAGTGCTAAGTTACAGTTGTCACCTCACATCTCCTTTGAGGAAGAGAGAGTAACAGATCCACTTTCTGGTGTGTAAAGTGTAGGGAAAAAGGACCAGCCAAAGAAACACAACCTGATCAGAGCCAAAGTATGTTCTCTGAAACCAGAACCAAAGAAATGTACCCTGACCCTGAAACCAGTACCAAAGAAACACACTTTGTCCCTGGAATCAGAGCCAGTGGAAGAAATACACCCGGGCCCTAAAATTAGAGCCAAAATACTAAAAAGGACCAGAGAAAGAAACACACTTTGGCCCTAACCCTATGCAGAAAACTAGCCAATCCCTGAGCAGGAGATTAAAATCTGACCAATCTCCACCCTAAAAGCCCTATATAAATCCTGTGTCTGTTCAGCTTGTGGCTGTTTGTGCTTACCCCGCTGTCTTCTGCCACTGTGGCAATCCACTCTCCTGGATTCTTCCTTCCCAATAAACCCCTTGGATGAGCTTTGGGTGAAGACCTTCTTTTGTGGTGGAGCAGAGATGACCCTGGGGAGCAGAGCAGAGCGAGCAGGGCAGTAACATTTCTGCCCCTGCCAAAGCCAAGTTGTTAAACTCGGCTCTCCACTCCCAAGAGCAGAGCTGAACTGTAGCAACTTCCCCCGGGGAAACCCTCTCCCACTGGAGGAGCAAAACTGCTACACTGGACAAACATCCCCAGCTGGAAGACCCTCTCCTACTGAAGCAGAGCAGATACCCTGGGAAAGCCTTTCCCTGAGGTAGGGCTGTAAACTGCTATGCTTACTGCAACCCATGGTAGTCCTTGGCTCCCGAGCTCCAGGATACCTTTCCAACTGAACTGTGTAACACTGAGTATTCTGTGACTCCCGAGTGCCAGGGTACCTGTCCCATCCGGATCTGTCTGAAATGCCTACATGAAGGGCTCTAGCAGACCTGAGCTTGGCAAACATGGCGTCAGGGGTCTTACGCTTACATATCCCTTGCTAAATCGTTAGTTTACATTACAGGGCTAGCCACCAAGGTCTATTTCCTTATTTGGCTAGCTTCTTATGCCTAATTCATCCCTGAGGCTGATCAGCAAGATCCAACTACCAAAACATCAAGGTCCAGTGATCAAAAATTCCCATTTGGGTTACCCTAATTAGAATACCCAATCAGAATTTACCAACCCATTCTAACTCATTCTACCTCATTCTAATACAGACCTCCCCCTTTTTCCTCTTAAAATTAACACTTGCAAAGCTGTTTGCTGCGGTTTCTGCCCAATCCAGATTCAGTCACCTTGTCTCTTTGCCTTGCTCAATAAAGAATCTTTTTGGATTTGGAAAATGGTGTTTGGATGTGGTCTGTGCCTAACCCGGGGTCTAGAGGGGAGAACCCCGGCAATACATGAGCCTTTTAAGTGTGCATAAGATACGTGGGAATTATGGGAAAGCTTGTAGTGAATGGAAGGCCATTAGGAAAGAATCGGATGATGAACTATAGTGTTTGGTGTCTCATGGACCGTGTATGCATCTTCTACTGATGATATTTTGGAAGATGAAGAATACCATGCAGATCTGCTGAAGGAGCATTTTTTCCCAGAAACACTGTGGTTGAATATAAGAAGTGTGAGTTTATGCAGTATGACTAAGAGCCACTCACTGCTCAGGAGTTGGCTTCCAAGAAACTGCCATGTGAAGAGCTGGCCACTGGGGCTGTGAGAACATTTTTGTTGAAGGGAGTGACTACCACACTCTTTGATTGAGAAACTCCAGAGCAGATAGAAGCAAGAATAAAGGTGCTTAGAAGAACAGAGAATTGAAGGAGAACAGCAGCTGAAGTATAAAAATCTGGGAGACAGAGAATTTGGGTAAAATGCATGGGCTGGTACCAAATGCTTCAAGGAACAAAAAATGCGAGACCTGTAAGAAGCCCTCATCATTTGTGCAAAAAGGTAATTCAAGTTTGAATGGATGCTAAGGAATGCTTTAGCAAGGTATGATCCCATGAATTGACCTGATCTTCAAAGTACCCCAAAGCAGAAGCACATGTAAAAAAATTCAGCAAGAGGTGAGCTCTGGGTCCCCTGACCTGTGGACTGCAGCCAGGTTGGCTCGTCCCTGGACGGCCGACCAAGCGATGACCAGGAGCCTGCAGAGAGAGCTGGTTCACTTTAGCCCACACTCAGGGCAGAGGCCAGAGGTGAGCTCTGGGTCCCCAACTTAGACCCGAATCCCTCCTGCTCGCTCTCTCTCGGATCCCCTGACCTGGAGACTATATCCAGGTCGACTTGCCCCTGGACTGACTATTAGGAGCCTGCAAAGAGAGCAGGTCCACTCCTGCCAGCACTCAGGATAGAGGACAGGGGACAGAGAACAGAGAGCAGAGGGGAGAAAATGGTAGAGGCCCTCAAAGAGGATATAAGAAAATACCATAAAGAAATTGAAGAAAAAACAAACCAAAATTTCCAACAAAGGTAAGAAAGGGAGGAAAACACAAAGCAAAAATTACAAGAAACAATTCAAACAGTGCAAGGGTTGAGAGCTGACATGGAGACAAAAAAAAAAAAACCAGTCTGAAGGAATGCTGGAAATAGAAAAACTGGGGAAACTGTCAGGTACTATACATGCAAGCATGACCAACAGAATACAAGAGATGGAAGAGAGAATCTCAGGTGTTCAAGATTCACTAGGAGAAACAGATTCATCGACCAAAGAAATTCTGAAGTCCAACAAATCCCTAACACAAAACATCCAGGAAATATGGGACACTGTGAAAAGACCAAACCTAAGAATAATAGGTATAGAAGAAGGTGAAGAAACCCAACTCAAAGGGGCAGAAAACATATTCAACAAAGTCATAGAAGAAAACTTTCCCAACCTTAAGAAAGACATGCCAATGAAGGTACAGAAACATACAGAACACCAAATAGAGTGGACCACAAAAAAGTCCCCTCACTACATAATAATCAAGACCCCAAGCATACATAATAAAGAAAGAATACTTAGAGCAGCTAAGGAAAAAGTCAAATAACATATAAAGGCAAACCTATCAGAATTACACCTGACTTCTCCATGGAAACTCTGAAAGCCAGAAGGTCCTGGATAGATATTCTATCAACACTAAGAGACCATGGATGCCAGCCCAGACTACTATACCCAGAAAAGCTTTCAATGGATATAGATGGAGAAAACAAGACATTCCATGACAAAACCAGATTTAAACAATATGTATCCACTAACCCAGCCCTACAGAAATTTCTAGAAGGACAACTCCAATCCAAGGATGCTAGCTACAACCAGACAAACATAGGTAATAGATAAACCCAATTTACCAACAGCTAAAAGAGAAAAGGGGTGGAAATCCACACACAATTCCACCACCATCAACCATTCCAAAACAAACAAGAATGAGGAATCAAAGGTCATTAATATCCCTCAATATTAATGGTCTTAACTTGCCCATAAAAAGGCACAGGTTAACAGAATGGATTCGAAGACAGAATCCATCCTTCTGCTGCATACAAGAAACACACCTCAGCCTGAAAGACAGATGTTACCTCAGAGTTAAGGGTTGGAAAAAGACTTTCCAATCAAATAGACCCAAGAAACAAACAGGGGTAGCAATCCTAACATCTAACAAACTAGACTTTAAACTGAAATCAATCGAAAGAGATGAAAAAGGTCATTTCATATTCATCACAGGAGAAATCCACCAAGATGAAGTCTCAATTCTGAACATCTATGCCCCGAATACAAAGGCATCCACATTCATAAAAGAGACATTACTAAAACTCAAACCACACATAAAATCTCACGCACTTATAGTAGGAGACTTCAACACTCTACTCTCACCATTAGACAGGACTACCAGACAGAAACTTAACAAAGAAACAAAGGAACTAATAGAGGTTATGATCCAACTGGGTTTGACTGACATCTATAGAACATTCCATCCAAATGCAAAAGAATATACCTTCTTCTCAGCGCTACATGGATCCTTCTCAAAAATTGACCACATACTTGGCAAGATATCAAACCTCAATAGGTACAAAAAAGTTGGAATAACTCCATGTATCTTATCAGACCACCATGCTTTAAAGTTAGATAGAGTTCAACAACACCACAAACTGCAGGAACCCTACAAACTCATGGAAATTGAATAATGTGCTATTGTACCACACCTGGGTCACAGAAGAAATAAAAAAAGAAATTAAAGACTTCCTAGAATTCAATGAGAATGTGACACTTTGAAAGCAGTGCTAAGAGGAAAGTTCATAGCACTAACTGCCCACATGAAGAAACTGGAGACTAGTCACACTAGAGAATTAACAGCACAACTGAAAACTCTAGAACAAAAAGAAGCAAACTCACCCAGGAGAAGTAGACACCAGGAAATACTCAAATTGAGGGCTGAACTCAATAAAGTAGAAACTAGGAAACCAATGCAAAGAATCAATGTAACAAAGAGTTGGTTATTTGAGAAAATCAACAAGATAGACAAACCTTTATCCAAACTCACAAAACAGCAGAATGGGAACATGCAAGTTAACAAAATCAGAAATGAAAAGGGGGACATAACAACGGACACTGAGGAAATCCAGAGAATCATCAGGTCATACTTTGAAAACCTGTACTCCACAAAATTCGAAAATGTAAAGGAAATGGACAACTCTCGGAATAGATATCACCTGCCAAAATTAAATCAAGAACAGATAAGCAATTTAAATAGATCTATAACCCCTATGGAAATAGAAACAGTCATCAAAAGTCTCCCAACCAAAAAAAGCCCAGGGCCGGATGGCCTCAGTTCAGAATTCTACCAGAAATTCAAAGATCAGCTTATACTAATTCGTCTCAAAGTATTCCATGCAATAGAAGCAGAAGGGTCTTTACCAAACTCTTTTTACAAGGCTTCAATAACCTTGATACCCAAGCCACACAAAGACACAACTAAGAAAGAGAACTTCAGACCAATATCCCTCATGAACATTGATGCAAAAATACTCAATAAAATGCTGGCAAATCGGATCCAAGAATACATCAGAAAACTCATCCACCATGATCAAATAGGTTTCATCCTAGGGATGCAGGTGTGGTTCAACATATGAAAAATACATCAACGTAATCCACCATATAAACAAGTTGAGAAACAAAAATCATATGATCATCACACTAGATACTGGAAAAGCCTTAGACAAAATTCGACACCCATTCATGACAAAGGTCTTGGAGAGATCTGGGATTACAGGAACATACTTAAACATAATAAAAGCTATATACAGCAAACCAACAGCCAACATCAAACTAAATGAAGAGAAACTCAAAGCAATTCCTCTAAAATCAGGAACAAGACAAGGCTGCTCACTCTCTCCATACCTCTTCAATATTGTACTTGAAGTTCTAGCAAGAACAATAAGACAACAAAAGGAGATCAAGGGAATACAAATTGGAAAGAAGTCAAACTTTCACTATTTGCAGATGATATGATAGTTTACATAAGTGGCCCCAAAAACTCTACCAGGGAACTCCTACAGCTGATAAATACGTTCAGCAAAGTGGCAGGCTACAAGATCAACTCAAGAAACTCAGTAGCCCTACTGTATACAGATCCTAAAAGGGCTAAGCAAGAAATCAGAGAAACATCACTCTTTACAATTGCCACAAACAACATAAAATACCTTGGGGAACCCTAACCAAACAAGTGAAAGACCTATATCGCAAGAACTTTGAGTCTTTAAAGAAAGAAATTAAAGAAGACACCAGAAAATGGAGAGATCTCCCATGCTCTTGGATAAGTAGGATCAACACAGTAAACATGGCAATCATGCCAAAAGCAATCTACAGATTCAAAGCTATTCCCATTGAAATTCCAGCACAATTCTTCACAGACCTTGGAAGAACAATTCTCAACTTTATATGGAAAAACAAAAGACCCAGGATAGCCAAAACCACCCTGTTCAACAAGGCAATGTCTGGAGGCATCACTATCCCTGACTTCAAACAGCTTAGTACTGGCACAAAAATAGGCAGGTAGACTAATGGAATCAAATAGAAAAGCTTGATATTATCCCACACACACACATGAGCACTTGATTTTTGACAAAGAAGCTAAAATTATACAATAGAAAAAAGAAGGCATCTTCAACAATTGGTGCTGGCATAACTGGAACCTGGCATGTAGAAGACTGCAGATAGATCCATGTCTATCATCATGCACAAAGCTTAAGTCCAAATGAATTAAAGACCTCAACATAAATCCAGTCACACTGAACCTGTTAGAAAAGAAAGTGAGAGGTACCCTTGAACAAATTGGTACAGGAGACCACTTCCTGAGCATAACACCAGTAGCACAGACACTGAGATCGACAATTAATAAATGGGACCTGCTGAAGCTGAGAAGCTTCTGCAAGACAAAGGACACAGTCACCAAGACAAAAAGGCAGCCCACAGAGTGGGAAAAGATATTCAACAACCCCACATCTGACAGAGGGCTGATCTCCAAAATCTACAAAGAGCTCAAGAAGCAAGTCTCCAAAGCACCAAAGGATCCAATTAAAAAGTGGGCTACAGAACTAAATAGAGAATTCTCAATAGAGGAGACTAAAATGGCTGAGAGACACGTAAGAAAGTGCTCAACATCCCTAGCAATATGCAAATCAAAACAACTCCTGTCAGAATGGCTAAAATCAAAAACACCAATGACAGTTTATGCTGGAGAGGATGTGGAGAAAGGGGAACACTCCTCCACTGCTGGTGGGAGTGCCAATTCGTACAGCCACTATGGAAATCAGTATAGAGATTTCTCAGGAAACTGGGAATCAGTCTACCATAAAACCCAGCAACTCCACTGTTAGACATATACCCAAAAGATGCACATTCATACAACAAGGATGTCTGTTCCACTATGTTTATAACAGCACTATTTGTAATAGCTAGAACCTGGAAGCGACCTAGATGCCCCTCAACTGAAGAGTGAATAGAGAAAATGTGGTACATTTACACAATGGAATACTATTCAGTAAAAAAAAACAATGTAATCCTGAAATTTGCAGGCAAATGAATGGCACTAGAAGAAACCACCCTGAGTAGGTAACCCAGTCACAAAAAGACAAACATGGTATGTACTCACTAATATATGGATTTTAGACATGAATCATGGGAGTGCCTGTCTACAACCCCACTGCCAGAGAGGCAGGAAAACAGGAAGGACCCTAAGAGAGATATACATGGTAAACAAGAGAAGGTGGAATGAGACAAGATCTCCTGAGCAGATTGGAGCACAGGGTGGGGGAGGGAAAAGGGAACCAGGAAAAAGAGATGGAGACAAGAGGAAGGGAGAGGAGGACATGGGGGAGCAGGAAGGTTGAGTTGGGGGAAGAATAGAGGAGAGCAGGATGAGAGATACCATAATACAGGGAGCCATTCTAAATTTGAGGGGAGATCTGGCACTAATGAGAACTCCAGAGATCTACAAGGATGACACCAACTGGTAAACTAAGCAGTAGTGGAGAGACTACTTTAAATGCCCCTCCCTAATAATGATTTTGACAGCTATCTTACATACCATTCTAGAACCTCCATCCAGTGACAGACAGAAGCAGAGGCAGACACCCACAGCTAAACACTGAACTGAACTGGAACCCAGTGACAGGGAGGGAGGACTGATGAACAAAGTGGTCAAGACTGGGCTGGTGAATCCCAGAGAAACAGCTGACCTGAACGAGGGGGAGTTCTTGAATCCCAGACTGATGGCTGAGAGGCCAGCATGGGACTGATCCAGACCCCCCTGAATGTGGGTGTCAGTGAGGAGACTCGGGCAATCTATGGGGTTTTTGGGTAGTAGATCAATATTTATCCCTGGCACACAAATGGACTTTGGGGACCCATCCCTCAATGAGGGATGCTTTCTAAATTTGGACATTTTTGGGAGGGCCTAGGCCCTGCCCTGAATGAAATGACAGATTCTAGAGATCCCTCATGGAGGGCCTTACCCTCCCTGGGGAATAGAGTGGGGATTGGGTGGGGGGCTGGGGGAGCTGGGAGGAGGGAGTGGGCATGGAGGGGAGGGAGAAGAAGCTGAGACTGACATGGGAAGGAAGCTTGTTCCTAATTTAAATATATAATAAAAAAGTGTAAAAAAAAGTATATGAACTCAAAAAAAAAAAAGAAATTCAGTTGCTACCTAACAGACATAAAAACACACAGAAAATTGGATAAATCAGCTTTTGTCAACCCAAGTATAGTTACGTTCACATAACACAGAAGGATATATTTTAATGAAGAATAAATACTATAATTTGAGTTTTGGTGAATGGGTGTGGATTCCAAAATGTTAAGTTAGTAATATATAGCAACAGATTGTCAGGCTTCTCAACCAATGACTGGATGTCAGAATATTAGTTGTTTCCCAGACGATCCTCTCAATGCCAGCTGTTCCAGATCTTTTCACTTGGGATGTCTTCCCAGGATGAAATTCCCACCTTCACCGGGAAGGACCCACGTCTGCTGTAGGGGTTATTTTATCTTGCCTTATAGTTAAGCTGTTTAGTATCACAAAGCTCAGCAGAAACTTACTGTGAAATCTGAGGTCCTCGTCACCATCCATAGATCCCTGTACCATCTGCCTGCACCAGAGAATGCTTTCAGTTAGTGATTCACCAAAATCTTGATAGGAGTCAAGAATTTTATACTGCCAACAGTCTTGGCTTTTTAGACATACAGTGGAATTAATACATCATTGTGATCTAGGTCCTTCTAGTTCTTTCCCACTGACCCTTTCCATCCGTTTTTTCTACCCCATCTATATAGGATGTTTTAATTAGGTATTATTATTCTCAAATTGGCTCTGTGATTGTGGCAGTTCAGGGTAGGAGACTAGCATTTCCATGTGTAAGACACGCGTAGTGAACACATGTGTTGGTGCCTTTATCATTAATGTGCTCTTCCATCGCCTAGCTGTGACTTTTGTAAAGATAAATTATGTTGTTGTTTTTTTAATAACGTGTGTTCTATGTTTATAGTACATGCTGGAAGCCAAGCGCTCTCACTCTGCTGGTCCGCAGAATCTTAACTGTGCAGGCATTACTTCTATTGTTTAAAACTACCTTCAGTACTTTTTTTTAATGCGTTCAAAATGTTGCTGGATTTTTGTGCTGTTTGCAAAACTTATAAAATAAATAAAAGAAATGTCATGTTGATTTTTTTAAATTTAAGGCATGTAACCACAGGTGACTCTCCAGATGGCATGTCATAGTTACAGCACCAAAAATGCAGATTAAAAAGTACTAACAGGTATAACGTGAAGTGGCCAACTCACCCACAAACACATCCAAATAGCACCAGAAACCTCCAAAGCCAGGAGGGGCAGAATGATAGATTTTCAAGCCCAAAAAGTAAAAAACTACTAACAAAGATCTTTATATCCAGAAAGGCCCAGAAAGACTGTCTTTTTAAATTAATGTTGAAAAAAAGTATTTTTTAAGATGGGCACAAACTAAGATGGAATGTTATATACAGATATGAAAGACAATCCAGAGAAACTAGGGAAGTATAAATTTCATGAAAACAATAGCTGAACAGAGAAGAAATGAGAAGTAATCCATCATGAACAACACAGAAAACTAGCCAAGCCCTGATGTTGGTAGGGAGAAAGAAAAAGACAAGCAATAATCCAAACATCCAGCTCTTCAGATTTACCCTTGGTCATGCATGATTGAACCCCTCCTACCAGCCCACCTCCATCCCCTTGGGACTCTGCCTTTGTGCAAACACATGGCCCTTCTGGCTCTTACCCACTGACCCTTTCCATCCGTTCCTTCTACCCCATCTCCATTCCATTTTTTACTCTCTGCCTACCCTCAGAACACTCTCTACAGCCACCACACTTGGCTGGGACTCAGGAATGCCACAGCCACCGTAAATGGCCAGTTTTCAAATTGGACAATAGAAACCAGAGAACCAAAAGCTCACACAACAAAGACACAACCAGATAGCTACATGAAGAAACAACTCAAACATCACCACTCTAGGTGCCTAGATCCTAGGACAAAAACCACGAACGTGAACAACCAAGGCAGAAGCCACAAGCACTACTGGATTAGGCAAAGAGAATAAAGTATAATTATGACAATGACTTTGAAAATAGTAATTTTAAATATGTTCAAAGACTTAAAGAGATATGAATAAATGCTTTAATGAAAACACAAAAAAGTTGAGTGAAACAATGAAAACAATTCAAGACACAAAAGCATAATTTAACAAAGAAATAAAATCACTAAAGAAAATCCAAACTGAAATAAAACTAGAAATAAAAAAACTCAGGATGTTAAACTAAAACCTCAGAAGTAAGCCTTATTAACAGATGAAAAAGACATGAAAGAGAGAATTTCAGAGATTGAAGACAAGTTAGAATAAGCAGATAGTCAAAGAAAATATTAAATCTAAAAAATTACAGGCACAAAACTTCCAGGAAATGTGGGACAATATGAAAAGACCAACCTATGAATAACCGGAATAGAGAAGGGGGAAGAGAAACACAGTTCAAAGGCATAGAAGTATTTTTTAACAATAACAGAAGCAAATGGGCTCAATCTAAAGGAAAAGGTGCTGATCAAGGCACAAGAGGCATTCAGGACATGACTGAACCAGAAAGGAAACTCCCCACAACACATAATAACCAAACAATAAGATGTACAGAACACAGAAAGAATATTAAAAGCTGCAGGAGAAGCTGGGCATGATGGCACGTGCCTTTAGTCTCAGCACTTTTAAGGTAGAGGTACATGGATCTCTATGAGTTCAAGGCCAACCTGCTCTGCAAATAGAACTTCCAGGGAAGCTAAGGCTAGCATCACAAAGAAACCCTACCTTGAAAAAACAAGCAAAAGCTATTAGAGGAAAAGACCAAGTCACCTACTAGAATAACACCTGAGTTTTCAGGAGACTCTGAAAGCAGAAGGACCTGCACATTTGTACCTCAAGCTTTAACAGACAACAGGTACCAGCCCAAAGTACTATACCCAGCAAAGCTAACAATCACAATCAACAGAGAAAGAAAAAAAATTCAGGGTAAAAGTAAGTGTAAGCAATTTATGTCCATCACCCAGCTCTACAGAAGGCACTAGAAGGAAAACTTCAGTCTGAAGAGAAATTTTATTACACCAAAGATGACAAAAGTAATAAATAGTCTCAGAACAGTTAGTCAAAAAGGGGGAGGGGCAAATCACAACAACAAAATATTAGGAATTAACAAACACTGCTCATTAACAGCTCAATATTAATGATCTCAATTACCCAATAAAAACACATAGATTCACAGATTACATTAGAAAACAGGATCCAGCTGGGCGTTGGTGACGCACGCCTTTAATCCCAGCACTCAGGAGGCAGAGGCAGGCTGATCTCTGTGAGTTCGAGGCCAGCATGGTCTATAGAGTGAGTTCCAGGACAGCCTCCAAAGCAATACAGAGAAACCCTGTTTCAAAAAACAAAACCAAAAAACAGGATCCATCTTTCTGCTGTATCCAAGAGGATAAAGAATCATCTTATGATAGACAGAAAAGGACAGTCCAAGCAAATCGAACCCAAGAAGCAAGAATATTTTCATATATGAAAAAGATTTAAAACCAAAATTAATCCGGAGATACGGAAGGGTACTACATACTAATTAAAGGAAAAACTTCCAAGAGTTAGTTCAATTCCTTCCTGTGTGTTCCCATGTTCTCCACATGTTGACAATGGATTAAACTTCTGAAACTACAGCAAGCCCCCAGTTGAACGCTTTTTCTTATCATAGTTGCCTTGGTCATGTTGTCCCTCCATAGCAATAGAACAATGACTAAGACATCCAGAAAATCAAAACAGAGAAGCTCTGGAGTTAAATATCATAAATAAAATGGGCCTAACAAATACCTACAGAACATTCTATCCAAACACTAAAGAATGCACTTTCTTCTTAGTAGCCCATGGAAGTTTCTCCAAAACTGACCACATGTTAGCACACAAAGCAAGAATCAGCAAATATTTTTAAAAGTTGCAATAAAGTCCTGAAGCCTATCTGACCATCATGAATTAAAGCTAGATATTAAAAAGAGAAATTGCAGAAAACACACAAAACCATGGAAGCTCAATGAAAATTGGGTTAAGACAAAAATCAAGAAGCAAATTAAAAGCTTTTTTAAATGAATGAAAATAAAAATACAGCATAACCCAAACCTTTGGGACACAACGAAGTCAATTCCAAGAGGAAAGTTCATAGCACTAAGTGCCTACATTAAAAAGAAAAAAAACTAGAGAAATCTCGTACTAATAACTTAATGACACACTTGAAAGCTGTAGAAAATCAATAAGAAATAATACCCCAAAAGAGTAGAGGAGAAAAAAATAATCAAACTCAGGGCTGAAATCAATGAAATGCAAACAAACAAAAAAACAGAAAGAATCAATAAAATGAAAGTTGTTTCTTTAAGAACAATCAACAAAATTGAGAACCTTTACCCAAATTAGGCAAAAGACACAGAGTGAGAGGATCCAAATTAGTAAAACTAAGGATGGAAAGGAGGAAATCACAATGGACATGGGGGAAACTCAGAAAAACATAGGACATACTTTAAAAAATCTGTATCCCACCAAAATGGAAAGCCTAAAAAAACAGATGAAATTTCTTGATATATACAACCTACCAAAGTTAAATCAAGATGAAATGCACTGTTTAAACAGGCCCACAAGCCCTAGTGAAATAGAAACAATAATTAAAAATTCCCAATCAATAAAAGCTCAGGGCCAGATGGATTCAGATCGGAATTAGACCGGTTCTTCAAAGAAGAGTTAACACCAATACTCACTCCCCAAATTACTCTGCAAAATAGAAACTAAAGGAGCATTTTCTACTTCATTTTACAAAGCCACTGTTACCCCAAAACCAAATCAATTCAATGAGTAAACAATAAAAGAAAATTACAGACTAATATAATATCCCTTATGAACACAGATTTAACAAAATTCTCATTAAAATACTTGCCAACCAAATTCAAGAATACATTTAAAAAATCCACCATGAACAAGTTGGCTTCCTTCCAGAAACATAGGAATGATTCAACATACATAAATCAGTAAATGTAATCCACCATATTGATCAGACTGGAAGACAAAATCACATGATCATCTCACTAGATGCAGAGAAGGCATTGGACAAAATTCAATATCCATCCATGACAAAGTTTCTGGAGAGACTGGGGAGGCAGAGGCACATCTCAACATCATGAAGGCAGTTTACAGTAAGTATGATCCATTTCCTCCTTAATTGCCTTGTCTGACCTTGATATGAGGGTTTGTGCCTTGTCTTACTGTAACTTGTTAGACCATGTTCAGTTGATATCCTTGGGGGTCTGCTCTTTTCTGAAGGGAAATGGAGGAGGAGTGGATCTGGGGGGCAAGGACTGGGAGGGATCAGGGAGGGAATGTGGTCAGAATGTATTGAAAAAAAATAGGACACAGAACTAAGCAGAGAATGAAACACAAACATCTGAGAAACAAACAAATGTTCAACATCTTTAGTCATCAGGGAAATGCTAATTAAAACTACTTTGAAATTCATTTTATATCTGTCAGAATGGCCATGCTAATAAAACACATGCTAATAACAGCACATGCTAGTGGGAGTGCAAACTGGTACAAACACAATGGAAATAAGTATGAACATTCCTCAAAAAGCTGAAAATTGATCTACCACAAAATCCAGCTACACCACTCTTGGGCATGTACCCAAAGACTCTCCGTCTTACCTCAGAGATACTGGCTCATCCCCATTCACTGTTGTTCTATTCAAAATAGCCAGAACTTGGAAATAGCCCAGAAGTCTATCAACTGATGAATGGGTATTGAAAGTGTGCTACATGTACTCAAGAAATACTATTCATCTGTTAAGAAAGATGAAATTCACAGGGAAATGGATAGAGTCAGAAAAAGTCATCCTGAGTGAGGCAACCCAGACTCAACAAAACCAATATTATATGTTTTCTCTTATGTGTGGATATTAGCTTTTAAGATTTAGATATGTATGTTTCAATCTAAATAATCATATAGATTAGGTAGATGATAAGGGGAGGGATTTTTCAAGGATGGGGTAATACAGTATTACAGAGAGATGAAGGGGAAACTAGAACGGAATGGTTAAAAGGCAGGAAGATGGGAGGGCAAAGTGAGGGAGGGAATATGAGGGGCAACTGACAGTAGAGGCCTTTTGAAAAGCCTTATGTAGAAGATTCCCAAAAACACATACATATATGAAAGGAATTTAAATGGAGTTGTCATATAATGAATGACACGATGCCCTGCATAGATGTTTTATGTCACCAAGTGAAACCTCTAATGCCAGGAATGGATCGTTTCTTGTTGAGTGATTGACCAAAAGGGTCTCATAAGCCCACCCCAGACATCACAAGCTATTTATTGCCAAAGCTACCTATTGGTTACTCTCCATAACCTGATGGTAAGTCCTGTTTGCTTAAGACATCATTTACTTATGCTATGGAACACAAAGAAATCAAACCTGTGCCCAGCTGGGAGCCTTACCCCTACTGACTAGTTACTCTATACACCACCAGAGGAAAATAATAACCATCAATGTTACCTGACTGCAAACCCTGCATCCCACAGTGACCTGCCTGCAAGAAATACTGGTACAATAACAGCACAAATTTATGGGAAGTATGACCACTTGTTGGTTGGATTTAAGGCTTACTCCATGAGGTTGAACCCATACCTGACACTGCTAAAGTGGCCATGAACCAGGTCATGTGTCCAGGGAAAAACTTAGTACTATTATTCTGCTAAAGGAGCAAAGTGACAAAATGACCCCCGTGACATTCTCCTAATACCCATAGATCAGTGCCTTGCTCAACTCACATCAGAGAAGCATCTTCTTACAGCCAACAGTAATTAACCAAGAGATTGACACCTGGATGATGGGCAGAGCATGGGATACTATGAAGCACTCAGTCCTAAGTGGGATGCTTTCATCAAGCCCCTTTCCTCAAGACTCTGAGACCTCTCTGGAAGAGGGAGGAGACAGACTGTAAGAGCCAGCAGTTGCGGATGACTCCAAGGAAACTATGCCTTCCAGACATAGCAAAAAAGGATAAACGTGTGAACGCACAAAGTCAGCACACACAAAAGCTACACAGGTTCAAACCATAAAAAATTCCAGCAATGAGAGGGGGAAGTGGACACAGTCCACCCCAAACCAAGAAACTATCTGCAATTGATACCTGCTGGGAAGGGAAAATCAGTTTTCTCCAATGGAGTATCACTGAGTATATCAACCGCACCTTAGGACGGGCTCCATGCCCAGTAGCTGATCAACGCAAAAAAGATCCGATGGTTTTGTTGGTGGTGGTGGTGGTTTGTTTTGCTGTAGTATTGTTTTGTCTTATTGGTTACCTTTGCTTTCCTTTTTCCTTTTTAGTTTGTTTTAATTGGAGTTTTGGGGGTGCTATTTTTCTGGTTTTTGTTTGTTTTGGTGTATTTCTGTTTTTTAGCAATAGAGAAAAAACATGAAGTTGGACGGATAGAGGGGTGGGAAAGATATGAAAGGATTTAGGGAAGAGAAGTGGCTGTCATATAAGCATGAGGACCTGAGATCAGATCCTTAGCACGCGTAGAAAAAGCTGGGCATAGCCATGCATATCTGTAACCCAGCACTGGGAAGTGGGGAAGGACAAGACAGACAGATCCCTGCAACTCACTGTCCAGCCATCCTAGCCTAACTAATGCACTACAAATCCAATGAAAGCCCCTGTGTCAAAACCAAAGCAGAGAGGAGTTGAAGAAGACAGGAAGCATCAATTTCTGGCCTATGCTATGCACATGCAGCTTTATGCAACTGCACATGCATATGAACACACACACATGCACGGAGGCACATGCACACGTGTACATGATATAAACGGCCCAGGGAGATGGCTGACCAGATAAAGGTGTTTGCTATGTACCCAAATGACCTGAGTTCAGTCTGAGACTCCACATAAAGCTGGACTCAGTGGTGAACATCTGTAATCCCAGCACTCCCGTGGTGTGTGTGCAGATGGGGCATGTCATGAGTGTGGAGGTCAGAGGATGGCTTTCGGGAGTCATTTCTTTCCCCCCACTTTGCTTCTGAGGCAGGGTCTCTGTGCTGCATACTTCAAGTTGATTAGCAAATACTTTCAAAGCTTATATGTTTTAAGTCTGGAAAATATAGAAGTAATTAATAAATTCCTAGACAAATCTGAAGTCTTGTCAAGAAGATTGGTGGCCCATGCCTTTAATCCCAGCACTCGGGAGGAAGAGGTAAGCAGATCTCTGTGAGTTCATGGCCAGCTTGGTCTACAGAGCAAGTTCCAGGACAAGCTCCAAAGCTATACAGAGAAACCCTGTCACAGAAAGCCAAAAGAAGAAAACATTTAAACAGACCCACAAGAAGCAATGGGGTTGTGACAATAATGAAGTCTTCACACTAAGAAAGCCCACTGGGAAGATGGGTCAGTTGGTAAAGTGCTAGTTCAGATCTCCAACATCCACATCAAAAGCCAAGCACAGCTTTGTGCCTCTGAAATTCCATTGTGCTCCTATAGTCTCCAAAATAAACAACAAGAAAGCAGATAAATAAGATGGAAGGTAGGGGTGTGGGAAAGATACTTGACACCCACCTTTGGCCTCCACAGACACAAAAACCACATCTCAAAAAAATTAAATAAAACAAAGACAGAAAAGGAAGTCCAGAAGCAGCCATACTTATCTCTCCCACATTTAAAGGAGAATGCACATCAGTGCTCCTTGAACTGCTCCACAAAAGGGTAAGAAAAAAACCATTACCAGATTAATTCTACAAAACCCGGTATTACCCTAGAACTAAGACCAGATAAGGGCTCAACCAAAACAAAAATAGGCTAATTCCTCTGATAAAAATAGGCAGAGAAGTTCTCAATAAAATGTTGAATTCATGAGGGGCATGATGAAAATTATACTCCATGGCCATCTTGGTTTTATTTCAAGGATTCAAAGTTGGTTTCAACATATAACATATGTGTAACATATTGTGTGTAATGTAGCACATAAGTAAACTTAAGAACAGGAATCATTTGATTAAAAGGTTTGTTCAACCTCCTCTCCAAACCCATTTGTTCAGCATTTATATTCTTGACTTGTTTAACCCGACCTTCCTACAGTGTGACTTTTGTGCTGGTGTTTGAAAACATGTTTTTAAACAACTCAATTTTGTGTCCGACATCACTGAACAAAGATCTATGTGCTGCTCTCCTGGAATCTGCCTCGGTGTGTCTTCATTCTTCACGAAAAGGCGGCTGCAAATCATCCCGCAGATGGCGCTTGCCAAGTGAACCCTTTATGTAATGAGAGGAAACCAGGGGCTGTGCAGGCCTCATTCCACTCTCCCTCTGCCGCCTTCGAGATGCTAACACACCGTCTGCCCACTGCAGATTTATGGCCATTTTAATGTCACCTCTCTAGCTCTCCCAGTTTTAATCTACAGATTGATCAGCACAACCACAGCCATACAGACCAGGCAGAAATAGTCAGCTCAGAATCCTTCCAGCTGTGGAAGCAGGGGCAAACCTCTGCATATTCCTACATCCCTTTCCTTGTGTGAATGTGTCCGGGAAGCCTATGGTTGCTGTGAGGCTTAAAGGAAAGGACAGACAGAGAAGAAGCTTGGCACAGCCTGCCACTGTGAGATGACACCAGCATTTGTGCAGCCCTGACTCTCGATGAATGTCTTTCTTGGTGCTGTTCCCTACAGTCATGTGTGTATTTTAACACCTCCCCACTAGACAGCACACAAAATAAATAACATAACTTAGTGTCTTATGAATGTGTCACATTAGGAAGCTAAAGATGGGAAGATAAGAAAGAGTCTTGGAATATCTCAGGACGATCCTGGCTCCTGGGTGTCACACCGTGTCCTTTCTGAAGGAGCTGGCATTTCATGGTCAGCATCAGGGACCACTGGGGGAATCAAGAAAGCAAGGCAGGAAATATGCTAACCTCATAACCTCAGCTTCTGTTTTGTCTGGGCTACCAGTGTATCATTTAATTGGTTTCTTTGTTTGTGGGGCCTGGGGGAGTGTTATTGTTGTTATTTGGGGTTTTTTGTTTGTTTGTTTGTTTTTAGCCAGAGTCTTCCTGTATAGCCCAGGCTGGCCAAAAGCTCACGCTCCACCTGCTTTGGCCTCCCTGTGATGGAACTGTACATATGCACCACATTCCTGGTTCATCCAATCTATTCCTATGAGTCCATTTTATAGATTGAGGGGGCAGACAACTACAACAAAAGACGTGTTCTAATTCCTGTTTTTACACCTGGGACAGAGACATGAACAGAAACAATGAATTCATTAGTGCCATGCAGGCCTGCAGCCAGAATGCATTTCTTCTAGATTCCATGCCAGTATCTTCTCCACCAACTCCCTGTCCATGATGCCTCAAGGCTTTGTCTCCCTCCACCTTATGACTGGAACTGGACTCAGTCACTAGGCAACAAGAATGGGAAGCCACATCAGACTCTCCAAGTCAAAGAAGCAATGAGTGAAATAAGATTTAACTTACCTTAACTCTCCAAGCTAAGCACCCTGCCTAGGGCTGGTCCCTTTGCATTTTCTAGCTGGCACAAGATTCTGTGTTGATTAGCCACAGTCTGACCAGCCATGGTCTCCAGCATGATCAACACAGAGTGCAAGTCCTGCTTCTTGCTTCTGACCCTTCTCAGAGAGTTCCCATTTCAGCCTGCCAGTGTACTACCCCTGGGCATAGAACACAGACTGGTGGGTTTGAGATGCTCTTTTGCTTTGTTTTGTTTTTCAATAGGCTATGTCTTCCAAGTTAAGTAGGGCTGGAAGCTGTAATAGCTAGTTCAGGCCACTAGGGTGCCATTTAGGAAATAGCTTCCTCAGTAAAATGGTGTAAATTAGCATTGTAATTTAGCGAGAGTAGGCTACTCTTGGGCAAATTAGTGCTTTAAGGCAGTGGGATCATTTAATGCATGCAACTGAGTGGCATCCTAGTGACCTGTGATCCTTAATGCTCCATCTGAGTGGTCCACACAAAGGAGGAGGCATTCCTATTGGAGAGAGCATCCAGTTTAATTATAGTCTGGGAAGAGACAGACCAAGCATCTTTGGGAGGTCACGGAGTCCTCCCTGTCTTCTGTAAGTAGGACTGATCTCAAACCACCACAGACACACTGTATAACTTTTTCCAGGGCAGGCCATACAAAGTGCTGAGTAGCTCTGCAACTTTCAGAAAAATGACTTTGAAAGAAGGAGTTTGAATGGTTGATGATACAGTAGTAGGTATGAAAGGAATCCAAACAGTCATTCATACCAATAAGAATGTTTTGTAAGTGTCCTGGCACAACTTCCTGTTGGTATGCAAATAATGCCCAGGAGACTTCTGGTGTGATCTTCCTCAGTCAACAAAATGCTGCATAAACAAGTAACTATTAATACCTTCAACATACATCTTATACACTAGCTACAGGCCAGTCTCTCAATAGATACCCACAAATACAATTTTGCCTTCCTATCTTTCTGAAAACATTTGTCTTTTTCCCTAATACCTTTTAAAAACATTGTAGCACACCGAAAACCCTGGAGATGATCTGTCTTGCTAAATGAGGCTGTGGCAAATCAGTCCCTTCTAAATAATGAACGTTCTCGAGACAGATGCCTTAGTAGCTATTCAGTTTTCTTTTAATGAACTCATTCAATTTAGGCAACTCATCTTCACACCACTGAAAGAGAATTGTCAAGGCACATCTCTAGTCTGTCTCTCTCTTACTTTCCCACCCCATGAAGTAGGACAATTTACTTGATCTATGATCAGATAGATTTTCTACAGGACATCCATGTTCCATCTAATCTGCTATGAGCTGAATCGTGTGCCCATGATTTAGAACTTGAGACTTGTAAACCCCCTGGGCTTGTGGGTGTATACTTATCTAGAAATAGGATCTTTGCAGGTGTAATCAAGTTGAACATGCTGTCTAGTTTTTATCAACTTGACACAAACTAGAGTTACACAGGAAGAGGGACTTTCTACTGAGGAATGGCCTCCATTAGACTAGCTTATCAGCAAGCCTACAGGGCATTTTCTTGATTAATGTGGGAGGGCCCAGCCCACTGTGGACAATGCTATCCCTGGATGAGTAGTGCTGGGTTGAAACCAGACAGGGCTGTATCCCGCAGATACCATGCTTTTCTTGTACATAGATGCCTCCACTAACCTTCAATTTGTGCAGTACTGGGTTATCAATGACAAGATGAAGCAGTCATAACACAGCTTGTCTTAGAAGCTGTGTGAATGTATGAATGTGATCTCTCCCTCAGAACAGCTTACTGTGTCTGATCTTGTGACTACTGAGATGATCCTACATCTGTAGGATTTGTGAGGTGATGGTGGAGGTACAGTAACAAAATGGAATGTCAACTTGATGGGATTTCAAATCACTGAGGAGATACACTTTGAGCATGCTTCCAGAACCCACCCTGATGAGATAATGTCCTGGATTGAATCTTAAATGAGGAAAGAGAAACTGAGCTGAACACCAACATCTATCTCTCCCTGCTTCCTGACAGCGGACGCTATGTCCCAACAGGCCCTGCCGACACTGGCCGCCTTGCTGTCCCTGACAGCAGATGCCATGTCCCAACAGGCCCTGCCGACACTGGCTGTCTTGCTGTCCCTTGCCCTTCACCAGCCACATTGGAGTGCAGCAGACTTCCTTCCATGACAATTTCCAACTTGCTCTCCTCTGAGAAGTTCCTGCTAGACTCTGATATTCTAGGGTCCCTGTACAGGCTCTCCTGGTTCCTTGAAATTCTTCTTCTGAGTTACAAGAGATCTCATCTTCCTTATTTCATGACAAGCTCAAAGTTGTCTTTGATTTTTTTAAATCTTCAGACACCTGTGTTGGACCTAGAACCTAGAACCTAGGAATCATTCAATATGAATTTTTTAGATGAGTGAATGACTGGAAGGGCTTTAAGCAGGGCAATAACTTGGCTTGTCATTTTAAAAATAGACTTTTTATTTTAGAATGTATTACAGAATAAATGCAAGAATATTGTGGTGCTCCTGTTTCCCCGTTATCAATATCCTACCTTGGTGTGGTAGATTCATTACAATTACTGGAACAGTATTGGTACATTGTGATGAATGGAGTCCATACTTCATTCAAGTTTTCTCCCTAAGGTTAGCTCATATTTATGCTGTATCTAATTGTCATATCTTCTTTGACTTCTCACAGATATGACAATGTATATACATTCTGTAATTTTAAGGTCTTCATATTTTGAGAAATTAGAATTAGTTGTTTATTGTTTATAGACACTCCTTTAATTGGAAATCAGGAGATATTTTCCCTCACAATTACACTAATGTCTTTTGAGAAAGAGGAAGTGGCAGAGGGCCTTCCTCACCATGTCTTGTCACAGCCATGCACCGTCACCATGATAGCTGTTAACAGCGATTTTGACCCCTAATGACTGGGTGTCAGTCTCTCTGTGGTGGAGTTACTCCTGTCCCTCACTCCATACTCTCCTCACTGCATGAAAGTCACAGAATATAACTCACACTTGGTTTTCACCTCATTAATGACAGAGATACTCCATACACGGCAATGCTTCTGCTCAATACAGTTGCCCTTTGCTTCCCAGCCGTGTGAAGACTTTTTGTGTATGAGCACTTCCTTATTTACTGACGGATATGACAGCCTCAGTCTGTGTATCTCCTCCCAAGTTCTAGATTCAGCCATTCTCTAAAGAAGACCAGCTGCTTCCATTGAAGAATCATATTAAAAATCAATATCTATGCACTCCATGTACTCAAGATGCTAGGGAGTCTTTGCTGTTGAGCCCTCTCATGATTTCAGAGTGTTCCATCCATGGTTGACTGGTTCATTGCTTTTAGGCCTGCAGCAAGGTAGAAACTCATAGTGGGTAGGAATCTGCTCACTTAATGGTAGGCAGGAAGTAGACAGGAAGGGACCAGGACAAGATACACATATCAAATGCATGCTCCAAGTAATCTACTTCCTCCAACTTAGCCCTATCCCTAACAGTCATTCAGCTATGAATTCATCAATGGAAAACTTCACTGCTGGGGCTGGAGAGATGGCTCACTGGTTAAGAGCACTGACTGTTCTTCCAGAGGTCCTGAGTTCAATTCCCAGAAACTACATGTATAGTAGGATCTGATCCCCTCTTCTGTCATACAGGTACACATGCAAGTGTTTGAAACCAAGGGCATGCATTTGATATGTGTACACAAAATACATACATAAATAAATAAACCTTTATTTTAAAATTTCACTGCTGGTTAGAGAGCTAGTGATCCCATCACCTCTCCACAACATCACCCTATGAAAACCAAACCTTTAACTCATTAATGGACTTTGTGAGGGACAGTGGGCTCCCTTGGTTTCAAACATAATTCAGTCAGCACTTTATTCTTTGCTGCCTTCAGTAAGGTTCTTTCAGGCATCTGTGGTCTATGTAGAACTTTTGGTCACATCTTACATCTCATCCTAGGTTGCCCAAAATTTTCACTTGAAAAAGTTTGGCCGGAAAAAAAACCCAAAAAAATGTAAAGTTTGGCTGAGATTTACTCTATACTGTAAAGTTTTTAGAACTTCTTCATGTGGCTTGGTCAGATTCTTGAGTTCAACATTACAGTACTACTTGCCCTACAAAATACCCTATCCCTCACCTATTCAACTTCTACTGTCAACTCTGACTACCATTGTTTCTTATTTCCATATCTTTGCTTTTTCATGGCTGCCATAGGGTTGGCTCTTTGGACTGCCTCCTTTGTGGTGGGGGTAATCATTTATAGGTGTGGGAAGGCATCTAATTATAAAAATCATTGAAATATAATTAGCAATTCTCCAATAACAAATGATGGTGAGCTACAGATGAACTATTCTAAAGGCTTCATCTGGGTAGATGTCTCCATTTGACTGTGTTACAACGGATGATCATATTGACTTAGAAACACGACTCAGTCACAGGCTTAGGGAAAAATCTTAGCTGCTAGTTTTGCATGTGCTGTCCACAGGGTCATTTCATAGTTCTATAATTACATTGCTAAGACATTTTTATCACTAAGATTAAATTTACTATTTTCAAACAAAACTATCCTGTATGTGTGTATATGTGGTAATCTTGAGGCTTTTGTATCCCTCCATCTATTCATCCATTGTTGAACTGACCTAAAATTTTGACCCAAACCAACAATACATGCTGAAATGAACATGCAGGGAAAGCTTATCTTTTTGTAACATGCTGATACCAAGTACCCTATTTTACTTAAGTGTCTGGTTAACCATAGCCTCAGTTCTAATTGTTGAGCCATGTTACTGAAATTAGTAGGTAGCATTCTCACCCTCAAAAGCAGGCAGTAAGCTTGGAGAAGAAAAATAACAGTGGAGCAAGAATAGTTGAAGGCTGTATTGATCATCCATTTGATTAGACTAATAAGGACATATGAATTCAACTTGATCCTAGTGATGAAGTCCTGGAGAGATGCGCCATGAAGTCCTACTTTCTACATACACAGAGTCACTCTGGTCTACTTCCTCTACAGGCCAATAGCTGGGGGATTATTTTGTTCTTGCAGTATATGAGCCAACAGAGCTCATAGAGTAAAGAACAAAGCATCATATGAGGTATTAGACGCCTGGATCCTAACCTCAGTCCTTCCTGGTTAAGCTCCATCAGCTTGCTAAGCCTGTTTCTTCATACCTGCTGCAACCCCTGCCTTATCAAGGGTAGACAGATACAGTGCCACCTTCCGGCAGAGCAGTTGCCACAGGCAGTCTGAACCAGCACAGGACCATGCTGTTTTTCATGCTCAGTGACATATTTTTTAAACATTTCAGTCAACCTCTTCAAGTTAGGAAATCATGTATAAAGCCAAGGCTTCTACTTTAAAAATAAAAGAACTAAAGACTCTTATACTCCTGGGTCTACATGTCCAAGAGCCAAGGAGCAGTCCAGCTCATGAACCATAGTAGCACTCCAGGCTATGGAGAATCTGAGCCTTCCCAGTTGTCTCTGCTTTATATAATAATCATAACTATTGGATTATAATTGACAACCATTGTTAGAGAGAGTTGTGGAATGCCTGAGCAGCAGCCATAAGAGTAGGGCTGAGGCAACCCTCCAGAGAGGTGGTTCTCAACTGTGGGCTGTGACACTTTCAGAAGTGGCCCATATCAGATATCCTGCATATTAGATATTCACATTACAATTCATAACAGTAGCAAAACTAAAGCTATGAAGAAGCAATGAAAATAATTCTGTTTGGTGGTCACCATGGCATGAGGGACTGTGCTAACAGGCTGCAGCACTGGGAAAGTTGGCCACCACTGCTCCAGAGTGACAGAAGGGACATGTGCACAGCTCTTGCTCAAGCACCTGGTCTGTCCTATGTTGTTCCATGGTCTTTGTGATTCAAACATGCTCAGTTAGGGAACTGCTTTTTAGACATGCACTCTGACATCAAACAATTTGTCCAGAAAGTTTCTTAAAGGTGAAGAATGCCAAAGGGTCTCCCTTCTGACACTGAGTGGGACACGTATCACATCCATCGGCTACTGTGAGTGGGGTCACACTTTTCTGCTCTCCTCACTGTTCTGTTCAAATTGGAAATCCCGAATCTTGCATCATCATCACCATCATCATCTCCATCACTGTCCTCATCTTCTCTCAGTCTAGCTGGCGGTCTTTCCCTGCTGTGATCTCACAAGAAAATTAGTATTTGTAAGAATGATTTTGTGTCAGGAACAGTAGCAGAAGCCTGCAATGACAGTACTTGGGAGGCTGAGGCAGGAGAGTCCAAAGCAAACCTGGGCCACGTTGCAAGGCTCTGTTTTTAAAATCTAATTGATTAGTTAATTAGCCATTAATCCTATGTTTCTTTGATGCCTACTGTATGTCTTATTTTATAATCTATAGCTATACAAATGTAGGTGAACCCTGATTTGGCTAGAAGAAGTTAAGAAACAGTGAACATGTAGAGGAAAAGTTAAATTATAGATTATAATGGTAACATGGAACTATAATAATGGCCATGAGATCTGAAACCACACAAAGAAATGTTAACAGTCAGTAGGAAAAACAAGACTTTTCAATGACACCAAAAGGTGCTTGTCAGAGCTTTAAAGATCTGTCTTACATTTACGAATGTGCAAAGAAATTGGGCTAGGCTTGTGGCCCAGTGGCAGAGTGTCTGTCAAGTGTTTCTGAGGCTCTGGGTTGGGTCTCAGAACCTCAATGAACAAATAAGTGAAACAAATAGAGTTTGTTTCACACATTGTAAGTTTAAGCAATAGAGGCTGAAGCTGTTCTTTCTTTATGAGAAACTTGACAAGAAAGACTGGAAGAGCACAGCCTGCTGTCTCATTGGTGGGGACCACAGCGCAGGGCCAGTGACCTTGCTGTGTCTCGGGCCCTCGGTGAGTCGGCACACTCTGCTAAGCCAGGATCCCTCCTGCTCTCTGCTTCTAGCTTTGAGTGATGTGAAGTGTATCTGAGGGCTCCTTTCTCATGAAGCATCTTCTTGCTTCGGTTTGGACTCTGCTGACATTACCTTACCTGGAACAGCGCTACACTTGTCCTCCCTCTGCTTTTATGTCTGTCAGTTGGGTGTCATAAAATCCTCTCTGTATTCATGTCTAGGATTCTCCAGAGGTGGCAGGATTATTGAAGTGACAGAGGAATCCCAGGACAATGGCTACTTCTTGTAAGCTTGTCATTTCTGTTGCATTGACCTTCTATAGCAGGCTTCTCACCTACTGAGCATAGGTTCCATGGGACGGTGAAAATGCTGACGGCCAGCACAGGAAAGAAGCAGCCTCCCAGGCAATGGCTTCAGGTGTTCAGCCCACCCTCGTTATACAACCCAAATCTCCCAACACCCAATATGAGATGCATGTTCCCAAAACCAGTGGACACATGAAAAATGCCTCCCTGTGGCTTGGCCTGGATCCTCTCCTCAGGCGTCCAGGAGTCTACCTACCCTGGGTGACTGAGGTGGTTTGGACGAGAAATGCCCCTCAGATGCCTTGGGTACATGAACACTTGGTTCCCAGTTGGTAGAGCTGCTTAGGAGGTGTGACCTTGGTGAAGGAAGCATGTCCCGGCGTAGGCTTTGAGAACATGCAGCCTTGCCCTACTTTGAGTCTGCTCACTCTGCTTCATGAAGGCTATAGTTGAAGGCATGATCCCCTTGCTGCCACGCCTCCCCACTGTGATGGGTAAAAGCCTCTGGAGCCAAAATAAACTCTCTCTTCCTTAAATTGCCTTCGCCCATGATGTTTTATCACAACTGAAAAGCAGCTAGCACAGTAGCCTAAGACGCCAGGGAAGCCAGCCGAATCTCAAGGAACCCAGAACTTTTCGAGGAAATGGCCTCTGTTCCTGATCTATGTGACTCAGTATAGCTACCATGTGTTTGGTGGCATTTCTACTGGCATGCTCTGAAAACAAACACCTGCATGCCTGTGGCTTAAAGTCAAGGCTCAATGCTTGTCAACTATTTCCTCTGTGACTCCATTTACATGCAATTCAAATTTCACCTATGTCTTCATCACTTTTTAACATATACCTTTGATCTTATTGGGTAACTCTTTCTTTCGGTTATCCATTCTTCTAAAATGTCACCTGGACTCATTCCGGAGAGTGACAAGGTAGCAGTACTGAGCACTGCCAGTAGTGAATGAGTGGAACACTTGGTGAGTGGACACCACTCTGCAGCCGGTGAAAGAAATGTCGTGGTTGGTCACCGCCTGTGGTCTGAGTCCATTATTTACCTGTGGATTTGTGCTCTGCAGTTTGTATTCTCAGCTGATATGCCTTGGAAACTGAAACCTGAGCCCAGTTTTTCGGGAAATTGGAGTTACTTGGCTAAACCACAGTAACTGAATTTCATGCCTTATCGGAACTATGAAAAGTGAAGGCTGCTAGTGTTTGTATTTTGCCTTCACAGACCCAGAATGAGCCTGAAGCCAGCCAGACCCTTGACCTGAGATGTAATCTGCACACACCTCCCACCCTGACCTCCAAACACCTACTACAGTACTTTACGTCTAAGAAAAGCACTCCCTACTTCCTTCCTCAAGAAAGATTTTTGGAGATGTAACATAGTATGAGAAGCCAAGAGACCTCAGATCTTGGACAGGATCTGATATGGATTGTGTGCCATTTTAATGTTCTCTATCTTAAAAAATAATGAACTATGTGCTTAATTCTTTCCATACTACCTATGAAAATGTAAGAACCCTAGCTATTACAATGTCTTAGTCACTTCAACATGGAGCAGTAAAGTCCAGTCTCCTAGCATCTTCTCCCATTAGAAGTGTGAGCAATGTAGCCCAGGTGTTAGCCCTGCCTGCTCTGGTAGAATCCTGCTGCACATCCTCGGTGACACCATCTGTCAGTTTTCTGTTCTCCATGGAGGCTGGTCCACCAGCTTGCTTCCTGTACTTAATGCACACAATAAGTTATACCCCTTCCCCTCCATACAGAAAGAAAAGATATCTGCTCAAAATACGGTCTAGAGTCTTGATATTCTCAAAGCCCAGAGCTGGAGATGGTGCAGATCTCTGAATCAGTGCTCCCAAATGGCACTGACTTGCATACATTTCCCCAAAGGCTAAAATGACACCGATAACTTTCTGATGACTTTTAGATCTGAAGCTAGTCCATAAATGTTGGAATAAAGTATTTTACGATTTATGAAGCTAATTAAAGCCCAACTGCATCACCCCTGAGTGATATTCATTATGAATTCTCCCAACTGCTGAAATGAAGCTAGTGAAATGATGCTGCTTTCTCATTCCCACACAAAGCGTACGTATGTGGTAGGCTTAGTCATTTGATGAAAGGCTAAGCTGTGTAAAAGCTAAGTTAGACGTAAGTGGCAGTAATGCTGGCAAGGATGTAGAACAAGGGGAGCACTCCTCCACTGCTGTTGGGAGTGAAAACTATGGAAACCGATATGGTGGTTCCTCAGAAATGAGAATTGATCTACCTCAAGACCCAGCTGAGCACATACCCAAAGGACACTCCATCCTACCAAAGGACACTTGCACAACCATGTTCATTTCAGCTTTATTTCATAATAGCCAGAAACTGGAAACAACCTAGATGTCCCTCAACAGAAGAATGGATAAAGAAAATGGAGTACATTAGTGGTTTTTTTATGACATCATTAACTTTGCAGCCAAATGAATAGAACTAGAAGAAAATCATCCTGAGTGAAGTAAACTCAGACACAGAAAGATATAATATGAGCAGGGCCTTAACCAGTCATCATCACAGAGGCTTCCTCCAACAGCAGACGGGAACAGATGGAGAGACCAGACATTATGTGGAGAGAGAGTCTATATTGGAGGTTTCCATTGGGTCCTTTCCCTTTGAGCTCAGGGAACCCTGCAGAAGAGAAGAGGAGGCAGAAAGATTATAAGAGCCAGAGGAGATAGAAGATACCAGGAGAACAAGACCCTCTGAATCAGCTAAGAAAGGTGCATATGAGTTCACAAGAGACTGAAGCAGCAAATATAGGTCCTACAAGAGTTTACACCAGGTCCTCTGTGTATATATTGTAGCTATTAGCTTAGTGTTTTTATGGGAGTCTCAACCATGAGACTGAGTGGGTCTTTGACTCTTGTACCTTCTCTTGGGACTCTTTTCGCCCTGTTGGGTTGCCATGTTAAGTGGAGCTTAAACAAAAAAAATGAAAGAAAAGAAAATATCAGTATACTTTAAAAGAGATCTTCTTTGAAAGAGATGACCACCCTCTGTTGCTTTTCATATAATAGCATTAATGTACCTATGACTGACATGCATCTCCATTAATTAGTTAAAGCTTGATCTGCTTTATTTGCAGTAATCTATACTTGTCCAAAAACTTAATCATTAAAACAATGGACATTCATTGAGAAGATACAAATATATCGTGCTCATCCAATCATCTTCCATACTTTAGACTCAGAAGGCTGGTTCTCTTACAAGATTTTTGGAAACAGTTCATCATCTTGCTGCAATTTATAAATTTCCTTTTAGAGGAGGTATACTAACTAGACTTACTCTCCAAGATCTCTCTAATGTCATCTGTAATCTATGCTGTCTCCTTACTGAAGGAGAAATGCCACATTACAGACAAAGCCAAGACATCAGGTGCTACAAAGTAAGCTTCAGACAATCAGGGTTTTGGGAAACTTAAACAAACCACTTAGAGGTTACAATGCAGAAACTGGACCAATGAAAACACTTGTCATATTCTGAGATCCATCACAAAATGGCACTAGGACATAAATTGACATAAATAGACAGAGTGGAGAAGTTCATATTACTTTATTTCATCTTATTTACCTATTTAATTTCTACATATGGCTACTGATACAGATTTTCCATTTAATGTATTCATTTAACAATTCTTGTTTTAAGGTAATTTTTGTTCTTTAAAAATGTCAGAAAATATGATTGTAAATTTTCACCAACTGCCTAACATGAACAGGGTAAGGATGACACCAACAGACATGCTGGCATGAGGAGAAGAAAGACCATGAGTCCTCAACAAAGAACTAAATTCTCTGAAGGAATGCTGAGAAGGGGAGAAAAAGTCTTCCTTAGCAAAGAGCACACCAATTAGGTATCCAATACCAAATGGTCAACCATGAAAACATATGTGCAAGTAACATGATACAGGCTGAGCATGTTGTATTTATGTCTTTAAGTATATATGTATGTGTATACATGTACACACACACACACACACACACATATATATATATATATATATATATATATATATATATATATTGAGAAAAGAGACCATGAATTTGAAAGAGATACAGGAGGGGTTTATGGGAGGGCTTGAAGGGAAGAAAGGGAAGAAGAAAGTGATGTAATAATACTATAATCTTTTTTCTCTCGGCTTTTTATGTCAATTAGAAATAAGCTTGTTTTACATGTCAATCCCAGTTCCCTTTCCTTCCCCTCCTCCTCTGCCCCCCATTAACCCTCTATCCCATCCCCTTTCTGTCCCCAGGGAGGCTGAGGTCTTCCATGGGGGAATCTCCAAAGTTTGTCATATCATTTGGAGCAGGGCCTAGGCTGAGAGAGTATCCCTCTATGTGGAATGGGTTCTCAAAGTCCATTCGTATACTAGGGATAAATACTGATCCACTGCCAGAGGCCCCATAGATTGTCCAGGCCTCCTAAATGACACCCATGATCAGGGAGGGGGTCTGGGTTGGCCCTATGCTGGTTTCTCAAATATCAGTCTGGGGTCCATGAGTTCCCCCTTGTTCAGGTCAGCTGTTTCTGTGGGTTTCTCTAGCCTGGTCTTGACCCCTTTGCTCATCACTCCTCCCTCTCTGCAACTGGATTCCCAGAGTTTAGCTCAGTGTTAGCTGCCGGTCTCTGCTTCATACATCAGCTACTGTATGAAGGCTCTAGGATGGCATATAAAGTAGTCATCAATCTCACTACTGGGAAGAGCATTTAAGGTAACCTCTCTACTATTGCTTAGATTGTTAGTTGGGGTCATCCTTCTAGATATCTGAACATTTCCCTAGTGCCAGATTTCTCTTTAAACCTATAATGGCTCCCTCTATTATGATATCTCTTTTCTTGCTCTCCTCTATTCTTCCCCGGACTCAACCTTCCTGCTCCCTCATGTCCTCCTCTCCCCACTCCCTTCTTCCCTTCTCTTTCTCCTAACTCCCTCTCCCCTTCCTGTATGCTTCCAATTTGCTCAGGAGATCTTGTCCCTTTTCCCTTCTCCGGGGGACCATTTATGTCTCTCTTAGGGTCTTCCTTGTTTCCTAGCTTTTATGGTGGTGTGGATTGTATAAGAAATGCTTAAAAAATGTCAGACCACATATCTGAGTATATTTGGGAATCAACAAATTTATCTTGAAGAGTTTAAATAGAATGATATAGAGTTGGGTATGTAGAGATGGTAGGTGGATCTGGGAAGGGCTGGGAGGGAATATGATCAAAACACATTGTAGGAAACTTTGAATGAACTAATTCCATTTTTAATATCATAATCTCAATAAATAAAAGGAATGATTTTAAAAATGTCATTTGATGCCGGGCTGTGGTGGCACACGCCTTTAATCTCAGCACTTGGGAGGCAGAGGCAAGCAGATCTCTGTAAGTTCAAGGCTGGCCTGGTCTACAAAACTACACAAAGAAACCCTGTCTCAAAAAACAAAACAAAACAAATGTCATTTGAGGTGCTACCGATCTGGAATCCCAGAGTTCAGGAGGCTGAAGGAAAAGAATCAAGAGTTTTGTACCCATAGCCCTAGGCAGCTCTTGTCCTTGTTTGGAAAGGCTTCATTTTTGCAGTGAGCATCAATCAGTGAAGGAATCCATAATGAGTAAAAGTGATAAGAATACGACACTAAATGCCTGGCTTTAAACAGACCATCTATATTAGCACTTCCACCATAATGGCTCGGGGAACATCTTTAAAAAGAGGTGGAATGAATCTAAAAGCTAGAGGAAGGAAAAGTGCTAGGAAATGCTAACCTGTGCATCCCATAGACGTTGAGCTCATGAACTCTGCAGCACTGGTTTCCTGCACAAGGCCTGAACAAGACCAGCCAGCTGAAATCCTAGGCTAGGTTTCAGGCATTACTCAGGAGCTGTTGGTAGTTAATAGTTGCTAGAGAAGGGGAGAATCTTTTTGAGAATGTAGTCACTTGTAGGTTTCCCATGCTCCAAAGGACAGCCCCTCATCCAGCACTGACTGGATTTAGTGGGATATCAAACAGATATGAAGTTGGGAAGGGGCAGTTTGGGTGGACATAAGGAGAACTGGAGTGGGGAAAGGAATAGACACAATCATATTTCATAATGTATGGAATCCTCGAGTAACATATTTTTAAAAAACTAAGTTAGGCTGGGCGGTGGTGGTGCACGCCTTTAATCCCAGTACTCGGGAGGCAGAGGCAGGTGGATCTCTGTGAGTTCGAGGCCAGCCTGGTGTACAGCATGAGTTCCAGGACAGCCTCCAAAACCCCATCTGGGGGGGGGGGACGACTAAGTTAGGCACCAACACTCGTGTTTTCTTCATTCATTTTCACTACCAATGTCCCCCCAAAAAAGGCCTTTCTTTAAGGTCATTTTTCTCAAAGGAAAGTATGTACTGCTTCTTCGAGTGTCTCTGGGGGCTACTTGATGAATCTCAAATATAAAGTTGCTTGGTTGTGTAATGCCAGCAATCAGTGATTTAGTCAGAGTCAAATTATCTGATCCATATGCAAACCTCCCAGTAAATGATATCCAACTTCACAGCTCACCAAACTGACCAAATATCACCATCAGGAACAGAGAACTCACGATAGCAAACAGCATATGCAAAATATTGAGGTGACAGATGATTCGGCATTTCCTAGTGACCAAAGACATCAATGTGGAGAACATCCCAAGATGATGTTCCCTAAACAATACAGAAAACACCCCAAGATGATGTCCCCTCAACAATGCACACAATACCCCAAGATGACGGCCCCTCAACAATGTACAAGATGGTCCCAAGGCCACAAGGGAAAGAATGCAGAGATCCGATTTTGTTGTCTTGGCAAAGGGGTGAGAAAATGTACCCAGACAGGAGGTGATAGGTACTGGTCCTAGGTGAAATGTCAAGGGCAGATAAATAGATTCTAGGAACTTCAAATGGTAAACCCACATTCAGAGAAGTAGTTCTCCAAGTGTGGCCTCTGAACAGTGGTGCCAGTGTCAGTGGCGAACTTGTTAAGAATTAGTCTGTGATGCAAACAGACCTGCTGATTTATAGGCTTGGATTTTCACAGCTCTCTGGGGGCACTCTGACTCATCCTCAGAGGGACATGTCCCCAGGACTGGGCTTGTAGATCTGGGGTAGAGGACTCAACTGGTACCTGAAAAAGCCTGAATTCCATTCTCAGTGTAAAAAGCATGAGATGCTCTAGAGCAGGTGACAGTGGAGAAGAGAGACCAGAAAGGGAGCAGGGGAGGCTGCCGCTCAGGGCCTCGCTCTAGCTAAGACTCCCCTGGAGCCAGAGAAAGCCCTGTCAATCACTGGGCATGATATACAAAAATCTATCCTGTAACAAGACTTGAAGTTCCTTTTTTCTCTGGAAGGATGTATTTGATAACATGGAAACTTAATCATTCTATGTGGTAAGATTCCTCAGCAAAAAAAAAATTACTCAGCAATACTTGTCACTCCCCATTTAACAGGAATTAATAATGCATACTTCTTATAATATGCAAATAAGTCAGTGAAAGAAACCCAGTAGAAAGCTGGATAAAGAGTAGACGTGTACCAGCACTTCACAAAAAGAAATGTGAGTGATGTGACTGGAAAGCTAGTCACACCAGTCATCAAGGAAATGTATTTGAAAGTGGGAATGGCTGAGTGGGGCGGCAAACACTTTTGATTCTAGTACTCGGAGGCTAAGGCAGATGGATTTCTGTGAGTTTGAGGCCAGTGTACTTTACATAGTGAGTTCCAGGCCAGCCATGGTTATATATTGAAACCCTGTCTTAGAGAGAGAGAGGGGAGGGAGGAGGGGGGAAGGGAGAGGGGAGACAAGGAGAGATGAGGAGAGATAGGGGAAAAGAGAGGAGAGGAGAGGAGAGAATGGAGCTTGGAAATGTCCCTGTAAGGCTGGCTGATTGAGCGGGGCACAATAGTAAAACACAGACTGGCTTCCACAGAGACTCTAAAGTCGCAGAGCTAGTGAGAGAACCACAGGACAGAGGGAGACACAGAAGCAAGCAGCCCTTGGCTCAGCTGTGTAGCTAGACACAGGTGACAAGATTCTCCATCCAAAAGGCAAGCAAGGATGCCCAAGGACAAAAACACTGGCCCACAGATCCCTGGAGCTTATATCTAGGTGCAGAGCTTACTGAGGCAGACTCCCTTGGTGGGACAGATCAGCAGGAGTTCGTTACTCTCCATGCCTCAGAGGTACATAATATTGTTTAAAACTGGGCTATCCTAGAAGAGGTGTGGGTGGGAGAGGCCTGAGAGCAAGGAGCAAGCCATCACAAGGGTTAGGAGAAAAGCTGGCTCTGGATTACCTTCCAGGTTAAGCTTTATTGGGTGAGACATCTTGGAAACGGGGACAGGGAGTGCTTGGGACTTGAGGAGAGAGAGCTAGAAGAAATGCATCAAACCATAGACAGTGTGATGGTTCCTTCAAAGGAGGGGGCCTTCTCCTCAAAGCCCAGAAGAGTTGCAAAACAGCTACCATCTATAACATGCCATGGAGTCAGAAGGGAAGGGCCTTCAAATCTCACAAACAGAGAGGGTTTCTACTCAGCTTTGCAGAGGGTTAGCAGGACACCCTGCACCACACGACCTAGCCTGGCCTAGGCTACAAGTCAAGCGGGAGAGGCAGGCACTAGGTGGGACTATAAACTTACCTTGCAGCCACACTGGGCAGGGGCTGGACTTATTTCTCCTTCATGCTCTGTCACATGGAACAGACTGCAGTCGGGCAAGGCCAGACTGCTCCCAGGCCACTGTATCTGACTTCTCAAAGGGACCCATCTTAAAATGTTCTGCCATCTAACCTTTGGCAGTCCCAGGATGAGACTCGGCCACCTCAAACACTCACTTGAATGGGCCAGGCCAGATGTTAACAAACCAGGCTCAGTTTGGGCAATGTAGTGTCCAGTACGGGCTCAGCACCGAGGGCACTGGAAAGATGAGTTTGCAAGTGTGATTAACCCCAACTTTGGCATCTACCTGAGGATGTCCATTTTAGAAGACCCAGAAACAAACTGTTCCAAAACTCATTTTTCTTTGCCCCTTATGTTTCCCCTCTTTTCTTGTCATTATGCTTTTACAAGTACTTTGACACTTTAGAGATGGGGGGGAGGGAGGCTTTTGTGTTTTTATTTTGTCATCTTATATTTATTTAATTTTATTTGTTGTCCAATCAAATTCACATCTCTCTCTCCCCCTCTCTCTCTCTCTCTCTGTGTGTGTGTGTGTGTGTGTGTGTGTGTGTCTCCACAAGCCCTGCCTCCTCTTTCATTCATCCTAGATGCCCACATGTAGAACTAGACCTCTTCACCTATACAAATATGGAGTCAAAATGGACAAAGGCCTTCATGGAAGACCCGAAACATAGAAACAGCCAGAGGGCACTTGAGGTCTGGCTTAGGGTAGGCGAGGGGTTCCTGAAGAGAAGCTCGGCAAACAACTGACAAACTAGACTGTGTGAGATTTAAAAGCTGCACGGCAGGGTCGAGAGTTGCCAGCATGAAGCAGGAGCCCATAAAATGGGAGAGCTGTAGCTAAACACTGGAGGGGATTGACACCTAGGATCTATGGAGAATCCTTAGAACTAAGCGCCATCACCACAAAAATAGCCAAACAAATCATCCAATCAATAAATGGACAAATGAGTGGGACTGTCTCAAAAGGAGAAATACAAATGGCCAATAAACATTTGAAAGATGTCCAATATCCTGAGCCACGAGGGGAATGCAAATTGAAATCATATTAAAATACCATCCCAGGCCATCAAAGTAGCCATCATCAAGAAAACAAATGACCAGGAATGCTGGCAGGGACATGGAGAAACAGTCCTTATACACTGCTGATGAGAATGTAAACCGTTACAGCCACTATAAAATTCCACATGGAGTTTCTTCAAAAGCTAACAATAAACTTACCAAATCACCCACCTATCCCAGTCCTTGGTACCTGAAGAATCCAACATCCCACGTGAACCTGTTTATGGCAGCGCTGTACAGGTGAGTGAGGGAGAGTCTCAGGAGAGTGGCGCTTGGGCCGGGGTTTGTGCTGTGGTTGAGATTACACATTGATAGTCTTTGATAACAGCAGTTGACTGTCTTGTATTTGTTGACTGTGTGTGGTGCTGGGAATTGAATCGAAAGTATCGCAAATTCTAGGGAATGGCTATACCACTGTACTGCTGAGCTCCTTCTCCAGCCCTGACTGTCTCTTACAGCGTAAAATGGTGAAACATGGGCCAGCGACAGGCTCAGAAGGGGGAAGGGCAGTACAGCCTGATGATCCGAGTTCAATCTCGGATCCCATAGTGGACAGAGAACCAACTCTACAGAGCTGCCCTCTGACCTCCACATACATGTGCCCACAGTCACATGAACCTGCCATATACATACCTACATACACACATACGTATGTACATAATAAAAATTAAGTAAAATGTATTATGTCTTAAAAAGTGGCCAGACTTGTTATAGCGACACACAGTCCATAATTTCAGCATCTGTGGGATGGGAACATTTGAGGCCAACCTGGACTACATATGAGAGAGAGAGAGAGACAGAGAGAGAGAGACAGAGAGAGAGAGAGAGACAGAGAGAGAGAGACAGAGAGAGACAGAGAGAGAAAGAGAGAGAGAGAGAGAGAGAGAGAGAGAGAGAGAGAGAGAGAGAGAGAGAGAGAGAGAGAGAGAGAGGATGAACAAGGCCAAGTACAGAGATGTTCATTTTTGTGCCCAGGAAAGAAAAATAGAATTTCTATGAAACACAGGTCACAATAGTTTTTGAAAGAGGCAAAATAAACTTGAAGGCAGTTTAACTTCTCTGCAGACCCCATCTTATTCAGAACATACTGTACCAAGTAATTCTCAATTTTCTCTTCTTTTCAAATATTACAAGCCTCTGAAGTCATTATGCATGTCACCCAAGGACTTATAATGTTGAGAAATAATAGAGCATATTAAGGAAGCAATCTACCAAAGCCATTTTGAATATTGAAGTTCTATGTGAAATTCAACCTAAGTACCTCAGTACCAAGCGTTTTCTCTAGGGAAAGGGGGGCAGGGTTTAGTCTGTGTTAAATCGCATACATTCTAAAGAGAGAAGATTGTGCCTGGCTTAGCATCAGGTAGAGCAACCTTGACCATCCACAGAAGGAAGGGCCTATGGGAAAACCAGTGCCTCAGTTGCCCCTCAGTGACTGGTGCCTTCTGGTGATGTTTTGTTTATGATAGAACAAATAAAGTTTGCCTGAAGATCAGAGTGCAGAGCTAGCCACAGCCATAGAGGCCAGGCAGTGATGGCACACACCTTTAATCCCAGCAGCCACACTAGTTATCCATAGAGGTCAGACAGAGGTGTTACACACCTTTAATCCCAGCACTGGGGAGACAGGGGCAGATGAATCTCTGTGAGTCCAAGGCTACCCTGGGCTACATGAGAATGAATCACTCTAAAGGAGAAACAGAGTTCGAACTCTTGATCCCAACATCTGGATCCCACGCCTTTAATCCCAGCACTGGGGAGGTGGAGACAGGAGTGATATGGCTGGGTGGAAGAGACAGGAGCTCAGTGCAGTCGGGAGCAGTCTGAGGACAGGATCGTCCCTCTGTCTGAGCGTTAGTAGAGGTGAGACCTCTCTAGTGACTGGCGCTTTGCTTCTCTGATCTTCAGCTTCAACCCCAATATCTGTCTCTGGGTTTATATTATTCATTCATCAGTGTCTGGGACACATTGCTATGGTTTCCTTCTCTAATGTCCCTACAGGTCCAGTGTTGAATACTTTCAGTCCCCAAAATGGTGCCTTTAGCAGGTGAGGGGGCCTTTATGAAGTGGGGCCTGGTGAGCTATCTTTGGATTTTTTTCTCAAGCATATCCTTGACTGGAATAACGGAGCCCAGACCCTTTCTCTGTCTCTCCTTTACTAGCAATGAAGTAAAGAATTCTGTGCCCTGTTCCACAGTACTGTGCTCAAGGGAATCATAGGATCGAAGACAGATCAGGCACCAGAGCGACCTCGAGTGATTTAAAGGGATGACATCAATTGGCAAGCTAAGCAATAGTGGAGAGACCACCTCGAATGCCCATTCCTGATAATGAACTTGATGTCTATAACCATCCAGGAGCCTTCATCCTGTGACTGATGGAAGCAGAGGCAAACACACAACTAATCACTGAACTGAACCCAAGGAACCCAGTGACAGAGAGAGAGGAGTGATGAGCAAATTGGCAAAGAATGGGCTGGCAAAACCAGCAGAGACAGCTGATCTGAACAGGGGAGAGCTCTTGGACCCCAGACCGACAGTGGGGAAGCCAGCATGGGACTGATCTGGACCCCCCCAAATGTGAGTGTCAGTGAGAAGGCCTGGGCAACCTATGGGGCCCTGAGCTGTGGATCAGTGTCTATCCCTGGTATACAAACTGTCTTCATGTGCCTATAGCACAAAGAGAGATGCTCTCTCAGCCTGGACTCTTAGGGGAGTGCCTTGACCCTACCAAGAGTAAAATGACAGACTCTAGATATCCCCTATGTGGAAGGATTTGGCAATAGGGTGGGAGGGAGGGGGGAAGGGGAGTGCGGGAAGAGAGGAGGGAGAGGGAACTGGGATTGACATGTAAAACAAGCTATTTAAAATTAAAATAAAAAATGATAAAAAAAAAGACTCACTAACCATGGGACTGAGACCTTGAAAAGTAATCAGAGCAATCCTTTCATGGTGGATTATCTCAGGGATCTGCTCCCGAGGCAGAAAACTAGCAGACGTATACACATACAGTGGTGTTCATGGGGACATCCAAACGCAGGGCAACTTCAACCACACCCAGCCAAGGTGGACAGATGATGCTGGAATGAGAAAAAGCCTTACAGTGTGTGTACCCCCAAGAGGAACTGAAGCAGTGGCCTTGGCCTGCCGCCCACCTGCAAGACCCGGTGTGTCCGTGGTCTTGGTCAGCCACTAATTTGCCAGTCCCTGTATGGCCCTAGCCCAGCAGCCACCTGCCAGCGCCTGTGTGGCAAACAGAAAATTAGAGAAAAGACAGCATCGGACTCTTTGAGAATGTTATTCTTAAAAAAAAAGAAACGTTTGTTCAAATTAAAAACAATCTTATTTTACATACTAATCCCAGCTCCCTCTCCCTCCCATCCTCCCACCCCCCCAACTCTCCCATCCACTCCCCAGGGAGGGTGAGGCTCCAGACACACATGTGGTACATACACTTACATACATGCAAGTAAAACATCCATACACATAAAATAAGAAGAATAATCTTCTTTTTAAAAGGTAAGTATCCCTTGCATGGGGTCATATACATGTAACAATTCTTGGTTGATAAACACGTAGAGTGATTTAGAACTTTGCCATCAAAGTCAAGTCACAGTGCACAAGTGTGGGTGTGTCTGCACAACTGTGGGTGTATTTGTACAACTACAAAAGTGTGAGTATATTTGTACAAATGTGTACGTATGGATGTATCTGAACAACTGCGTGTATGAATAACTGTGTGAGTGTGGGTGTATCTACACAAGTACATAGTGTGGATGTATTTGCACAAGTGACAAGTGTGAGCGTATCTGTCAGAGTGATGTCTTGTTCAAAGAAATGTACACAGGTATCCATTTACATGTTCAAATGTCTCAGATTATTTATTTTTCTTTAGTGTCACACAAGGGATCACTGCCATAAAAAACATTTCTAGCAAACAAAGGCTTCTCGTTTGTCTCCTACTCCTGTCACTTCGTGAGACCTCTCCTGTACTTTCTCCTCCAAACTTGCCCAGCTGGGAACCATGCCATCCCAAGACACTCTACTTAGCAGCTCCCTCATTTTGTGACTTCACCTTACAAACGTTCAGAGCCAGCCCCAAATGACCTACCCTCTTTGGAGTGCTGGAAAAGAAGAAAAGACAACAAGTGGCAGAAACATCCTTTTGTGTATGAGCAAGTGCACGCATGTGTGGAAGCCAGAGGTCAACTCCCGGTGTCTTTATCTAGGAACCAGCCACCTGTCTTTTTTGAGGCAGTGTCTCTCACTATGACCTGGAACTTTCCAATTAGACTAGGCCCATTGAGCCCCCAGATCTCCATATCTCTGCCTACCCTGGGATTACAAGCATGTAACATGAGTTTTGGTTGTTGAATTTGGGTCTTCATATTTACATGGCAAATACATCACGGACTGAGCTAGCTCCCCCAACCCAGAAAATATTTTTTGACAGAGACACCTTAAACTCACTGTCTTGCTCTATTTTCGTTTTCTTTTATCACAACAAATATCTAAAGCTAGGTACTTCTAGAAAGGATGTTTGTTTGGAGTTTGGGAGGCTCATGTTCTAGTAAAAATCCCACAGCAGCTTCTCTAAGGTTTGGCCCTGTGAGTCAACCTGACTCTCCCCTTGACACATATGACCCAAACCTCTAGATCTAGAGTGGATCCCACATTGAGTGTCCAGGTCTATCTGGCTATCCCTGCCTGCACTGCAACCAAAAGTTAGATTTCCATCAGGACCTGTCCTGCCTGCTTCCAACACACAGATTCCTCCCATGCTAAATCCAAGCTTTCCATCCAGACAGATATACCACCATACTCCAGGCTTGGACCGTGTTGCCCATCCTATACATCAGTACAGTCTGCTCTGTCTACCTGACTTCATTTCCAGCTTCTAGACCAAACCTGCTCTCACATCCTCTATTCTGCTCTGTCTGTATCAGCAGAACTAACAAAAGAATTGCACCTGACAAAATGTCATTGAAAACTACAAACAATATGAAAGATCAAGCCAGTACCTCCTCTCTAAAATCTGTAAGTCCTGTACAAATGTTTGTCAATGGGAACTACCTAGATGAACCCAAGGAGATGGGCATAGAATTTAGAAGAACAATCATAAATTTCATCAAAGAATTCAAGAAGTTTAGAGAAGACTAAAACACCAATGAACAAACATTTGAGTGATGCCCAAGAAAGCAAAAGCATAGGCTGATGGAGAATGTGAATAAATCCAGGACTTGAGAATGGAATTTAAGAAAGAAATAGAAACTTTGAAAAGGATGCAAGTTGAAATGAGGATGGAATTGAAACACTCAATAAAAGCTCAATTAGAAAACTCAAGGCAGTCTTACAAGTAGAATGAATCAAGCAAAATAATATATCAGTGCTCAAAGATAAAGCAGAGGATCTAAATCAAAGAAGGAAGGAATATTTTTCAAAATTCAAGCACATGAAAATAACACATAGGAAATGTGGGGTAGCATGAAAAGACCAAAACTTAGAATTATAACTATAGATGAGAGAGAAGAAATCCAACCCGTGGCATAAAACAGACTAAAGGGAACAGACCTAAGTATGAAACAAGAAACACAGCCAACATCATCTTAAATGGGGAAAAGCTGAAAGCAACCCCACTGGAGTAAGTCAGGAGCGCCACATGGCATTCACTACCTCACTCTTTTTCAGCATTGTGCTCAAAACCCTGGAGCACACGATAAGAGAAGGAAATTAAAGGGACACAAATAAGAAAAAAATCAAAATGTCCCTGTTTGCAGATGGCACAATATTATACAAGTTAAGATCCCCAAAATTCTACCTGAAAACTTCTAGAAATGATGGGGGGGAACCTCAGCAGTGTGGCAAGATACAGAATCAATCTGCACAAATCAATAGCTTTTCTGTTCACCGATGCGAACCCACAGACAAGGAGATCACAGACACACTCCCTTTCACAACAGTCTCAAAGAAAAGAAGAGACCTAGGAATAAACCTAACCAAGGAAGTAAAGGGCCACTACAGTGAAAACTTTGAACCTCTGAGGAAAAAGATAATGAAAGACCCTAGGAAATGGAAAGAAATCCCATGCTCATGAATTGGCAGGATTAATAGTTAAAATGACCATTTTACCAAAAATTACATACAGACCCAATGTAAGCCCAATGAAAATCCCCGTCTTATTCTTCATAGAGACAAACAAACAAAAAGCTCCTAAAATTCTTATGAAAATATTCAAGTCCCCTGATAGGCAAAACAATCCTGAACAAAAGAACAACTCTGGAGGTATTACAATTCCAGATCTTAAGATGTATTACAGAATCATAGTAATAAAAACACAAAAACCGATATAGAGACCAATGGAATGAAATCAAAGATCCAAACATGAGTGCATGTAATTATAGACATTTGATATTCAACAAAAACGGCAAAAAATACACTGGAGGAAAAGAGCATCTTAAAAACAAGCAGGAGTGGCCTTGTCCTCGGTATTTCTCGTCTTGTCTGAGCACTGCCCATCAGCCTCGACCTAGCACCATGCCTTCGATAAGGTTGCAGGGTTCTGATGGAGAGATATTTGAAGTTGATGTAGAACTTGCCAAACAATCTGTGACCATCAAGGCCATGCTGGAAGATTTGGTAATGGATGATGAGGGAGATGACGATCCTATTCCCTTAACAAATGTTAATGTAGCAATTCTAAAAAAGGTCACTCAGTGGTGCACCCATCACAAGGATGACCCTCCTCCTCCTGAGGATGATGAGAACAAAGAAAAGCAGACAGACGATATTACTGTTTGGGACCAAGAATTCCTGAAAGTTGGCCAAAGAACACTTTTTGAACTTATTCTGGCTGCAAACTACTTAGACATCGAAGGTTTGCTTAATGTCACATGCAAGACTGTGGCCAGTATGATTAAGGAGAAAACTGAGGAGATCCATAAAACCTTCACCGTCGAAAGCGACTTTACTGAAGAGGAAGAGGCCCAGATGCGCAAAGAGAAACTGGTGTGAGGGGAAGTGAAACACTGTGCGTGCTCTGTGACACTAGAGGGTTGTTCTAAATGCTCCTGCACTGCTTGTTTAAACTGTTAATGTAGACAGCAGTAGACAAGCGCAGCCTTGTCCTCATTGCGTGTGCGGTTCCAGGACAGATCTGACCTACGGCTCAGTTTCTTCTATCAGCAGAAGTTTTTGTCTTGTTTTGTCTTTTTCTCATTGCTCTGAATAAAACTGAACTTTGGGTTCTCTGTGGGCAGTGGCATTTTGGGCTTTCCCTCTTTATGTATAGCAATTTCTGCCTAGCCCATTGTCTAGTTAACTTCAGTGAGCCTTTCTAAGTTGGCATTGTAAATAAAACAACTTATGAGAAGTATGCTGAAATAGAACTAACAAAACATAATCTTTGTTCATGGAGTTGGAAACTGGAACACAGCAACTTGAAGTTAATGCTGTGAATGGGGTTATCAGGATTAGGATATCTTTCAGCCTCTCTGCTGCTGGTAAGCTTGTACACAGCTGGGATCTCTTAACTGAATGTGAGGACTTGTTTTATCTTTTTTTCCTTTAATTTTTAGTCTCATTTTAATAGGTTGCTAGAGATGTAGTTACTCTACCCAGTTTGGTTTTGGAGGGGGGCCGTAACTAGATATTTTCTTTGCTTTTCAATTTAAAAAGATACTTACTTCATATGGTATTTTAAATTTTTATCATCATTGTTCCAACATGGGGAAAGACACTACTTGCACATAAAAAATAATTTAATCTTTAACATTAAAGTGTACCGTAAAACTGAAAATAAACAAACAAACAAAAAAACGGTGCTGGGAAATCAGGATGCTCACATGCAGAAGAAAAAAATGAGGCCTATATCTATTACCTTGTACAAAAGCTAACTCCAAATGGTTCAAAGACCTTAATGTGAAGCCTGGAACTACTAAAAGACAAGATAGGTGCTACCCTACATGACATAAGTGTATAAAAGGACTTCCTGAATAGGACATCATTTGCCCAAGAGTTAAGGCCAATGAGCGACAAGTGAGACTTCATAAAACTAAAAGACTCTGCCCAACTAAAGTAACAACTGAATTACGAGGAAGCCCACAGAATGAGAAAGAATCCTTCCTGTGTGTGTGTGTGTGTGTCCAAAGTATACATCTGACAAAGAATTAATATCCAGAATACATAAGGAACTCAAAAAACAAAGCAGAGAGTCAAAAACCAAAGAACAAAACCACAACAGAAAAGCAAATATCCTATTAAAAATAATGGCCTTAGAGCTGAGCAGAGAATTCTCAAAAGAAGAACAAAATGGCTAAGAAATAGCTCCAAAACTATTCATTATCCCTAGAAATTAGGGAAATACAAATCAAGACAACTTTGAGATTTCATCTTACTCCAGTAAGAATGGCTAAGGTCAACAAAGGAACTGACACCAAACACTAGAGGGAATTCATGGAACCAGCAAGTGACAAACAGTATGCCATAAAAACAAATGATTCTTCACAGCTAAAAAACAATCAACTAGGTGAATAGGAAGACCATATAAATAAATAAATATATGTGTGTGTGTGTATTATGCATCTGAGAGATGATTAATAGCCATAATATATAAGGAACTCAAAAACATAGATTCTGCTCCTAACTGTAACCCTAATTCTAATTCGTTGGTGGTGGTATTGCAAACATGTGCAACCACTCTGAAATTTAGTGTGGAGAATTTTCAAAAAGCTAAAAATAAATATACAATATGATCTAGTTCTATTCCTTCTTGGCATATGTTCCAAAGGACTCCACAGACACTCGCTCAGTCATGTTCATTGCTGCTCTACTTATAATAGCTAGGAAATGGAAACAACCAAATGTCCTACAATTGATGAATGTAGAATGAAAATGTAGCATATAAACACTATGTAAAGAAAAATGAAGTCATGAACTTTGAAGGTAAATGGATAGAACTAGAAAAGATCATATTGACTGGGAGAACCCAGACCCATAAAGAAAAATACTGCATGTTCTCTCTCATCTGAGGCCCCTAGTTCCACATCCTCAGATGAAGCATACATCCTAGAGTAACTGAAGAAAATGAAAGTGAAAAGAGATCATGTCTGGGATTAGGGAGCAATAGAGAAGAAATAGCAGAATACAAGTGATCTGCAGTGGGAAAAACAGGAGGCGGCTCAAGTTGGGGAGATAAATACAGAAGGAAAGTCAAATAACAGTAAGGATTCTGTAATATCATAAGGGGTCATTATATTAACTACTTAAATGCCTATAATTCATGTAAGGCTGTGTATAAACATACATATATAGTTTAAATAAAATTTTATCATCTGCCATGACAATGGTCCCTCTAAAAGCTAAAGACCATATAACAAAAACCCTAACACTAAGCATGAGAAGTCCTCTTTTGAGTTGTTCGTCAGGGTTCTCCAAGAGACTCCTACAATATTGCAGGCTATTGCTATTTTCATTGCACTTGCTTGACTCCATAAGTCCCAATTGCTGAAGACACTATGCACGTCAGGCCCAGAGACCACCAAGCTGGAGCTTATTTAAAAGCCTCCTCCCTGAGGACTAGCTTTCATGGAACCAGAAAGCACCATACGCGAGTCCAAAGGAGGGAGTCAACCTACAGTCCTTCCCAGCTATGAGCCATACAATGACCAACATTGCACAATGATCTAAGGATGCAGTAGTGCTATGCATACCTTGGCAATAACCAACACCTTCCTAATTTGCTTAAGATCTGCTTAAGAGGGAAATCATGTCTGGTACTGTAAACCTAGCCAACTTCCCATGGCAAGCGAAGTCATGTATTTTGGAGAAGAACCTACAACCACCACCTCACAAACTACACTCTAAATACTTGTCCTTATAGACATAGATAAATGTAGTCCTCATTCCACATCAAGGAAACTTCGCTCTGCAACAGAGACCGTTACCAATGAAAATGCAGAGCTCAGTCCCAGTGGATATATACATACAATGCAACTCCTGTATCTAAAGCTCAGAGATCATGTGGAAGGGAGGACAGAAAAATTCTAGCAGCTGGAGGAAGAGGGAGTTTGCTGTGAGATTGTGTCTCCTAGGAATTTTGGAAGCTACATCTATAAAGTCTCTCTGATATGCTTGCCTAAGCATGAACTGAACAAGGACAAAAGGAAGACAAGTTAAAGTGGATGGGAGAAAGATCATGAGGCTTTGTCCCCACACAAAAACTACAAACAACTGATGAATGCTAAGAGCAGGAGAACTTGTCTTCCCCCTTTTAAAGAAAGAGGCCATGAATTTGAAAGAGAGCAAGTATATTGGAGTTTACAAAAAGGAACAAGTAGGGGGAAATGATGTTATTATATTATAATCTCAAAAAAATTAAAAATGTGGCTTTGGTTTTTTTGTTTGATTTTTTTTTTTTTTTGGTTTTTCGAGACAGGGTTTCTCTGTGGCTTTGGAGGCTGTCCTGGAACTAGCTCTTGTAGACCAGGCTGGTCTCGAACTCACAAAGATCTGCCTGCCTCTGCCTCCCGAGTGTTGGGATTAAAGACGTGCACCGCCACCACCTGGTTTAAAAATGTTTTGAAACCAGGAAATAAATATAAATAACAATAAATAAAGGACAAATAATTGAAAAATAATTCCGTGTCACAAGGTGTCATAGTGGGAGAGGCAGACAGGGCAAACAGGGTGATACAAGGCCAGGAGATGGGGTGAGACCACTCGTGATCTTTTTATAACCATAGAAAGACCAGCCTCTTCTTCTAAGGGCATACTCCCAATGACCTATTACCTTCTGGTAGACTCCTCTTTTTTTTTTTTTAAGATTTTATTTATTTATTTCTAAGTATACAGTGTTCTGCCTGAACACCAGAAGAGGGCACCAGATCTTGCTACAGATGGTTGTGAGCTACCATGTGGTTGCTAAGAATTGAACTCAGTACCTCTGGAAGAGCAGCCAGTGCTCTTAACCTCTGAGCCATCTGTACAGCCCCTAGAGTCCTCATTTAAACGTGTTACCACATTCCATCATTGAGGACCAAACCTTCAATGTATGAATCCTTGGGGAACATAAAAAACTGCATCCAAGTCATAGCATTCATTGTGTTTTCAATTAATATAATCTTGCCATATAAGTTCCCTTTCCCTTGTGCCGGGGTCCCGTCTGTGTCAGTCCTACACTACAGGGATCATCTATCCTGGACTGATGGCTCTGGGGCTGTTTTCAGAATCAGTCGAACAACCTTGGGTTTGACCCTGAGTGGGGGAGTGTGGATCAGGGAAGTCCTAGCTACCCGACGGCGTTAAGAACTACACAGAGACATCTCATCATTTCAGCAGGGCTCTCAGTCCATACTGCAGACACCGGTTTATTCAAGCATCCTCTTAAATAGCTTTCTAGAAGCAGGGGTACTGACAGAAGACATCTATGGTCATGTATCTAGCGCTGATTAGGAAATACTTCCTTTAACCCTAGAGATGGTCCTAGAAAGCACATACACAAACCCTCATGCCTCCCTTAACGCATGTCTCACTAGTCTTCAGGTACAGCTCTCTGGCCCCCCAGGCACGTGCCACTAGCCCCCCATGATAGGTGTGGGGCCTAGATCTATTGTTATGCAAACTAGAAACCATTCTGCACTGTGGCCTGGGCCATCCTCAGTAACCAGCTGACATCTAAAAGACAATAGGAGATTCGAGCTCCTGGAATTGAGCTGAGGCCTATATTGAAATATCATATTCGGGCCCCGACACCCTTGATGTAGATGCCCCTCTGCATAAATCCGTTACTGTCTAGTTTTTACTCCTGTGGTAGAAGCCAAAACCCTCCACCAACTGTGCCCCTAACCCATTAATCTTCTCTTCTAGAGTATTACTTACTATTCTGTGATAAACTGTGTCATAAGCTGTGATAAACACCACGACCAAAGGCAGTTTAAGGAAGAGTTTATTTTGGCTCGTGGACCCATGCATAAGCAAGCTTCCATCATGAGGGGAAGACATCACAGCACGCAGCAAGTATGGAAACAGAAACAGGAAGCTGACAGCATATATGTCAACCACAGGCACAAACCAGAGAGAGAACTACAAGTTAGGTACTCCCCCCCCCCCAGTGACATACATCCTCCTCAAGGCTATGCCTCCTAAACAGCCCCAAATAACGCTAACCAGAGATGCAATTTTCAAATGCCCGAGCCAATGAGGAACATTTTTCACCCAAACTATCACACTTCACTTCCTGGCCACCATAGGCTTACATCCATGTCATAATACAAAATCCATTCAGTCCAGTTTCAAAAGTCCCTATAATCTTTCATAGTCTCACTACTGTTTAAAACTTGGGCCTCTGGTAGTGGATCAGTATTTATCCCTAGCATATGAATGGACTTTGGGAGCCCACTCCACATAGAGGAATATTCTCTCAGCATAGACACATGGGGGAAGGCCTAGACCCTGCTCCAAATGATATGACAGACTTTGAAGATTTCCCATGGAAGGCCTCACCCTCCCTGGGGAGCAGAAAGGGGATGGGATAGGGGGTCGGTGGAGGGCAGGGGGGAAGGGAGGGAGAGGGAACTGTGATTGGCATGTAAAACAAGCTTGTTTCTAATTTAAATAAAAAATCATATTTTAAAAAAGTCCAAAGCCTGAAGTGTCTTTAGAGACTCAAGGCAATCTCTAATTGTCACTCCCTATTAAATCAAGAATAAATTATATACAATGGCACAGAATATATATGGCACCATTCCCCAAGTGAGGAAGGGAAGTGTAATGAGAAAATACTGTACCAAAGAGGGAGTAGAGCAGCACTCAGGAGGCAGAGGCAGGCAGACCTCTGAGTTCAAGGCCAGCCTAGTCTACAGGGCAGCCAGGGCTTCAGAGAATCCTTGACTCAAAAACAAACAAAAAGCAAAACAAAACTACACAGCAGCAGCAACAACAAAATGAGTGCTGCAGAGCAAACACTAAATCCTACAACTTCATATCCCATGCTAAAGGACTCAGACAGCTCTGCCCTCTGGCTATGCTGCCCGCAACATACATCTCTCTCTTGGACTCATTCCACTCTCCATGTGCAGCTCTCCTTGGCAGATATCCAACAGCTCTGGTATCCCCAACATCTTGAGGTCTTCACTGCAACACATGCTTTGCTTTCAGTTTCGTGTAATGGCCTCTCATAGGCTCCTGCTCTCTCTTGGCCTTCTCACAGGGACTCCTCTGCCATCCACCACCTGGATTCAATGGCTCTATGAAATCACAGAAGAAGAAGAATCTATGACCTCTGCACTCTTTCATGCTTCATGCCTCTAAGGCTAACACCACACATAAGGCACTGCCAAGATTGAATGCCAGCTTAGGATGAAACCCCTTGAATTGCATTAATTGAAACACTTTTATTCAATTACTTTCTGGGAACAGAAAGCACGTTAGTGTCTCTTCCACAAACTGGAAGCTTAGCTGGGTCGGGTCTTGCCCTGAGGGGACATCCTACCCTTTGTCCAGTGTTGAGCATGTCCCTTCTTAATTGTGCCAATCTCATAAAAAACTGCAGCCTCTCTATCAGCATATGGCTTGTCTGTAATAGTAAGCCTCCTGCAGTTTTGTTTGTCTCCAAACTCCAAAGTTCTTAATGCTTTCTCCCCACGTACCCTTCTTCATTGTAGACCTGCATAAATGTCATTTATTAATAAACACCATGTCACAGACTCAACTTCATGAAGTCTTGAAATTTCCTTCATCAAACGAATGAGTCCATTGCTTTTACATTTAGACTCAGACAAGTTCTTAGGACATGGACAGAAAGTAGCAGGTTCTTTGCCAAAATTGTCCAAATAGACTGTAACCTAGTTGCTAATATTGTCTAAAGCCTCTTGAGCTGGGCTTCCATGATCATCATTGCTCACAGCATAACTATCTTCCAGGCTCCTACTAGAACAGTCCACTAAGTTCTGCTTACAGCATACAACTTCTTTTCTGTCCCAACATTCCAAAATTTTCCACATAATCCCCCCCAAAAAACAACATAGTTGGGTGTTTCACAGCAAAAGTCCACACTCTGTACCAACTTCTGTATTCATTACTTTTCTGTTTCTGTGGTAAAATATCGTGACCAATGCAGCTTAAAGAAGAGAGGGTTTGCTTTGGTTTACTGTTTCAGTGGGACAAGAGGCGGCCATCGTAGGGAGGCATTTCAACAGGAATAAGAGGCTGATGGATCAGCACAAGCACGGAGCAAGGGAAGTGGAGTGGGAGTACGGTAAGTCTGTAAATTCTCAGGGCCCACCCCCAGAAAAGGTGCACCTCCCAACCAGTGCTACCAGCCCGGGACCAAGCATTCGAACACCCGAGTCTATGGGCATTGTTTCTCACCTAAACCACCACACCCACTCCTAACCCTCTGCCTTTCCAGGCTCTGCAGTTTTTGAATACACTGCCAGCATCCTAGTATGCCAGGCATTCGGGTCTCTGTCCACATCCTAGTTGTTTTCTTATGTTCATTATGTGGTGTGTCAGTCAGCTTTGTGTCACTGTGATAAAATACTTGAGAGAAATCAACTGAAAAGAAAGAATGATGGTTTGTTTGTCTTTTGGTTCCAGTCCAGGGTCTCTTGTCACTATTGTTTTGGAGTCTGTGGAGAGCCAGGCCACCATAGCAAGAGCTAGCCTGGAGCACAAGTACTCATCTCCTGGAGGCTGTGGAGCAGAAATAAAAAGATGACAGTGTCAGGTGGAGCAAAATAGCTCCTCCAAGCTCATTCTCCAGTGACCTAAACTTTCTACTAAGTCTCATCTGGTAAAGTTTTGTTCACCTCCAAAAAGTCCTGTAAGCTATGAACCCGTAATTGAAGACTCCACTGATGAGGTTAGAACCCCCATGTGGGCCACATGTCTTTAAAGCCCCAACATTGCTGCTCTGGGGGGGCCAAGCTGTCAATACATGTACTGGAATTTGAAATCTAAACCATGTGCTAAGGTCAACTCAGGCCATGTCCCAGAGTTTCTTAGAATTCCCTTCCCCCCCTAAATACCCTGTTATCCACTAATCTTTGTTGAATAAAGAGATAACTCATTCTACCCTCATCCTTCTTTAGCACAGAAATCTCGTCATTCAGGAAATGTCTTTGGGCAACTACCAAGGAGGGCGTTCTTGGCTTGTCCTTTTCCTTTAAGTCAGTTGATTGTTTCTGCCAGTGTATTTACCCCCCATGGCAATTCTTGATCAGGCACTGGATCTTCTGCATTCCCAAGGTCTTCCTTCTCCTTGAGAGATGGGTGCCATAGCTTTCCCTTTGCTTTTTTTGAGCATATCTTTGACTTCCTATATTTGTGTTACTTATTCTGCAAGTATTTAATGGTCATAAAATAAGACTTCATCTTCCCATGTTTAATTACACATGTGAAACTGCGGCAAGAATGCATTGTACGATTTCCAGCTGTACTGGAATCCCATGCAGTCATCTCTATGAAGCTGATCATCAGGGGGACGTCTTACGCTGGAGTATGGGACTCAGAGGGAAGAACGCATGTCTGGCTCCGAGCTCATGTTTTCTTGCCTCAGAGTTGCAGCTTGAAGCTATTCTTTCTAAGAGGCACAAACCCTGCTCAATAGCACATTTGTTGATGGTCTAGATACCTAAGGAATGGGTGCTTGGAGAGCTGACTCTCACTGTGGTTCCCACATCAGTTGGGGTGACCTGGACCCCAGGGGTTCCTCTGCAGCAGGATTACATGAGCATCAGTGTTGGACAATGCACCTCCAACAATAGGAAAGCCCGGCAGCCTTGCACACTTCAGAACAGACAAGTCACTTTTGATGTGTAGCTCTCATTCTGGAACAAAGCTTTTCAAACTGAGAAGCCCCTTGTCCATCACAAAAGCTCTTTGCCTGAGGGCAGACTTCTTTTTGCTAAGATGTAGCAAAAGGCAGCTTGTAGTGTGTGAAGACCAGGCTTTTGATACTATATAAACTGCTGTGATGGGCCCAATTGGACTGGCGGGTGTTGGGAGACCGTCTCTATACCTGGGTTCCACATTCCTCTCTCAATACCCCTACTCTAGGAGACACAGGTGTTCACACAATGTCTCTTTGAAAGGTTTTATAGAAGTTTTTTAATTTGCTTTGCAAAATGTTAACCTAGTGGCTTATTGATTGTATGTGTGTGTCGGGGGGGGAGAGACAGAGACAGAGAGAGACACACACACAGAGAGAGAGAGAGAGAGAGAGAGAGAGAGAGAGAGAGAGAGAGAGAGAGAGAGAGAGAGAGAGAGAGAGGGAGGGAGAGAGAGAGAAAAACAGACAAATATATTCCCTGACAAAGTTTGCTCTGACAAGTGATCACCAGAGGCTGACGAGGTGTCCATGGAGATGAGCTTGTCCTTCCCGACAGGGGAAAAAGTGTGAGACCGGGACTTGTTACATTCCAGAGGAAACATCCCTGAACTGAAATCTAGGAGCTTCCGTTGAACACCTGGGTGACAGCCTATGAGCCTTCCACCCTAAACACCATCTTCCATGGCTTCCTGACAATCTTGGAGATTCTCTTGAAGCTACTGAATTTTATTTTATTTTCTCCCGAGACAGAGTTTCTCTGTGTAACAGCCCTGGCTGTCCTGGAATTCTCTTTGTAGCCCAGGCTGGCCTCCAACTCACAGAGCTCCACCTACCTCTGCCTCCAGAATTGCCAGGATTGTGCCACCATGCCTGACTCCTGAATTTTCTTTTCTTTTTTCTTTTCTCTCTCTGTCTCTCTTTTTTTCTTTCCTGAGACAGAGTTTTTCTGTGCAGTGTTGTAGACCAGGCTGACCTCAAACTCACAGAAATCTGCCTGCCTCTGCCTCTTGAGTGCTGGGATTAAAGGTGTGTGCCACCACCACCCAGCTCTGAATTTTATTTCTATTGCTGGTTTTTACTTTGCTTCTGGGTAAATTGGACAAGGAACTTGAGTAGAGTGAAAGATCCGTTCCTGAAGCATTGAAAACATGTTGGCTTCCATGAGCAGCGCAATGGTGTCTCCCTGAGAGGCCTCTTTGTGCACTCAGCAACTCAGCAAGGATGTCCTGGTAGCCAAGTCTGAGTGGGTTTGAGTGTGGATCCCAGTGTGAGATTCTGAGGTGGTGGGGCCCGTGCTCTAGGCAGCTGCTGAAGTTAGCAGGATGCAAGGGTCCCCTGTGATCAAATTTGCTTCGCACAGACAAAACTAGGGAGGATAGACTGTGATTCCCTCTCTGTTCCAGCTAGAGCCAAGCCACACAAAAGGCAGGTTTTGTAGAGTCCCATAGGCACTGAATAGAGGAGGTAAGACAGGATGCAGCTGACGACCCCACCACTAGGCAACAGGGCTCCCCTGCCTGAGATAACACTGTTAACTACAAATACAGAACTCTCGGGAATGCCAGCTCCTGGAAGGTACCTGAAAACATCCATGGATGTTTTTCTTTCTTTGTTTGGCAATTCTTTTTTATGTTTCCACACACCAAGTTTCATCGTCTTCACATGTATGTGTTACTATGCTTTGTTCTCATTTTCTCCCTCCACCATCCTCTGCTGGGCCTCCTGCCCACAGCTGGCTCCCTCCCTGTTAGTCTCCTCTCTGTTTTCCTACTGCATGCATCCCTTCCTATTCCCCACCGCCCTTAAGATCTCTTCCTTTCCAGGCTGGTGGGGAGAGGGGTCTCAGTCAGTAAAGTGTTTGCCTTGCCAGCAGAAGGACCTGCAGAGCCCACATAAAAATGCTGGGTGTGGTAGCACATGCTTACAGTTCCAACGCTGGGGAAACAGAGTCAGGCAGATCCCTGGACCTCTAGTGAATATGGTGAGCTCCAGGCTAACAAGAAAGCCTGATTTAAAGGGGATAGATGGATGGTGTTCCTCTAGTTTCCATGGTTTCCTGGCCTTAAGGGTTGCTGGTGCTATGCTGATGTTTATACCTTTGTAGGCAAGTTGACATTCTTCCTTGCAGCTTTTGATGCTGTTTCCTTGCTTTGCATTTTTGAAGTCTTCATTATAGAACATCATAGGGGTTTTCTCCCCTAGCCACGTCTATCTGAGGCACCAGATGCTTCTTTGTGTCTGAATGCCTATTTCTGTAGATTTGAGAATGTTTCTGCAATGCCTTCACTGAAGTGTGGGTGTGTATTCTCTGTGCTTTGGTGTCTGTCTCAGCCCCCTCTCTTTTGGAACTCTCACAGTCTCTTGACAACGTCCAGGGCTTCTTAGACGCCACAGTCATACGCAGTTCCCCTTTACTCCTTATTGAAGTCTGGACACAGCATCCCTTCAGCCTTCTCTCTATCCTCATGTATCTTCCTTTGTGTTTTTCTGTGGTTTTTTCCACTGTGTTTTTCTGAGATTCTGTGAGCCTGCCATTTGCAACATTTCTGTCTCTTTTTCAAATCTGAATTTCCTAGCCAACTATTTCTTCCACATCGCTGATAATTTTGTCCATATTATTGCTGGTTTTCTTATTCACCCTGCTGACTTCTCCCTCTGTGTTGCTGACTTTTGTCTCTAGGGCCTGAATTGGATCGATATGTTTGTTTGTAACTTCTTTTAGGTCATCCATCATTTTTTGCCACAAAACTCCCACGTCTTCATCAGTTATATTGCTTATTTCTATGTCTTTGAGTTCAGTCGTTGAGAGGCCATGGTGATCTTTTGGAGTCATGTGACCCTGTTTTTCCATGTTCTTTCTAGGTTGCATCTGTCAGGACATCTCATGAGGATTTGGAGTCAGGCAACAATCTTCCTTTTGAGAAGCTTATCCTTGAAGGCACAGTCCCTAGAACCACTCAGCAAGGATGAAACAACCCACTGTGGCAGAACGACATCTCACTATCAAGATATAGTAACATAGTTAAAGCTATTATAGTCCACTAATCCATCACTAACCATCATAGGACTGAAAATGTTCAAACTATTGTAGAACGTGCTATGAGGGTACACATAATTTAGGGTAAATGTGGGAACAGAAAATAAGTGAGACAAGAAAAGAGATAAATGTGATGGTTTGAATAGGTATGACCCCCCCCCCATGGACTCATGCCTTTGAATGCTCGGCCTAAAGGGAGTGGCACTATTAGGAGATGAGGCCTTGTTAGAGGAAGTATGTCACTGTGGGGGCGGGCTCTGAGGCCTCATACATGCTCAAATCACACCCAGTGTGGTAGACAGTTCACTTCCTGCTGCCTGCAGATCAAGATGTAGAACTCTCAGCTTCTCCTCCAGCACCATGTCTGCCTGCACACTGCCATGCCTCTTGCCATGATGGTAATGGACTGAACCTCTGAAACTGAAAGCCAGCCCCGATTAGATGTTTTCCTCTGTAAGAGTTGCTGTGGTCATGGAAAGTAAGGTTCAATAGATGAAAGAAAATTAAAGAAGAGGAGTGGAGAAGAAAATTACAGAGAAGAAACAACAAAAGATTAAAATTTTTAAAGGAAGAAAAGGAAAACAAAAAAATGTTTCCCAGTATTGAAAAAGTTCAAACAATTAGAAAAATGTAAGCAGGGGATGGGGAACCTAAGCATATTTTAAAACTCTAGTGAGTTAAAGTCAAAATGCTGCTGAGTGTGGAGGGTGGGAAACAAAGGGTCCTCCAGAGGCTGGTGTGGCCAAGGCTGGGTGTCCAGGTGGCACTACGGGAGGCAGTAGAAATGTTAAGAACTAGGCCTAGTGAGCAGTTGTTAGGTCACAGGCATGTGACCCTGACATCACCCTCATGCTTCCCAGCCGTCAGGAAACATTTTGCTTCATTACATGCTCCCTCTTGATGACCGGTGCCACACAGTGACTCACTTGTGAGCTGGAACACTCAAAGCTGTGACCTAAAACACACTTTTCTGTCTAAGAAGACTTCTCAGGCATGTGACAGGATGGTGACTAACACCTGCCATCATCCCTGAAGAACTTCATAGCTCCACTCTGTCCTCACACCCCAATCCAATCCTCTGGAAATGCCTAGCCTGTTCTCCATCTCTGAGAACACTGCTCGTGAACTCACACAGAGACTTTTCAGGCAGGCTGTTCTCCTTAAACTGAAGGTCCCTGAGATTGATTCCAGCTGTTGCATAGGCTGGTGGCTCATTCCTTTTATTATTCAGTAAAATTTCCTTTGTGAATATTCCAGAATTTATTCAACCTCTTGCTCTTTGAAGAACATTTAGGTCGATTTCACTTTTTGAGTATTACAAATAAAACTGCTATGTGACTCCATATACAGGATTCTACATATTGTTGTATGCCTAAAGCATGCTTAATCTTTAAAAACAGCTATCAAACAAATTTCCAGAGCCAGTGTACCTTTTTTTTTTACGTTTCCATTAGTGATGCATGAAAACTCCAATTAAGGTGAATCAAGGTTAGAACCTTCTATGGTTTGCATCTTAAATGCCCAACACACACACACACACACACACACACACACACACACACACACACACACTGCCACCAATTCTTGTGTTGAAGACCTGGTTCCCAGCTGGCAGGGCTACTGATTGGTGGTAGGGACATTAGGAGATATGATCTAATTGAGATAATGGGAGCATCCCATGAAGAGGATGTTGGGACTCTAACATCCTGCTTCTCTCTACTTCTTGATCACTGTGTGGTGAGCAGTCCCTGTCATCTTTTGCTTTGCCACAGCCCAAAATCATGAGACCAAACCACCAAGGACAGAGACCTCCCGAACTGTGAACCAAGATGAACCTGTCCTTCTGGTAAGTTCTCTGCCTTTGCTAGTTTGTTGCAGCAATAGAAAGCTAACAGGACACGATGGGCTTACCTCAAGACAGCTTTCCACATACCCTTGCTACTTGCTTTTGGGGGGTAACAAACAAGTTTACATATGTATATGTTTGCATAAGCCCGTTGAGTGCTGTCTCAAGCTATATCATATTTTCAGTGCAAATGAATCCTTAAAGGGCAGAGCCCACACGTGAGTCCAAGAGAGTCTGTGACCTGACTGGAAAAACCTGGGTTTTACATTGTATTTTCATTAGTATTCCTGCAGATTGCTAGAAGTTTGTGTTAAACATCATTTTGAAAACTCTGAGATTGCCTGGGAACACTGACTTATTGCCCCTGAATGTCGAAAAGCAACGCGTCAGAGGTTTAAAAACACTGGAAGACTACACTAGTGGCCTTTGTCAGTGTCTTAGATCTTTGGGCTGTCGTGTGGTGACCTTGGGGGCCTGGCTCCCTGTTTGGTGGGAAAGTAGGCATCAGCATACTTTTGTTCATATCTCTGGCAGTGATGCTAGGATCTGGCTTGTATGTGTGGTCCCCACAGATATCTAATTCTGATGGTGGAATGGGCATGTGTGTATATGTGAATACCCTGCAGTGCTTTAATTAAAACTTGGAGGGGCCTCGAAGTGGGCACAGAAAACACCCAGACTCAGAACTCTCAGCACGAAGGACATTTTATTTCTCCAGAGAGGCAAGCAGGATGCTGCCTTTGAATAGAGCCAAGACAGCAGCAGGTGTCTCTACAGGAGTGGTTTTAAAGGAGGAAGGGGGGGGACGTCCATGTTAGGGTGAATTGATAAGTCCTAATTGGACATGTTACTTAGTGTAGTCAAACAACGAATTTTGATAGCTGGACATTGGTGGTCAACCCCAAGAAAGAGTCGGGCGTGAGGAAGTGGCCAAATAAGGAGCCTGGTGACTTAGCACAAGAAGGGCGGAAGAGCAGTACCTACCAGCGCCGTTTGGGCCTGTCAGAGACCTTCAAAGCCTTTTGGCTTTTTTTAGTCTATCCACTTGTCTGCTCCCCACTCTCTGCGTAGGTCTGAAGGCTGCCTTCCTCTAGGTCCTGCCTCTCTAAGATCCTCTTCCTGCTTTATGACTGAGAATGGGGGTATAATGCCTCCACACCCCTAGCCATCCTCTGCCTCCGTGCCAAAGGGCAAAATGAGTACAGCCATCACTCACAAGGTGCTGACAGTGAAAGTTGGAACACACTGTCCTTCACTGGGACCTCTAACAAAAGAAAAATGCACCTCCGGGCTACTGGCTCCTGCTGGGCAGGGTTGGGAGTCAAGACCCTCTGCACAGATTTCCCTGATGCTGTGGTGACTGGATAGTTTAGTATGTTCAGCTGGGAGTTAAGGAGGCCTGAGTAACAAACATTCTGTCCTGTGAGCTGCCCATTTCCCAGTCCTGCTAAAAAAAAGGAAGCTTTCTTACAGCTCTGGTTAGCTTAGCCCTTGGGTAGGCCTGTGTGGAAAGTGGATGAGTCCTAACTGAATGGGCATCTGGGCATCTGGGCATCATTGGCATGATTACAGTCTTTTCCCAACACCAATGCCTTAGACCAGAAGTTCTCAACCTGTGGCTCAAGACCCCTTCGGGGGTCAACAGCCCCTTTCACGGGGGCTGCATATCAGATCTCCAGTATATCAGATATTTAAATTATGATTCAAAACAGTAGCAAAATTACAGTTATGAAGTGGCAATGAAAATAATATTGCGATTGGGGGTCACCACAACTGTGAGGAACTGTACTAAAGGGTTGCAGCATTAGGAAGTTTGAAAACCACTGCTTTAGGCCCATGAGAATGGCAAAGCCTTACCTTTGCCAGAATAAGGATGTTAACAGTGAGTGCAGACAGTATTAGCCACAGCTTCCTTGGCCAGGATAACTGCTGTCTGAGACTGCCCCCCTACAGAGACCTCCTGCTGAGATGAGATAATACTCTTCCCCATTCCAGCAGCAGATATTATAAAGGAGCTGAGTTTCTGGTCTTCTGGAGGCATCTCTAGCAAAGTGTTTAGGGTCCCCCAGGTCCCAGCCTTGCTTATGATGCTTGTGTCTGGGTTGCAATTTCTTCCGAACACAGACAAGAGTACATGGAAGATAGAACACCCTCAAGGGACTCTCAGCATCAGCTCCCACCCTGAGCTCTCCAGCCAGACTTCCTTTTTGCTTTCCATGTTGAGTCCCCATTTGGTCACCTACTAAAATATTTCTGTGGATTTTAGTTTTAGAAGCAAAATGGAGTCAGGAGGCATGCACTTGGGCACACTTGTTTGGACTGAGAACCTGGCTGCTTTTTCAAGCTAGATGTTCATCTACTGTTGCTTTGGGACTAGAAAATTCCTCGGCTTTTTGTTTAGTTTTCCTGTATGTAAATGTTTCATAGTAAGATGTGGTGGAGAACCCAGTTTAAATTATTATTATTATCATTATCATTATTATTATTACTTTAGCTGAAAGCGTATTACACCTTGCAGTGGAAGAAAGTCTGTACATCCATCACAGTCTTTGGAAGGCTGCTTTGTTCCTAACTGTTCTGGCATCAAAATGAGAAGTGTGGGTTATCCCTGACATAAGCCCCTCTGCAGGTACCATCACCTCAAATGGAAGTCTGCTTCACCCACACTTAAGTATGACAAATGGCATTGGCACAGAAGCCCTCGAGTGCTTGCTGTCAGCCAGACAGCCTGTCTCAAATCACCCTCTCAATGTCCCACCTTCACAGAGGAACAAACCCAAGAGTCAAGTCTTCCCACAGAGGGATGGAGAGGGGTGGGGAGAAAGTACAGATGAGCCAAGAGTGCTTTCTAAATCCGTGCATCATTCCCCACAATCCCCTAAATATGCATATTTGGGTGTTTCCCAGTTGTCAATAGCTATGCTTAGACTTTAACTTACTGCTTTTTTGGTCACCCTGTGTGTAGGCTAATGGTCCCACAGCTCTGCCATGCCTGCCCTTGTCTTTAAGGGCTTGGATCCCTCTGCCCCTGCCCATTCTGTAGCAGAGAAGAAGATCCAGAGGTATCATAGGCCTGGTACATCGAATGCCAGTCTCTGTCTATAGCTTCCTGTAGACATGCCCTTGGTGGCAGACTCCAACAATGGGCTGAGAAGGTCATTGGAAATTCTTGTCACTCGGCCTGGATCTTTCTTAGGCCACCTCTACCTGATGGTCCTACTTCAGGTTTCTTCTTTGCTGTTTATCTAGAAGTCTAGTCTTGAGGGGGCACAAGTGATGGGAACAGTGACACAAACTAACTATTCTTAATCCGACCACCTGGCCATCCTGAGGGAAGTTGCAAGAGCATAAGACTGCCCACATCTGGCCTGGTGCAAATGTTGGGAATGGAGCAGACATTGTCATTAGTCCTGCACAATGTTGGAATGAATTCTGGTTGCTGAACTTTTTGTTAGATGTTTCAGTTCCAACGTTCCCTAAGAGTAAGTTCACTAGGAGACTGCCTACTGGGATCCTCAGGACTCTGAAGAGGTGGGAACCCCCAACTATCAACTTGCTCTGGGGCAAGAGAACACGTACACCAGCTTTTTAATGGCTTTGAAGCTTGAGGTAGGAGAAACATTGATTCCAATGCTTGAACTATCATCATTTGTGTCTCATTAAGGATCTATAAGATTTGAAAATATTTTTTGGTGCTAAGGATTGAGCTCAAGCCTATGCTCCACCATTGAGCTATACACCCTGCCTCCAGAAGATATATTTTTATGCCAAACCAGCAAGCCAACTTGTATGTAGCAATAAAAAAATGCATTTGATTTTGGAGATGGGGACACTTAAATGTATTTATTATAAATTTGGGATGGGAGTAAGCAGTGTTTTAAAAACACTCAATCAAAGCAGGGAAGTAAAGGACAAAAATAGATGAGTGGAGAGAGAAAAGCTTAGCCTCCGTAAGTTTGTGCATGGTTTTGCAATCAGACTTTGCAGAAGGTATCTATTTTAATATCCATATGCACATAAGTGTTGGCAAACGGGTGAGTGTTTTGTGATGGGCTCGGTGCCCCATCCCACTGGGCTCTATGAGTTGCAGGATTGATACTTCCCACTACTGACTTCTGGAGCTGTGGGTGAGGAGGCCTGAGGATGAGGTCTGTAGCTAGCCGTTCAAATGCACTGGGTGCAAATGTTCACAATGAAAGAGGGAAGCCCTGGGGGCCATCACAGAAAATTGGTGAGTTTTCCAGGCAAGATGCCAGCCCATTCCTGCCCAGCATGTTAAAAAGAAAGAGCTGTCCAGATCTCGCATAGGCTTTGGACCTACTAGTAGGGCAGATCTCCTTTCTCTCAGACAAGGACCCTCCCCAGACAGGGCGCTCTCAGTACTGCAGGCACCACCTGCAATTTGTAGCGGACTTCTTCCCTATTTGGGCTACCTATAGTTATTACACACTTTGAATCTTAAATGTTGCCCAAGAAGGCCTGTGTGTGAAATGCTCAGTTGTAGGACATGGTGGAACTCCTGATAGGTGAGTCCCAGTGGAAGGACGTTAGGTTAATGGGGGTGTGCAGTTAAGCAAGACACCAGAAACCAGGCCCCTTTCCATCTCCCTATTGGTTTGCAGGTCACAGCAAGGTTAGTGGCTTCATTCACCCTGAGCATCCTGCCATGACATGCTTCTTAGCGTGGGTCCAGTTCACCTGCCCACTGACTGGGGCCACCACAGCTGTAAGCCAAGGGGACCTCTTCTCCTCCTAAGTTGTCTACCTCAGAAAGTCTGCCACAGTGACAGAGAATTGACTAACACAAGGTCTGTGAGGCTGGGCATTGCCTTATTTACAGCGTGCTCAGGAGTTTTATGCCATAGAGCAGGGTGTGTGTCCCCTGCATGGGATCAAAGTGTTACAGGGCTATGCCATATTTACCCATTTTCATGCTAAGCAATAACAAGGAAGAGGCTGTTCTGGAGGGTGGAGTCAAGCATACCCCATGGAAAGCACAGGAGGGAAAAAAGCAGGCTTCCCACAATGGGATCCCGAAACACAGCACAAGCCCCCTGTTGAATCTGGTCACCCTCCCTGGTCATTTGACAGTGGTCAGCTCCTTTTGAGAGGGAGAGTCCACAACATAGTAAGGAATCAGACAAGAAGAGTTTGGGCCAGCAGACTTAAGTTGTATTCCTGGAACCCACACAGTAGAGAGAGAGAGCTGACTCCCAGAAGGTGTCCTCTGATCTCCACACCTGCACCTTTGCACACACTGTACAAGTGCTTGTGTAGGTACTCTCACACTAACACACACACCCTAAGATATGAAAATAAATAAACAAATACATACTATTTTAAGAGGGAAAGGAGCACCTGCATCACCAGTGCAGCTATGGGCCTTGACTGCAGATTCCCCATTTTTTAAAGATTTATTTGTTTGTTTGTTTACATGAGTGTTCTATCTGCATGTACACCTTTACACCAGCAGAGGGCATCGGATCCTACTATAGATGGTTGTGAGCCACTATGTGGTTGCTGGGAATTGAACTCAAATCCTCCAGAAGAGCAGCCAGTGTTCTTAAAACCCTTGAGCCATCTCTCCAGCCCCACAGATTCATTCTTTGCTGTGAAGTTGGGAGGAACTGCCTCTCCTGGAGCAAGAAGGTTTACCTAAAGCGTCGGCTCCTGGCGTGGATCCTGTGTCCTTTGGGCCATGTGACTTGCAGTCTGAAAAGAGAAGTCTTCTGGAAGAAAAATTCTTCCAGAATGCAAATGTATTTGGCATATAACATCAATGTCCTATTTTGAACCAGCTTGTCCCAACCTAGAGTCACTCTCTGGCCATTGACCTCCAGGACTCACACCACTGATCAGGCCAGGCCCTTGAATTTTCAAATGTGTACTAAGTCAATTACACATTACAGCATCTCCCACTCATGGGCCTGTCATGAATTCTAAGCCTCTGTAACTGCATGAGCCAACTTCCCTAATGAGTTCCCCATTATATCACATATACAGAGAATGTTGGCATAGGTAAGACTTAACAACCATTCATAAAGCTGTTCCTAGGTTTCCAGCAGCATCCCATCTAATAACACCCAATCTCCAATTCTACTTTGCAGTAGTAAACAGCTGACTGCTGTGGACCATCCTCGGCCCTTGTTACATCTCCTCAAATGGACTGTTTGTTCATTGTTTCCCTTTGTTTGGAGCAACGAGATGTATTTCTGCAGGAATGTCTCAGAGGCAGTCACGTACCCTGGTTTGCTCAGGACGTGTGGTATAGTTGCACAGAGCTACCACACACCTCATAATTAGGCACAATTATTGAAACACTTTGCAATGTTTAAGGAGTTGGAAAGATTTCTGTAGCCACATGTGGCTAATGTATTTAACAACCTCCACAGAAGTTTCCATAGGTTAATGGCTGTCTGTAATCATCTCAGTATTGCAGTTGGTTGGGTAATTTTGATTTATATCAAATAAAGATGACTTATTCTAAATAACAAAAAAAGATAATATTCCCAAGAAGATATAATGCTATTCCATATAGAAGTCCTCATCCTCGGGTCACTTCCCCTGGCTAAACCCTTGAGAAGATCCAACCTGTCCTTGACGTGCAGTGGTAGAATATGATGAGAAGTCTCAAAGGGGAAGAAAAAACACCATTTAACGAAGATGGTAGCGCATTGCCTAAGGAATGACCACTCTGTTCAAGGCTTATGCTGGTCTAGTGAAGCCAGGTGAAGCAGCACATGACTATAATCTCAGCTACTCAGGAGGCTGAGGCAGGAGGATGGCTTTAGCCAAGGGAGTCAATGTCAGCCTGGGAAAGATAATGAGACCCTGACTGAAGAAAACAGTAAAAGATGATGGTCTGACACCGTGCTGGTTTTTACTGTGTTGCAGAGTACCACCCGGGCACCTGGGAGTGCTCTTATTATTATTATCAAAAATTGCCCTAAGTCCTTAAAAGTGGAGAAGAAAGGGTCTGTGCTTCCAGAAGATGTATCTGCATTAAAAGTTAAACAGAGCAGGGGCAATGATGCAGCAAGTATTGACAGATCATTACACAAAAGCAGCAGTTGACTCATTTGTGTTACTTGTGATGGGAGAAACAAGAGAAATGAACCGGCTATTCCATGCAATCTGTTTCTGAGCGTTTAGTCAGTGAGGAAAATAGCAGCAGTAGCTAAAGTCAGACTGTTGCACTTTTGCTCTTCCAAAGAGCAGTTACCACCATGTTCCTTAAGGCAGCTGAGGCTGCTACTGTCATACCACAAATGGGCACAAACACTGCCTGGAATGGACAGTGCCGCTTACATAATGAATAAGCTTATGGGGAAACATATTCCTGGAAGCTGGAGATGGGGAAGGTTTATATATTTCATCTGTGGTGTCATGACCCAGAAAGTAAAATCGTGAAGGCAAGACATATCCCTCTTAACACTTAAAGATGGAGTTTATCCACTTGGCCAAGTTACAAGACTATGAACAAATGGTAGGAATCGCTTGCAAATTTTCAGAATGGTGAAGTCACTTAGGCAGAAAAGCCACTGAAATAGCCAGGTTTAAAACAAAACAAAAAAAAACTTGGACAATGCTTCTCCCACTAGGGCAAACGGCCATTGGTCCGTGTTGAAGGTGCACATTTACTTGAGCATATCATAAAGAAACTTGGCACGGTGTCATCATTTAATCAAAAGTTATATTGCCCCACTCTCCAGCTTCCAAGAAAAGTGGTTGTAACTGTAAAACTCAAATTGAGTACATTCTTTGGGACCCTTGGATGGCCCTGGCTGAGAGTCTGAACCCAGGACCATTAGGGTTGCCTATTCTAGAACTCATAGACTCTAACCTCTTGAATAAATAACTAGAAGGCCCACAAAACTAAGACAAGCCTACTACTAGCTGCGCTTATTTGGGCAGACCAAACGCAATGCTATCATATCAAGGAGGACTGAGCACACCATACTTATCTTCCAAGGGAGGAACTTGGTTGTAAAAAACATGACCTTTGGAACCTCTTCAAACCTGATTTTAGATGTCCTGGAAAAGACACCAATCAGAGACATTCTCTTGAGGCATGCTGGGGGGGGGGTGTCAGAGGGAGTTAACAAATGATAACAATGCAAGGCCACTGGGAGTGGATGTTTGGATCTGTAGATTCCCTGTGTAAAAAAGAGACAAAAAAATGGGTTTGCTAACAGGAGATGACCAGGAGTCCAAAACAGTGAACACCTTAAACTAAGCCTTGACAGACTTCTTGCTAATGATAACATAAATGGATGTAGAAACCTTAGAGAATAATTCATTAGGGCTGAAGGGATGGCCCAGTGGTAAAGTGCACTGGCTGCTCTTCCAAAGGACCTGAGTTTAGTTCCCAAGCACCCACTTGCAGCTCATGGTTGGTTGTCTGTAACTCCGCTTCCAGGAGATCTGATGCCCTCTTCAGGCCTCTGTGGGTCCCTGGCACAAGTGAGAAGGCACACAGAGAGAAAGAAAGAAAGAAAGAAAGAAAGAAAGAAAGAAAGAAAGAAAGAAAGAAAGAAAGAAAGAAAGAAAGAAAGAAAGAGGGAGGGACAGAGGACAATAAAAAACAGTAAAAAGAGAAACTAGTGTGTTCTATTTTATGCAAATACAGTAAAATTCTATATCCGCAGGTCACCTGAATCCTCCCTCACAGGCATGCCCAGCTGCTTGGGCTTTATTTGATTCTAGGGCAGTCAAGTTGAGAAGGGAGATTAGTCATCACAATGGGATTCACGCTCTCAGCACTTACACTGAAAAGCCAGGCGTGGTGGCTGGTGTGCACCTGCAATTCCAGCACTGAGGAAGTAGAGACAGTAGACTCCTACGGTTCACTGACAGGCTGTTCTTGCCTTATCAGTGAGCTCTGGGAAGTTTGGTGACTGGTCCTGTCTCAAAAACCAGAATGGGGAGCAATTGAGGAAGACACCCAGCATTGAGTTCAGGCCTCCACATGCATAATTTATATATATTTGCATGCACACACATGTGCACACAAATCTATAGGTAGATATTCAAATCAGCTTTATTCATGATCACCCAACTCTGAAAATAGTCCAAATGTCCACTAGCTGGTGATGTAATAACCAAACTGTGGTTACTTATAATATGTTGGAGTGTTGTTCAGCAATAAGAGGATGTGGGTAACTGATCCAGGGCGCCATGAACAGATTAATATGCCTCGTGCTTCATGAAAGGGCATGAATTCAAAGGCATTTGGCATGCTGGAATAGATGCTCTGAATCGGAGGAACTGTGGTCTAAGAAGGGGCATGAGGGAGTTTCTAGGGGTGGTGATAACTGTGTGTCCAGATGTGTAGGTGCTTGTGGCGAGAGTAGAGTTTGCACAATTGGATACAAAGCTCAAATGTCATAGAATTTTACACTCATATGGAAATTACTTTGTGGGGCTGGAGTGTGCCTAAGTTGGTAGAAACTTCTTAGCGTGTACAAAGCCCTGGACTCTGTCCCAAGGACAGTATAAACTGAACATCGTGGTATATGACTATAATCCAGGACTCCCCGAGGTAAAGGCATAAGGATCTGGAGCTCAGCGTCATCCTCGGCTAGGTAGTGAGTTCAAGACTAGCCTCAAAAGCATAAATAAAAAGTAGAAATAAAGTTGTAATGTATAGATTAGTGAGAGAAAGACAAAATGGTAGCAGCCAACTGGCACCCTTGGGTGTGGAGAGCTGCTCCAAGGAGCCTGAGAGACCTACAGAGGCTTCAAGAGAAGACAAGGTGGCAGAGAACGAGGCTGCAGAGCACCCGGAACAACTGGAAACAGGCAGGTCCTGTGGGACGATGTTTTTAAAAAGTGTACTCAAAACTGGAAGGAAAGATGGCATAGCAAAGCATTATGGACAAAGGAGCTTTGGACAAAGGAGCATGTCGGTGCCATTGCCAAGTAGGGCCGGGCCTGGGCACGCCAGGGGACTGCGGTCACCACCTCATAGCCACCCACTAGGTCGGTGGCACCAATGGGTACACAGGAACCGCTGTTGCTGCAGCTGTGCCTGGTTAGCCGGCAGGGAGGATTGAGACGAGGACGGGGAGGTGTGCAGCAGCCCGGAGCTCCCACGGATCCTGCCACAGGCACACTGCCCAGAGGTAAGACCACCCCAACTCTGACAACAACGGGAAATTAGTGAGTCCATAGTATTCATGGTGCTTCAGAAACCGGAAACCTTGAGCCAGACAGATGACTCGATGCAATAAGTATTTGCTGTTGGAGCAAAGCAATATATTGTGGGACACACTACATTTTGCAATGCCACTTTAATAAACGAATGAGCGGTAGAGATGGGAAGGATGGCAGATGGGAGCTGTGCGCTCGGCAGACAGAGGCAGAATTAGAGATGCCGTGGGGGCGACAGGTACGGGAGCCTCGCTGGACAAAAGAGCCTGTCTTTGCCGAGTAGAGCTTGCGGGATGGTGTGCAGCAGCCTGGAGCTTGCGCAGGTTCTGCCCTGGAACACATTGCCCAGCTGCACAATCATCACAGCCTCAGCAACAAGATGTACAAGATGGAGAGCGGTTCATTTTCTGGATTCAGTCTCCTCGAAAAACTTCCACGGTCCATGCTGCTGCCAGAGGCCATGCTGGTAACCTTGGTCTATAAGGTAGCCAGAGGCCATGTTGGTGTCCATGATGTGAGCTACATCTGGACGGAAGCCACAGTGAGGCCCATGTTTTTATGCTCTGCTGGAGGCCTTGTAGACGTCTGTGGCCCAAGATGCCACCAGCTGTTATGGGCAGTGATATGAATGAAGGCAGACTCATAACTGAGAATGGGAGACACTGAAGGCTTCTGTGACAGCCCCCCAACACACACACACACACACACACACACACACACACACACACACACACACAAAGCAGTTCAAACAGGAAGCTATTGAAAAAAGTTCTCAAAAACTGTGATGAAGTTAGGCAGTGATGGCACCTGCCTTTAATCCTAGCTCTTGGAAAGCCGAGGCAGGTGGATCTTTGTAAGTTTCAGGCCAGCCTGGTCTACAGAGTGAGTTCCAGGACAGCCAGAGCTGTTACACAGAGAAACCTTGTCTCAAAAACAAAAAACAAAACAAAACCAACCAAACAAACAAAAAACCGTGAGAAAGATGCTTACGTGTAATTCTTCTCAGTTGAGGGGAGGGGGTGGAGGAACAAAGACTCAGTTTTCTCTAAGGGGCTGGCCACTGGGAGTGTGAGCTTGCTCCAGTGAGTATATGGGCAGCACACATTAGAACTGGTGTATTTTTTTTCTTTTTGAGGAGAGGGTACAAGGGTTGGAAGATGGGCCTAGGAGGAATGGGAAGTGAGTGTGATACGGGTACATTGTATGAAATTCTCAAATAATTAATAAAAATATTATTGTGTGGAAGGGAGCTGTAACATGTGAACTATACCCTGCCAAACTGAAAGAAAATCAACTAAATTAAGAAGACCCCTTGCTGCAGCACCCGACACAAATCCAAGCTGGCCTTTCAGGCCACCTTTTATCTTAGATAAGTTAGGACTGTGAGGAAGGCATGTAAAATTAATTACACTGATACCAGACTGTGCCAATCAAACCTGAACACTGCTCTAAGCAGCCAAAACTGATAAGCAAAAGTAACTTTGAGCAATGAGAGCAAAGATGATTGATAGGTAACCAAGAGTTTGTGCAACACCAGCTTGCCAGGTCATGGAAGGCCTCAGGAAAATTCTTTCCCAACTGTGATAAGAGACTCATGGCACAGGTCCATGTACATGTACCCATCCTGCCTTGCCCAGGGACAAGGTGCAATTCTCAACAGACAAGATGACAAAGGTCCTTCTCTTCCTAGGGCTCTTTGAATCTCTCAGTTTTCTTTCTGCAACTCACTCAGTGAAACAAGTAAATGCAGTGTGCACATTGCTGGTTGCCCAAGTGGTCCTCATCTTGCAGTTCCCTTCCACAACACATTTCCATCCCTCTGAAAAGGAAGCCAGCTAGACTTCTAACTCCACAGTAGCCTTTTCTTATTTAGGCCTTTATAAAAATCAAATCACATAGTCTAAATAATGCCTCAAAAATCACTTGTTTGGGGACTGGAGATAAAGCTCAATCTTTACAGCACCTGCCATACGGTATGAGAGTCTGAGTTACATCCCTGGTGCCCACATGAAAAGCCAGGCTGATGGGCACATATACGCAACCTTGGTACAAGGGAAGCAGAGACAGGTAGGTCCCTGGAGCCCAGAGTACAGGCAGGACAGTGAAGTTCAGTGAGAGACCCTGTCTCTAAAGATAGATGGAGAGCTAGTCACTGAGGAAGACACCTACCATCAACCTCTAGACTCCACACGGCACTGATGACTTTTTACTGCTTTATGATACTCAGCAGCATGACTATCCCACGTCCTTCGTCTGCCTGTTGCCACAGCAATTTGGAGTGCTTCTGCTCTGAGTACTTATTACGAAGGATGCCACACATAACATCCCATCACATGCCTTTCAGATGTGTATCTCTCAGGTCTGATCCACGCCAACACATTCCTTCTTTGAAACCAATTAAATGAAAAATTATAAGTACTAGGAAAACTCAGCAAGCTTGGGTTTCTTGTTGATAAATGATAGTTAAATGCCCTCGTGTGTAAAATAGTTTTTATGGAGCATTTTATTTTCATCTTTTCCAATTAAAATTGAATACCTATAATTATTCTAAAGCATTAATGATATTTACATGGATTAAGAAGGTGGTTCCACTTACAGAATTTTTGCTGGTCTGTCAAGAACTGTCTATGTAATAAAAAACTAGAAGACAAGGTCAACAATGCCTTTCGGTGTTTCAGTGGAGGACGGAAACCCAAGATGCTTTTGGAAGATTGCAGAGGGCTGCTGTCCTGGTTGGGTTTTGTCAACTTGACACAAACCCAGACTTATGTGGGAAGAGGGGATCCTAACTGAGAAAATGCCGCCACAAGATTGGCCTGTAAGCAAGTCTGTTGGGATTTCTTCTATTAGTGATCGAGGTGGGAGGACTCAAGCCCTTTGTGGGCAATGCCGCCCCTGGCCAGGTAGTCCTGGGGTGTAGCAGAAAGCAGGTTGAGCAAACTACAAGAAGCCAAAAAGCAGGACTCCTCCATGACTTCTGCTTCAGCTCCTGCCCCATGTTCCTTCCCTGAGTTTCTGCCCTGACTTCCCTGGATGATGGACTGCAAGCTCCAAGCTGAAATATACATCGCTTCCCCGGGTGGCTTCTGGCCATGGTGTTTTATCACAGCAATAGAAACCCCCACACATTGGATGCTCTGAGATGAAGATTCCCATCCTAAAGCTTGGGTGTGGTTGTTGCACTTTCACTTAGCCAACTAATTTAAGATTATTCTTCAAACCCCGACTATAATGAACAGCAAGTAATGTTGGGTGAGCTGTTGCAATTCCATGGAACAGCTAAAGAACCATATACATGCACAGAAATTTGTGTGTCCCTAGGGCTGCTGGACACAGAGGTTATGAAGCTATCAGTGACTTGCGGTCTGCATTTCCTTATTAATGCTCACCCTGGGGTCTTTACAACATTAATGTAAAAAGCAAAGTCCAACTATACTACCAATGTGTCTCATTGCTGTGACAAAGGGTTTGACAAGAAGTTACTTAAGGAAGAAATGGTTTCTTTACAGATGGAGAGTGAGCATTCTATCACTGGGGAAGTTACAGGGGCAGGAAGGTGAAGCAGCTACCCACACTGCACCTGCTAGGAGTCAGAGAGAAATGGATGCTATTCAACTTACTATGCCTCTGGGTTTTTTGTTGTTTTGGTTGGGGTTTTTGTTTTGTTTTGTTTTTTGAGACAGCTCTGGCTGTTCTGGAACATTCTATGTAGACTAGCCTGGCCTTGAACTCACATTGATCCACCTGCCTCTGCCTCCCAACGCTAGAGTAGAGATATGCATCATGGTGACCAGCTTTCCCTGTTCCTTGGGTTTGATCCAGGACCATAGCAGATGGAGTGGCTCTGCCCACACTCAGGATGGGTCCACCCACCTCAGTGAACCTCATCTGACTCTTCCTCACAGACAAGCCCAGAGGCCTTCTCTCCAGTGCTTCCAGCCTGCAATGCTGACACTCAATATTAATCATCCCAACACTGGAATAGGTATTCTCGTCCATTTTAATACAAATATTAACCCTTGAGATACTGCTGTTTTCCCTATCCACATTTACCTAAGAGGTCGGAGCACTCTTCCTTAATGTGTGGAAGTTTGATGGAGTGCTTGCAGAGCTACTCTGCTGGGAAAAGCTACTCTGCTGGGAAAAGCTACTCTGCTGGGAAAAGCTACTCTGCCAGGGAAAAGCTACTCTGCTGAGGCTGCTTTGGGGAAGAGGAACATCTCATAGAGGGAGTAGTCCAAAAAGGAAGTGGCATAGTCTGGGTTTTGGTGTTGTCTCTTTGCACTTACTTGTCAAAAATCATACTTGTGAGGATTTTTCCACCATGGGATTTTTTTTCGCGACAGGGATTCTCTGAGGCTTTGGAGACTGTCATGGAACTTGCTCTGTAAACCAGGCTTGTCTCAGACTCACAGAGATCCGCCTGCCTCTGCCTCCCGAGTGCTGGGATTAAAGGTGTGCACCACCACCACTGGGCAGGAATAATTTCTATAATCAATATATGCCCCACATGGGAATGTTCACAAAATACCCTATCTACTCACTTGTGTGGTCTTCACAACTCCCCTGTTCTAATGAATTGGTTCTACCTAATCCCAGAAGGGGTGACTGCCTCTCTGACGTGAGGGTTTGCTGCAGTTCCCCCACTCCCTGCTTGCCCTCACCCATTCCATCCTACTCCTAGGACACATCCCTGACTCTTCACTAGTAATTCCTCACCTAGTGTCCAGTCCAACAGACACTCACACCCTAACTGGGTACTTGATCTATCTTGTGACTGTTCAGGCACCATTAATCAAGTACATGCTAGGACCTTCACAGGCCTAGGGAAAGTCCTAAGAGAGAGGCACGTATATGGCTGGAGGTGTGACCCAGTAACAGGCCACTTGCTTGGCACGCACATGGTCCTGGGTTTGACCCCCATCGGCTTAAAAAGAGAAAGAGGCTGATTTCTCAGAATCACGTTTAATAAGAGTATCGGAGGAAGGTAGATTCGTTTTGCCAACAAATCCCTCTTAACAGTTAAGTATATGTAAGGCTGAAGAATTCTTAAATATGAATTCCCCTGTATTGTAAAAATTAATTGCTGCGCTTTCTCGACATTTTGTGCTCTTGCTTTCTGAATGTAGGCATGAGTACGCACAGCCGCACGGGTGCCCACTTGGCTGTTCCAAGTCTTAGATGTGGAAAGGGCAATGGGCCAGCTTCCAAGAACTGTGGTCCCAGGAATTTACTTTTTTCATCTGCCAAAGCTTCTCAGTCTCTTTTAAACTGCACCAGCCCAGATGTGGTCTCATCTGGCCAATGCAGAGGTTGGCTTTCAAGCTCTCTGTAGTCAGAATGAATTATTTTTCTAACCCTAATTCTTCTTAAGAGGACTCTCTATCTCCCTGCACACCTCATGTTTCCTTGGGTCAGGGGATGCTGGTGACTAAGCCTGGCCCCATCTTTTTACTCTACACCATGCCATATAGCATCCCCCAGCAGCTCTGACAGCTAGTGAAGGCACACAGCTGTGGTCTGCCACCTTTAAAACTACGCTTGCACTCTCTTGATGTCCCTCCCCAGCCTTAGGCTGAGTGCTGTAGCAGAGGCCGACAGAAGGTTTCAGCTAAAGGAAGTTTCCTTCTGGCATTTCTTTTCTCATTGTTTTGTTTTTTGAGACAGGGTTTTTCTATGTAGCCGTAGCTGTCCTGGACCTCGCTGTGTAGAGCAGCCTGACCTCAAACTCATAGAGATCTGCCTACCTCTGACTCCCTAGTTCTGGGATTAAAGGTGTGTGCCACTACCGCCTGACTCCTGGCATTTCTGTAATACTTATTTCTGGTTGACACCCCGCAGCCCCCCCTTCTCCTACCTTCCTGTTCCTGTCCTTGCTTAAACATTTCCATTCCCACTGCCCCCTTCCCTTTTCATGTGATCCTTCCATACTCCTCTCCTCAAAAGCCTTTTTCTTTCTCCTCTCAAAGGATGTGTTCTAGTTTCCTAGTTTCTATATACTCTCTCTGATCTAAACACACATGTATAAAATGGAGATGTTAGAACCTACATACGAAAGAGAATACACAGCATTTGTCTTCCTGAGCCTGGATTATGTCAGTTAACTTGGTAGTCTAGTTCCACCCATTTTCCTGGCATTCTATAACCTATTCTGATTCATGACTGTATAAAATTCCATGGTGCACATGTACCTCATTTTCACTGCCCTTCTGTTGACAGATGTCAAGTCTGGTTCCATTTCTTCATTATTGTGAATAGAGCAGCAATAAACAAGGATGTGCAAGTGTCTCCAAAGGGGGATACGGAGCCCTTTGAGTACAAGCTCAGGACTGCAATAGCTGAGTCTGTTTTCCTCACTTTGAGACAGAGTCAAGACATCCCTAGGGCTGGCTGCCCCGGCAGTCCAGCCAAATTAGTCAGAAACCCTGCCTCAAAAATCAAGTGGCAGGACTGGAGAGATAGTTCAAGGGGATCCTGCTGTCCAGGGTACCCACGTTCAATTCCCAGTACCCACATGGAATCTCACAACAGTCTATAAATCTAGTTCCAGGGTATCTGATGTCCTCTTCTGCACCACGGGATCCTGCATGCACGTCACGCAACTGCACTCACATGCACATAAAAATAAAAGGTAAACTGGGTGGATGCAGGGCAGCGGTAGCACACGCCTTTAATATCAGCACTTGGGAGGCAGAGGCAGGAGAATCTCTGGGGGTTTGAAGCCAGCCTGGTTTACAGAGTATGTTCCAGGACAGCCAGAACTGTTGCCCAGAGAAACTCTGTCTCAGGAAAAAAAATCAAGTGGACTACAATGAAGGAAGGCTCATTGACCCTTGGGCTCCCTAGAAGCATATACATATACACACACCGCACATGCAAAACATCTGGCAAGCTTAACTGCTCGATGCCGGATGTTAGATGAATCAGGGTCTGCCTGGAATCCACATGGAGAGCTGGTGTGGAAGGGCAGCCAAGGAAGCGGCAGGGACACCAAGTATGCAATGTGGTTCACTAGCAACGATGCCAGCATGCCCCGTGTCATAAAAGGAGGCATGAAAAGACTCTAAGGAGTCTGTTATCTTGGGGTGAGAAATGGATTTGTATACAGTAATTTTCCTGTTTGAGCTGTTTTTCCTTGTATTAAAAACAGAGTCTCTTCTCATACATATATCCTGATTATGGTTTCTCCTCCTTCTACTCGTCAGTTTCTCTCCACCTCCCCTCCCCTCCAGATCCACTCCCTTTCTGCCTCTCACTAGAAAAGAACAGGCTTCTAAGAGATAACCACCAAACATGACTAAAGAAAATACAATAAGATGAAGCAAAACTGTAATCTTGAAGTTGTGCACAGCAACCCAACAGGAGGAAAAGAGTTCCAAGAGCAGGCACAAGAGTAAAAGACTCACTTGTTCTCGCAGTCAGGACTCCCATAAAAATACTAAGCTAATACCTATGGTAGACATACAGAAGACCTGGTGTGGACCTGTGTAGGCCCTGTGCTTGCTGCTTCAGTCTCTGTGAGCTCAGATGTGCCTTACTCAGTTGACTTAGAGGGTCTTGCTCTCATGGTACCCTCCATCCCATTTGGCCCTTAAATTCTTTACAACCTCAGGATTCCTTGAGCTCTGAGGGAAGAGACTTGATAGAGACCTCCAATTTAGACTCTCTCTCTCTCTCTCTCTCTCTCTCTCTCTCTCTCTCTCTCTCTCTCTCTCTGCTATGTGGCTTTCTGAATCTATCCCCATCTGCTGTGGGAGGAAGCCCCTCTGATGATGACTGAAAAAAGCACTGATCTGTGAGTATAATAGAATATCATTAAAATCATTTTATTGATTTTTCTTTTTCTTTAGATCAGTAGTATTTGGTTTTACCCTAGATCTCTGGTCTCTCTAGTCTCTGGTTCTTGGTTACCCAAGCAATGTCAGATGTGGGTTCCTTCTCATGGAGTAGGCCTTTGAACAAATCAGACATTGGCTGGCTGCTCGCACACATTCTGTGCCACCATTGCCCCAGCATATTTTGCAAGCAGGTCAACAGTTTTGTTGCTGGGTTGGTATTCACATTATTTTTCAGTAGCCTGCAGAGTACCTTCATGCACCAAAGAGACTAGAATGTAGGGATGTGGGCTCCATGTAGGCACCAGCTTGACTTCTCCATGTTCAATGAGGTGTGTGGGTATTGTCCTCAGCAACGGGGCCCTACTGTTAGTTTACAGAGAACAGCCTTTTGTTTGAGCAGTAGACTGAGTTGTTTGAAGATTTACCTGGGACACCTTGGCTAACAACTCAATTGAATGCACCCTAGTACCAACAATGGAAGCCTTGACTGGCTACAAGAAATGGACAGTCGAGATTCCAAATCCCCCATTATTAGTAGTTCTCTTTATAATCACCTTCAAAAACTGCAGAAAGTTTCCATGCCACCACCCAAGTGCCCCCAATTCCAGTCATCTTTCCCCACATTCCATCTCCCTGCACACCTGATCCCACACCCCACTCCCAGTCGGCCCATCAAATCTATTCTATTTACCCCTCTCAGAGAGATCCCTGCACACACACCCCTAGATCCTCCTTCTTTACTTGGCCTCTTTGAGTTGATGGATTGCAATGTGGTTAATGGCCAATATCCCCTTATAAGGGGATACATAATATATTTGTCTCTCTGGGTTATCTCACTCTGGATAATTCCTTTTTTTTTAGTTCCATCCACTTGCCTGCAAAGTTCATAATGTCATTTTTAACACCTGAGTAATACTCCATTGTGTAAATGCACCACATTTTCTTTATCCACTCTTACGTTGAGGGATATCTAGGTTATTTCCAGGTTCTGGCTGTTACAAATAAAGCTGCTATGAACATAGTTGAGCAAGGTCCTTGTGGTATGATTGAGCATCCTTTGGGTCTTAAGGTAGATTGATTCCCATCTTTCTAAGGAATTGCCATACTGATTTCCATAGTGGCTATTTGAGTCCGTACTCCCACCAGCAACGGAGGAATATTCCACTTGCTCCACATTCTTGCCAGCATGAGCTGTCACTGCATTATTTTTCTTAGACATTCTGACAGGTATAAGATGGATTCTCAAAGTAGTTTGATTTGCATTTCCCTGATGGCTAAGGATGTTGAACATTTCTTAAGTGTTTCTCAGGTGTTTGAGAGTCTTCTAGTGAGAATTATCTGTTTAGATCTATCTGTTCCCCATTTTTTATTTGGATTATTTGGTTTAGTGATAGCTAGTTTCTTGAGTTCTTTATATATTTTGGATATTAGCTCTCTATGGGATGTGGAGTTCGTAAAAAAAAATCTTTACTCACTCTTTAGGCTGCCACTTTGATGGTGTCCTTTGCCTTACAGAAGCTTTCAGTATCATGAGTTCCCATTTATTAATTATTGATCTTAGTGCCTGTATGATTGGTGTTCTGTTCAGAAAGTCTTCTCCTGTACCAATGAGTTCAAGGCTATTCCCACTTTCTCTTATATAAGGTTCACTGTATCTGGTTTTATGTTAAGGTCTTTGATCTACTTGGACTTGAGTTTTGTGTTGGATTATAAATGTAGATTGATTTGCATTCTTCTAGAAGCAGACATTCAGTTTGACCAGCCAACTTTGTCTTATTTTTCCCAGTGTGTATTTCTGGCTTCTTTGTCAAAAATCAGGTGCCTATAAGTGTGTGGATTTATGTCTGGGTTTTCAATTCAATTCCATTGATCAATGTGTCCATTTTTATGCCAATACTGTAAGTTTTTATTACTATAGCTCTGTAGTACAACTTGAAATCAGGGATACCTCCAGCAGTTCTTTTATTGTTCAGGATTGTTTTAGCTATCCTGGGTTTTTGTATTTCCATATGAAGTTGAGAATTGTCCTTTCAAGGTCTGTGAAGAATTGTGCTGGGATTTTGATGGGGATTTAATTGAATCTGCCCCATTTCTTTTAATAAGATTACCAATTTTACTATGTTAATTCTACCAATCCATGAGCATGAGAGCATTTTCCATATTCTGATATTTTCTTCAATTTCTTTCTTCAGATGCTAGAATATTTTATCATACAAGTCTTTCACTTGCTTGGTTAGAGTTACCCCAGGATACTTTTTATTATTTGAGGCTATTGTGAAGGGTGTTGTTTTCCCATTTCTTTCTCACCCCATCTGTCATTTGTATATATAAGAGCTACTGATTATTTTAAGTTAATCTTGTATCCAGCTACTTCACTGAAAGTGTTTATCAACTGTAGGAGTTCCCTAGTAGAAATTTTTTAGGGTTGCCTACATATATTATCATTCCATCTGCAGATAATCATACTTTGACTTCTTCCTTTCCAATTTGTATCCTCTTGATCTTCTTCAGTTGTCTTATTGCTCTAGTTAAAACTTCAAGTACTATATTGAGTAGATATGGAGATATTTGATAGCCTTTTCTTATTCCTGATTTTAGAGGAATTGCCTTGAGTGTCTCTCCATTTAATTTTATGTTGGTTATAGGCTTGCTGTAGATTGCCTTTATTATGTTGAGCTATGTCCTTGGTACACTGACTCTATCCAGGACTTTTGCATAAAGGAGTGTTGGATTTTGTCAAAAGTCTTTTCTGCATCTGATGAGATGATCATGTGTTAGTTTTTTTCTTTCAATTTGCTTATATGGTGGGTTATATTAACTGATTTTCATATATTGAACCATCCCTGTGTCTCTGGGATGAAGCCTACTTGATCTTGGTGAATTATCTTTTTGATGTGTTCTTAGATTCAGGTTGCAAGTATTTTATTGTGTATTTTTGCTTCTGTGTTCCTAAGGGAAACTGGTCTGTAATTTTCCTTGTTGAGTCTTTGTGTGGTTTGTGTATCAGGGTGACTGTGATCATAAAATGAATTTGACAATGTTCCTTCTGTTTCTACTTTGTGAAATAATTTGAGGAGTACTGACATTAATTGGTGGAATTCTGTGTTAAAACCATCTGCCCTGGATTTTCCTTCTTTTTTTTCTAGATGGGAGACTTTTAATGACTGCTTCTATTTCACTAGGGATTACAGGTGTGTTTAAATTGCTTATCTGATCTTGATTTAACTTTGCTCAGTGGCACTTATTGAGAAAATTATCCATTTATTTTAGATTTTTCCAATTCATTAGAATACAGGTTTTTGAAGTATGTTCTTATGATTCTCTGGATTTCCTTAGTGTCTATTGTTATGTCCCCCTTTTGCTTCTGACTTTGTTAATTTGAATAAGGGTTTGTCTATTTTGTTGGTTTTCTCAAAGAACAAACTCTGTTTCATTAGTTATTTGCATTGTTCTATTTGTTTTTATTTTATTTCAGTCCTCAGTTTGATTATTTCTTGCCATCTATTCCTTTTGGGTAAGCTTACTTCTTTTTGTTCTAGATCTTTCAGATGTGCTGTTAAATTGCTATTATGAGATCTCTCCTTTTTTTAATGTAGGCACTTAGTGCTATAAACTTTGCTCTTAGAACTGCTTTCATTGTGTCCCATAAGTTTGGTTATGCAGTGTATTAATTTTCACTGGATTCTAGAAAGCCTTTAATTTCTTTATTTCTGTCTTGACCCATTAATCCATTCAATAGAGAGTTGTTCAGTTTCCATGAGTTCATAAACTTTCTGGCTTCTTGGATTTCTTTAAGGGATTTATTCATTTCCTCTTTAAGGACCTCTATCGTCTTCATATAGTTGTTTTTAAGGTCTTTTCCTTGTGCTTCAGCTGTGTTGGAGTATTCAGGGCTTTCTGTAGTAGGGTAGTTGGGCTATGGTGGAGACGCATTGCCCTGGCTGTTGTGTTCTTGGGTTGGTGTCTAGGCATCTGGGTTTGGGGTGATTACAAGTCTAGGTGCCTATTTCTGAGTTTCTTTGTTGGATGAATGTTTTGTTCCTTGGCTTCTGAACTCTCTGAGAGTGTGATGGCTGTGTGCTGCCAGTTTCCCTGTTCCATTCAGCGGTGTGTTCACAGGGAATGCCTGCTGGTATTGTAGGCTGGGATACTGGGATGAGTTGGGAGAAGGAAGGTTGGAGGAGAAGATCTTTGTGACCCAAAGGAGATGAGGTCAGAGAGAAAAAGGGGGCCACAGCAGGTTTCCAGCTACAGAGCTGGGGATGAGATGTTGGGGTTGGGGGTGTTGGATCTTAGGAACAGTAGTAGAGGTGTGAATCTGCCTTCTGCCTACTTGTTGCCTTGGGAGGAACTGCCCTTGGGTTAGCAGGGGGTGCCTGGTGGAGAGGGGTTTGGGACAAAGCAACAAGTAGGGAAAGGGAGTTAGGAGGGAAAAGTCTGTGGGATCCACAGGAGATGTGGCCAGGAGTGAGGACAGGCTAAACCTGGAGGGGCTGCTGGGACTGCTTGGCTGCCAGGCATTGTGTCTGCTCACACAGGACACTCCAAGCCTGTACCCGAGATCACCACAAGACTTCAGCACACTGAGTCAGAGCTCTGGGATACACGAGCTCCCAACCACATCAGCTTGTGAGCAGTGCTGTCAACACAAAGCAGCTGATTGCACCCTGGATTGGTGATAAACTCGATTGGCATGCAAATTTCAAATGTCTTATTTTGAAGCAATTTTAATCTAAGTTAAATGTAGCCTGTCAAATTCTTACTCCTTCCAGGCAAGAGCCACAGCAGGGGTGGGAAAGGAAAGGAAGGTAGCTCCAGCAGCAGGCAGCAGAGATGGAACAAAATGATCGAGGAAGTACCCAAGTCCCCAGAGAGGGCTCCAGAGCTAAGAAGCAGGGTGGCACTGGAAGCTGGTAGCATGTGGAGGGTCTAGCCTGGGGCTGCTCAGAAAGGCAGTTCTTGCTTGTGGACAGGCTTGTGGAGAAGAGCTGTAGTCTCCCTGAGGTATTATTACAAGGACAGCCTTGAAAATTGAGTGTGCTCTTGCAAGGGCATTAGGTGCGATGTGCCTGGCCTGGGATTTCTTCCTTCAAGGCTCTGTTGGGTTTCTGTAATGAGAAAAGCCCAGCTGTAGTGTCATACCCTGAAGCTTACTCGAGGAGACTGAAGTTTATGCAACCAGGGAGCTCTCGTAAAGAAAGAGAGCTGTAGTATATTATTCTGAGTGTCCCTCCTGAGGTACCACGGAATGAAGGTCACATATCTCCACATGGGATCGCATGCTCATTGAGATGTAAAACTTGAGCTATCATGGTTCTCATTCATCTGTGACCAACCTTTCCCCCCCCCCCCCCCCCCGCAAGGCCATGCTTCGATAGAGGAGACAGCATTCATGGGAGCTGCTATTTCAGGCTGTTAACGGCTGTGCTTTGCAGTCATGGTCACTGCCCAGTTTGTAAATTAAATTTCACGTGGTTTGGCCAGCACAGGCAGGAGCAGCATAGGATTCTGTGTTCAGAAAAGCTTTCGTGCACCAGTGAGATGCCTGGTAGATAGACATCTGGAAGGTGCCTTCCTGATAGCAGCTGGGATCAATCCGAAAGACAATGGACCAAAAGACAATGTGTTTTGGCCCTACCCCTAAACTCTGGGGAAGGGACAAGGGCCAGAGATTGGCCAACTTAGTTTTCAGCTTGACAAAAATCTAGTGTCATAGAACCACTGGGAAGATGACCCTCTGGGCTTCTGCTGTGTGGGGTGATCCTGATTGCACTTATTAAGATGAGTGGACCCATCTTAATGTGGGAGAGGGGACCGTTCCCTGGGAGGGGACAGTGGACTGTGTAAAATGCCGTGAGCTGTGTGCTACAATGCCTGTGTTCCTTGCTGTCTTTCTCTGACTGTGAAGGTGGCTTCCCAAGCTCCCATTGGCTTGACAACTGTGCCATGATGGACTGGACCTTAGGCTGTGAGCTAAAACAAATATTTTTTTCCAAAAGTCACTTTTGTCCAGGGCATTTTATTGCAGCAACAGGAAAGTAGAAACTCAATAGCCAATGATTTCATGAGCCATCCCTGTAGAGTGAGGCCCCGGTAAGCATCCCTAAGCAGCAGTGGCGACAGTGTTCCCATCTCTGAATCAGACAGTAGTGTGGGTACCCTGAAGACCTGTGACTTGTGCTTGCATCTGAAGCGGGGATGTCCTGAGGGACCAGTCCCTGGACCAGACTGGATTGGCCTAATCCCAAATCGCCTTGCTGGTAATGAAGAACCAGTCGGGTGGGGGCAGGGGGTGGGGGCACACTGTGGTGTGAAGTTCTGCTGGAGCACCTCCCCTTTAAGATCTCTTGGTGGTTGAGTGTTCAAAAATCTTCCCTTCTAGAGCCGGGAAAATGGCTCTGTGAGTGAAGTGCTTGCTCTGCAAACGTGAGAAGTTGAGATGAGATACCCACGTGAAAGCCAAGAGTCTTTGACACACCTCTGCGACCCCATGGAGGTTATGGGACAGTAGGTAGATGGTAGCAGGGGCTTGGGGGCCCAGCCAGTCTAGCCAAAATGTAGGCTTCAGATCCAGTGAGAGACCCCGTCTCAAAACATGAGGCGGACAGCGCTTAAAAAGGGTACCTTGATGTCAGCCTTCTGACCTCTACACGTGTGCACACAGGTTCTCCTGCATATACATGGACATATACATGGATACACCACACACACACACACACACACACACACACACACACACACACACACACACACACTCCTCTCTTTAACTGCTTAAGATAGGCAGTGCACTTTCCGATTTCATCCTCCTGGGCCATAAAGCAACCGAATTCACTCCAGCTATGGAACTGAGGCACAGATGCAAATCAGTGAGCATGACTGTCCCTAAGCAGGCCACGTCCACTTTTCCTTTGCTGTCCCAGCATTCCCTCTGGGCTCCAGTGAGCTTCCTGGATGCTGGTCTGACTTGGTTGCTCTCTGGGGTCCTGTTTGGACTGGAGCCTAGTCAGGCTCCCCGCTTGAGGGACTGTGAGGTTGGGACCATATGCTATAGATCCCCAATGACTCCCTCAATTTCCTCAAGTCCTACTCACAGAAGTGGCACAGCTGGTTTCTCCTCCGAGTGCACATGGACCTGAAACGGCATACGTAATTCTTTTTAAGATTTGTTTTTCATTGTGAACCTGCATGAGTGTGAATGCCCACAGAGGCTAGAGGCATTAGATCCCCTGAAGCTGGAGGTATGGAGAGTTGAACCCCTCAACCTGGATGCTGGCAGTCAACCTCAGGTCCTCTGGAAGAGCCTCTGGCCTTGAGGAATGAACTGGGCTGTATACTGGGAGGGGCTTCTCCTCCTTCCCTATTGCCCACCCCACGCCCACACCTGTCTCTCCTCCCCCACATCTGCAGCCCAGATCTTCCTCAGCTACTCCTCCCTCCCCGCTTCTCTCCAAAGGCCTCCTTCCTGGCCCCTCTGTTCCTGTCACCCTCCCTGCCTTTCCAGACCAGCATTCCCAGTGCCAGCTGGCCAGGGACGATGCCCACATCTCATCTCCACTCCTGGCCTTCCTGGCCCCTGCCGGGCCACTCCTCTCTGCTTAGCTTACCCTGTAGTTCTGCGCCCGTCCCAGCTAGGTCCCTGGGTCCCCACAGCACCCGCAAACTCTCTTGCTCTTTCTTCTTTCCCCTAAAGTCACCCGAATGTCCTCAGGGGACTCAAGTGGGTTTCTGAGGCCCTGGGTCTCTTAACGCCCACCCTGCCAGGGGTTTCTTTCCTGTTTTGGACACACTTCCGAATACTCCCATGTCCCCCACTTCTGCTCCTCTGTGGGAGGGAGGGGTCTAGCCTGGAGTGGCCTCCTCTCACCTGGGACAGAGCTCTCCCAGAGGTGGGCCTGCCCTGTCTTCTGCTGTCCTCTCCCCTGACTGCCCCAGGTGACTTTTCCATGCTCCCTCCCCAACATGAGTGACCTGCCGGTGCTGGGTGGTTCCAAGGACAGTGTTTAGCATTGGCTCAGGGTGAGCAATTCTCATGTGGGGTAAAACAAAAGCCACGGGGAACAGCAGAAGAGGAGCCTGAGAGCGGGCACCAACTGACCCAGCCTGCGTGGGAGTGGGGCTGCCGACCACAGCAGTGGGTTCCCGCATTCGTATGCCAGCTACACTGGCTGTCTTCTGACTTTGAGCACGGCCCTAGCTGTCTGCACAGGGGATGGGTCCTTCAGGTCTGGCTGTTTGAGTAACTAATGGACTCTTTGTGGACCACAGTAGGGATGCCTAAGGAGCTACAGAGGGTCAGAGTCACCTGTGGTGGTCATGGGGGAGCTTGAAAGTCTTGATGAGAGTTGAACCTTGGTGAGAGTTGAACCCTCATCTCAGGAGGTACTCAGGATGATCCCAACCCCAGGTTCAACCACAGCAGCCAGCAAGATGAGGATGTAATCCTTCATCACCACTGCAATGGCTTCTGCCACTATAGACCATGCTCTGTAAACGTAGCCAGACCTCACAGTCCACACAGTGGCCCCCACCGGGAAGCTCCCCACCCCCGTCACTACCCATAAATACCAATGTCTGTTTGTCATTGACAAGAGGTTGTTTCCATCAGTCCCTTCCAGGGCCACAGACAGTCACAGGCACAATGATACAGGCATAGTGACACAGGGACTCCAGGGCAGTGGCGCAGGGGCAGTGACACGGGTGTACCCCAGGCATCTGAGCAGCTTTGGTTGCTGGAGCGTGGGTGCGATGACTTCCATCGCAGAGGCAGCGGAGGGGCAACCTTGATAATAACATCTGGCAATTACTTCTGGCCTCTCACTAGGATCCAGGGCATCTTGGGACCTGGGCCAGGGTTCTGGTGCCCTCCTAATCAGCTGCATGTGTCCCAGCCGTCGCCTGCTCAGTGTAAGCGTTTTGGGATGGGTCGGACAGGATGGAACAGGAGTGGGTCAGGTATTCTGGCACTCGGGAGTCACAGAATACTGAGTGTTACACAGCTCAGGTGGAAAGGTATCCTGGAGCTCGGGAGCCAAGGACAGCTTACAGCCTTGCCTCAGAGAAAGGCTTCTCTGGTGTATCAGCTCCCAGCTCTGCTCCAGCAGGACAGGGTCTTCCAGCTGGGCATGTTCGCCTAGTGTAGCAGTTTTGCTAGGCAGGAGGTTTCTCCAGACGAGGTTGCTACAGTTCAGCTCTGCTCCTGGAGCGGGGAGTGGGAGCGGAGTGTGATAACTCGGCTCTGCCAAGGAAGGTTTCCCGGCAAGTGTTACAGCGCTGCTAGCTCTGCTCTGCTCTGCCCAGGGTGGCCTCTGCTAGCTCTGCTCTGCTCTGCTCTGCTCTGCCCAGGGTCGCCTCCGCTCTGTCGCCGCCGCAAAAGAAGATCTTCACCCGAAGCTCATCCAAAGGGGTTTATTGGAAGGCAGCTGGACCAGACAAGCTGAACATACACAGGGTTTATATAGGGATTCTTGGGGTTGGGGAAGTTTTTCCAGGGTAGGGATTGGTCCGATTTCAGTGCTGAGCTCAGATTGGCTAGAGCTCTGCTCGAGGATTGGTTAGTTTTCTGCACAGGATTAAGTTCAGATTTGGCTCTGGTTTCAGGGCCAAAGTGTGTTTCTTTCTCTGGTCCTTTTTAGCCTTTTGGCTCCAATTTTAGGGCCAGGGTACACTTCTTTCACTGACTCTGATTCCAGGGACAAAGTGTGTTTGTGTCTTTTGGCACTGGTTTCAGGGTCAGGGTGCATTTCTTTGGTTCTGGTTGCAGGGCCAAAGTGTGTTTCTTTGGCTCTGCTCAGGGTGTGTTTCTTTGACTGAACCTTTTCCCTACACTCAGGACAAACAGGAGACCAAGGGAGGTCAAACAAAATGCTCAGAGACTTAAGGGCACACCTGGAAGCCCCATCACATTGCAATTCCATCCAGGGTGTCAGGAGAGCACCCCAAAATCTCTCCTGAATGCCTGTTATGAAGCCAGCAAGGCCACTTCAGCTCTCAGCCCAGGGACAGAAGGAAGACTGCATGCAGAGTGACCCTGAGGGGGACAGGCCAGCGTGACACTGTGAGTCTGAGGGGGACAGGCCAGCGTGACACTGAGAGTCTGAGGGAGACAGGCCAGCGTGACACTGTGTACCTGAGGGAGACAGGCCAGCGTGACACTGTGTACCTGAGGGAGACAGGCCAGTGTGACACTGTGAGTCTAGGGGGGACAGGCCAGCGTGACACTGTGTGTCTGAGGGGGACAGGCCAGCGTGACACTGTGTGTCTGAGGGGGACAGGCCAGCGTGGCACTGTGACCCTGAGGGGGACAGGCCAGCATGACACTGTGTCTGAGGGGGACAGGCCAGCATGACACTGTGTCTGAGGGGGACAGGCCAGCATGACACTGAGAGTCTGAGGGACACAGGCCAGCGTGACACTGTGTACCTGAGGGGACAGTCCAGCGTGACACTGTGTGTCTGAGGGGGACAGGCCAGGGTGACATTGTGACCCTGAGGGGGACAGGCCAGGGTGACACTGTGACCCGGAGGGGGACAGGCCAGGGTGACATTGTGACCCTGAGGGGGACAGGCCAGCATGACACTGTGTCTGAGGGGGACAGGCCAGCATGACACTGTGTGTCTGAGGGGGACAGGCCAGCATGACACTGAGTCTGAGGGGGACAGGCCAGTGTGACACTGTGTGTCTGAGGGGGACAGGCCAGCGTGACACTGTGACCCTGAGGGGGACAGGCCAGCATGACACTGTGTGTCTGAGGGGGACAGGCCAGCGTGACACTGTGTGTCTGAGGGGGACAGGCCAGCGTGACACTGTGACCCTGAGGGACACAGGCCAGCGTGACTCTGTGACCCTGAGGGGGACAGGCCAGCATGACACTGAGAGTCTGAGGGAGACAGGCCAGCGTGACACTGAGAGTCTGAGGGAGACAGGCCATTCTGGTGTTACAGAGGCACATCTTTAAATGCTGCTGGTGTCCAGGACATCTTTGCTTCTAGTTAATGGCAACTTGTCTGGTTCTTCTGTGGTGCCCAGGATGGAACCCAGGGTCTTGTGCACACTAGGCAAGTACTGAACCACTGAGCCCCCATCCCCTAATACTGAGTTCAGTAGGCAGTTATGTTTTCTGACTTGCATCTTTGATATTTGGATTACGTGCCCCCCCAACACATGCTGTCCTGGAGGGGTGGCAGTTGGCCATTGTGATGGTTAGAGACACACTCCAAGATTAAAGTTGAGGTTCCATTGTGGTTTGGAGCAAGCCTATGGTCAGGAGTGACCTCCCTAACCCAGTGACCCCTGGGTAATGAATGCCCAGGGAGCAGGAGAAATGAAAGCTTACAGAGAAATACGTCAGCGGTAAAGCGCACATGCCTCCAGTCAGGGCCTTTCCAATGGGGACAGGGAGGGCCAGAGTTGACCCTACAGTTCCTGTGGCCTTTGTATATTAGTTTCTCTTGTGTGGCAGAAGGGGCTGGGCAGGCTGCAGCTGTATGTGGGTGGTGTTGGAGCTCCTTGGTGCCCACCTGGCCCTGCAAGGCCAGGCACTGTAACTCACTCGCCTTGGTCTTCCAGGCAGGCCAGCAAAGGCCTCCGAGTCCAGGTCACAGTGATGGCTGAAGGTCCCCACGGTCACGTGCTTCTCTCCCCGGGAAGCCCACTTTGGAGTCACAGAAGGAAAACCAGGAGGCAGGGAGAAGATGGAAGGAAGGAAGAGGAAAGCGGGTGTGCAGGGCAGCGGGCGCGGGAACGGAGCAGGAGGAAGACCGGGGCCACCCCTGAGCCCGAGACCCCAGCAGGTCCAGGGCGCCTCTGACCCCACAGCACCATGGTCCCCTGCCCCGAAAATTGGATGACAGCCTTCATGTTACATTTCGTAGGAGTGAGGAAAGGGATGTCCTTCATAAACAACAGGCCCAGCGAACTCAGTGGGAGTTAAAGTGCCAGGGGACTGAGGTGAAGACTCAGGATGAACTACTCACTCACTGTTAGGCTAAGGTGACCATGTAGACACAAGGCCCACGGATCACATACAAGCTGTGATCCAATGGAACAGACAGAGGGGGACCCGGAAAGGCTTATGTGACCACCGCTTTCCTGCTGCTGTGATAAAATACCACTACCAAGGCAGTTCAGAGGAAATAGTTTATTCGGGCTTACGGTTCCAGAGAACTGAGAGTCCATCACCATCGTGGCTGAGAGGCAGGAGCAGAAGCTGAGAGCTCGAGTCGTGAACCAACAGCGCAGGGCCGGGAGAGCAAACAGGGAGCAGGGAGAGGCCTAGGCTCTCAAAGCTGGTCCCCAGTGGCACGCTTCCTCCAGCAAGGCTGTGCCTCCTAAACCTGGGAACCAACTGTTCAAACTGCCCGGGGCCATAGGAGGCATCATCCAAACCACCACAGCCTGTCTGCCCAGATTCTTCTGCGTTACATTTTTAAAAGTCACTGAGACCATGTTACTTGACAGAAACAACTTGAAGGAGAAGTGATACGTTTTGTTCCCAGTGTTAAGAGTGTTCAGGCCATGGCTGCTTAGCTCCATATGCCTGGGCTGAGCATCGTGGTGGCAGGAGTGCCTGGAGACCCTTCACCTAGCGGGAGCAAATAGCACGGGGGGGGGGGGGGACAGGAATGGTGGCACAGGGCGGGGGGACAGGAATGGTGGCACTCTGACCAACAACCCAACAGCATAGCCCAGGGAAATTGCTTTATGACAATTCTCACACAGAACGGTGTGGAAACAGCAGGAGGTGGTGGGGATTGAACCCGAGGGCTGGTGTGTGCTTGGCAAAGGCAAGCCTCTCAGCCCCAGGGTCCTATATTTATGGTTGGCTCTGTGGAAAAGGGCTGTATCTATGACCCGCCTCAGGAAAGACACATTCTTGTTTCTAGCTTGCTCAAGACACAATGCCAGATGAGAGGCAGGAAGTGAGCCACTCACTGTCTTAGAAGGTTCACTCTGGGCATCATTTTATGAGCCCCAACAGTACCAGGCTTCTGGAAAGTTCTGGAACTGTTGAGCAAGAAACGGGGTTTGGCTTTTTTTTCCTCTCTCTGCTAGTGGCCGCTTGCAGATGGAGAGCAGATGCTGCCTGCACACACAGAGCCCATCATCCTGCCGCCATGGGGAAGATGGAGGGTTTTAGCCTAGGACGGAGCGCTGCAGTGTGATTCAGGAAGGTGTCAAGAATGGTGACAAGAATGGTCTTTGAGAGGCTCATCTAGGAAGCTGATGGGATTGCCTGGCGCTGCAGCCTGACCCCCAAGATGATGCTGCAGTTTTATCACCTCCACAAATATCTGACCGGGGTGGCCAGCTCTGAGGCTGCCTCATAAAAATAAGACTAAGAATGTAGGAATGTGAACAAAGAATCTCCCCACAAATAAGTCACGCCTGGAGAGTAAGCCAAGCAGACAGAATTCTCACCTTGATGGTTCAGCTGACTGTGCATGGAGGGGACACTCCTCATACTGCCTCAAAACAGTTTGTCTTAAAAGGGCTGCCAATCACACCCTGGATCATTCCAAAATTGACCCATCTGGGCCTGAAGCCTGGCATTTAATCTCTGGTTCATAGAGAGGACTGTCCTGGTGCCTGGAGGAAACGAACCTTGCAGCCTACCTAACAAGAGCTGACAGGAAATGCCACTCCCCTGGTGACCATGAGACAATGGCCCTGAACCTAGAGTTTTGTCTTTAACAGCCTATATGCCATCTTTTGCACACAGAACCTACAACAGATAACAAATGCTTTCATTCAGAGGCCAGAGAACAGCAGGATGCCTACGTGGATGCCACACTCAGAGTGCAGCAAATTAGGATGGCCTGTCTGTACGTCTGGTATCTTGGAGCCTCTGTGCCCATGTACACGGGAACTGATTTCCCCCTGGGGTAGTTAGTCCCCTTCATGGCGACTGTGACAGACTTGGAACATGATTCACTGACTACACTCTTGGCCACTCAAACTCTTTGGCACAGAAAATACAGGGCTTCAAGCTTCTTTGCGGAGTGGCAGCTGTAGGATGGAAACTGCCTTATACTGGCTGGCGATCTGTCCAAGCAGGCTGGTAGGTGTGGCTTACAGTAGGCTGAGCTGTTGGCACGTCCTTGCCAGTTTCCTCGGGGGAGATCCCATTTGGCCAAGGGTTACCAGGAAGGGTGAGCTGGCACTTCAACCTGTCCTTGAATGCCAGGGCTCTGGGCTGTTGCTGAGCGGCACACTGGCATTTGCTGGGAGAAGGTTTTCTCACAGGTGACTGCATCTTCTGGAAATCTCTGTCCTAGTGGCTCCAAGGACAGATGAGACCTGGTGTGTATGGATTAGGACTAATGTGCTTCTTGCTCATTCCCATTCGATCCCAGGTAGGGGTGGGTGTTGCACAGGAGGGAGTAACAGGGGCCTATGGGAGGTCTTTCTGGAACTGTGACAGAGAGAGCCCAACTAAGAATCACAAAAGCCAAGCAGCAGGGAGGGGAAGGATCAGGCGCTGGCCTGGGCCCTGCCAGAGAAGCATGTTCTGCAACACTGCATGGGCTTCAGGGCAATCGATAGAATCCCATATACAAGCCAATGGCACCCCCCCAACCACCCAACACAGTTGCCCACATTTAGAGTAATGCCATAGCAAGCCCAACACTATGATTTTTAGCTGTGCAAATGTCAGAGCTGCAGACTAGGCAGAAATCTAGCCAGGAGAGTCAAGAATGGGAGCCCTAGGCCTTGGTACATTGCCCCATGTCCCCCTTGTCTGGAAGCACAGAGGCCAGTGTAAGGCACAGCAAGCAGTCGGGGGGCAGCAACAGTGAGGCAGCTGCGTCTCTGGTTGAATGTGAGGACTGCTGCCTGCCCTGGCAAGACACGGGAGGAGAGAAGAGTTGGGTGCAGGCCACTGCCTGACCCGGGACTGCATCTTCTAGGCCACATGCAACTTCGCCCAAAGCATGGGAGTCTGAGTGGCTTCAAGACGTTTTTAGTGCATTGGCTCCATTGCTGGTTGAGTGGAGAAGCTGATCCTGAGACAACCACTGAGCAGGTGGACATGGAAATCCAACCAAGAATCAGAGACAAGACAGAGCAGGCCAAACGGTCATGGAGTCAGTGAAGAAATGTAGCAACAATCCCCCCTCCTGCATGTGTGCGTGTGTGCGTGTGTGTGTGTGTGTGTGTGTGTGTGTGTGTGTGTGTGAGAGAGAGAGACAGACAGACAGACAGACAGACACAGAAAGAATTTAGAGTTGCTACAGTATTATATCCGAAGTGTTCAGTTTTCAAAAAATTAGAGATCTACAAGTAAAATGTGAGCCCCCTTTGTGGGCTGGGGCAGCAGCCAGCAGCCAGTGACATGGGCTCTGAGGCTGGTGTTAGACAGAGACTTCAAAACGGCCATTGTAAATATGTTCAAAGACCTAAGAGAAATCATGGCTAGGGAATTAAAGAACGGTTATGACAACAATGGCACAGAATCCAGCTTATCAACAGATAGAAACAGTATGTTTATTATATATATCTAACTGAAAGGAAGATTTTACTAGAGGAGTTCAACAGCACATCTGCCTTGGCATAAAAACTTGGAACTAGATGAATAAAAGCCATCCACCCGCGTCATGTGTACTCCCAGCACTCAGGAGGTTAAGGCAGGAGGATCATGGTCTAACTCTAGCCTAGCCCGCAAAGCAGGATCTGTCTGAAAAAAGGAAGGGGAGAGAGGAAGGAAGATGGCATTATGAGAGACTCGGGTGAAGGAAGAGGAGGGAGGAGGGATAATGAGCACAAAGAGAAGCAAGGAAAAGAATCTCCCAGGTTGAGGAAAGGTACTAATACATCCATCAACCAAGTACAACAAGCCTTACATAGGATAGCTGTGAGATCCACAGCTAGATGCACGCAGTCAGACATTTGCGAGATAAAGAAAAACCGCAACACAGCAGCAAAGCTCGTGGGGAAGGAGCAGCGCTGTTGAGTCTGCGGTGGAGCACTGGAGGAGGGCAGTGGGGTGAGAAAGGGGAGCACTGGACTGAAAACACCCAGCAGGCCTAGCCGTCCAAGGGAAGGCGGAGTAAAGATGCTTTGAAGAAGGTTCACCTCAAGCAAATCCCTCCAAACTACCCTAAAGGGAGCCTTTTGGCAGAAAACTAATCACACCACAAGGTAACTGAAATCCACATGAAGGGGTCAGGAGGTGGCTCCACGGGCCAAACTCTCGATGGCACTCTGGGACAGCTGGAGTTTGACTCCTAGGAACTGAAGTGAAAATTGGACAGTGTGGCACAGTGCTTGTAACCCCAGCAAGCCTATGAGCAATGGAAGGCAGAGACAGGAAAATCCCCAGAAACTCCAAGGTCAGATAGTCTCTGAGGACTGAGACCTGAAAGCTGACCTTTGACTTCTGCATATGTGCTGTGGCACCTGAACTCACACACAGGAACACTACACATATGTACACATGTGTGTGCATGTGCGTGTATGTGAGAGCCCACACACACACACAATGGGAGTGAAGAGTATCAGAACCCTACTCAACGCAAGCAAACACAGCACTGCTGTTGTTTTCTTTAATGGATATAAAAGGCAGTAGTTATAGCACTGGTAAAGCTTACTTGGTTTGAAGCAATAAACATAACGTGATGTTACAGCAACAGTACCAAGGCTACCTTAGAGTACGGTTTCCATAGTTCATAGATTGAGTAAAAATTCACAGTCGACTGGAATAAGTGAAAATTCATATTGCAATATACATAAAAAGTGAAATAGTATGAAAAGCAAATGGATTGACTTACATATGTGAGACAGGGTTTAACCCTAACCTGACAAACTCTTGCCTCAGCCTCCTGGAATGCTGGGATTACAGTCATGAGTCATCGTGCCTGGCACAAAGATGGAATTAAAATAATTATACTAGGGTTATTTTTACATGAGACAAGAAATGACAAATAAGGAACAGCAACAAAAAGCGTGAAACACCATAAAGAAATAGCTGTCAGAAATCAACCCTCATCGCTGGCTAAATTGGATTAAGTCTCTGTCAGACAGCAGACATGTGCAGTCCCCTTCCTTCTCTTTCTACTCATTCCAGGCCCCCAACCCATGCAATGTACCATGTTGGGTCCCAGCACCCACGGGGTCTCTGTGAGTTGCTTGTCATTCAATATCCACAGGTGCCTCCTGTTTTCTAGTCCTGGCTTACAGCCCCGGCCTTGCCCCACTGGCATCAACCTCTAATTATGAAAACAGGCACTCTTACCCCTATGTCAGGGGTCTCCGGCCATCAGCCAGATACAGCTGCCTCATGTACTCATAAGAAAAGGCGTAACTCAACCCTCATAGAGAGTATGTGACTTTGGACCACCCTGCTACCTCTGCCAAATTCCAGAAATACTGCAGTTTAATTAGCAGTTAAAGATTAGCTCAACAGAAAGCCCCCAATTCTGCCAGGAGATAGGCGTGGACAATAGGGAAAGACTGAGATAGATAGTAAGGACCTACGGTCAAGTTACCTAACAACACAGGAGGTTCTACCCCTGACCTTTTGCCCTGCAAATTAGGTTTCCAGGTAGCACAGAGGACTACCTGTCTGACTGACCTTTTGCCCTGACAGCTTCCTCTCCTCACTTCCTCCTCCAAGCCCCTTAAATATACCTTGGAAAGAATAAAGTTTTGTCCCCTTGATCAGACACTTGTCTTGGCATCCTTTTTTCTCGTATCTCCCATCCCCATCTTTCTCCTAGGTGCTCTCCAGCCCCCACGTTGAATGTCCAGCGGGTCAGAGCACACCTGGGGCTTTTCTACTGTGTTGTAAGTCTGTATATAAGGCTGCTCCATCCTTGCAATAAATACACACACACACACACACACACACGCGTGCGCGCGCGCACATTCTCTTAGCACAAACAGCTGGACATCTTGTCTTTCATTTAAATCTCCAGGATTTCGCTTGATACATTAGACTTGCTTGTGGCACAGGCACCACAGTACCACCCCTATTTACAGTAGTGTTTTCCATCTCAATTAACCCAATCCAGAAAATCCTTCACAACATGTCCAGAGATGTGCTTCCACAGTCATTCTTCATTTTATTGTGTGACAGAGATTGACAGACTAAATCATAAAAGATCAAGCTAAATGCTTATTATGGGACTTGATTCACTTTGGATTCAAATACACAGAAAACCAAGAATGTGAAAGATCTACTGTGCAAACAAGGGCCACAAGAAAGCTAGACTAGCTTCAATAATTCCACTCAAAATAGACTACTTCATAAAACAAGAGTAAACTATGTACTTTGTAAATAGACAGTTTAAGAGTCAAAGGCAGATTGAAGGCAAAAAAATCAGGACAAGATGTACCATATAAACAGTGACCTTAACAAACATGGAAGAGCTAGCCTAGGCATAGTGAAAACACACACAAACAAAACACAACACTGTGAGGAGGACATATTAATACCACAATGGCTATAAGGGAAATACAGCAGTATATGTGTTCCCAACAATAGAGCACTAAATACATAAAGCAAATACTGACCATGGGAGGGGGAAATAGGCATTAAAACAGCCCTGTTTGGAATCTGTAGTGTTCTGCTTCTAGCTGAGAAACACTAGACAAACATAAACCAGAAGACCTGAGCCCACTCGGCTTACCAACAACCTGACTTTTCCACACCCATACACCTCACCCCATACAGATTTCTCCACCCCACCCCACCCACACTCTACCTCCTGCCCTCTCCTCCTGGCCCTCTCTCCACTTCTTCCAGCTAGTTCCAGTGTTGGACCCTGTGAAAGGCCTTAAAGAATGGACAGTAAGTATCGGGAATGGTGCTATACACCTGTAATCCTAGTGAAATCCTAGGATGTGAAAGCAGAAGAAATCAGGAGTTCAAGGCCTCCCTCAGCTACACAGCAAGTTTGAGACAGGGTCTCATAAAAACAAAAAACATTAGGATAATAAAAGGATGGTGTGGTGGTATTAAAAACTGTAACCCCAGCACTCAATCTGAGGTAGTAGGACCAAAGAGTTTGAAATCAGCATAAGCTACACAGTAAGTCTGGAGTCAACCTGGGCAATAAAGGGAAACCTTGTCACAAGGGGGAAAAAAAAGAAGAAAATTAAGAGAATCTAAAAAACACAAAGAAGTATACTTTCTTGTCATAAAATCAACAGGTAAAACTTTGGAGACACCCCAAAATATGTGGTACATCAGTCCTGGCTTAAGAAAACAAGGAAAACTGGAAAATATATTTTGAAAGAAAAACAAGTAACAACTTTGAACAACTGAAGCCAAAGCATTCTTTTGAAAGATATTACAGGTTTAGAATGTCTATTCAAGAGTAGAAGATCTCAGGTCAATGAGATGTTCTACTTCCAAAAACATAAAAATGAGCAACCTAAGCCCAGAGCAAACAAAGGAAAATAATAAAGACTGGAACACAACTCTACACAATCAAAAATAAAAGGCCAATAAAATAAAGAAAACAAAGTCAATCTTCTTCAGGATTTCTGAGCCTAGGTGTACTATTGTTATTGATCACTGTGTTATTAGGACTTCCTCCCCCCATGGTTATCTGCAGCTTATATTCAAATTCTTCAGAAAAAGAAATTGCATTGCGAGCTAAATGTCTGTTCCCCAAAAACTGTGTTGAGGCCCTAACCATTGTGGCTGTTGTGATGTGACTGTCAACTGAACAGCATGGTGGTTTGAATGAGAACAGCTCCCATAGGCTCCTAGATTTGTATGCTTGGTGACCAGACAGTGGCACTGTTCGAAAGTGTGTCACTGCGGTGGGAGTTGAGGTTTCAGAAGCCCACACCATTGCAGTTGGAGCTCTCTCTGCTTCCAACTTTTGAATCAGATGTAAACTCTCAGCTACTGGTCCAGTTCTGTGCCTGTGCCTGCTGCTACACTTCCCGCCATGATGGATGGACTCCCCCTCTGAGACTGTAAACAAGCCCCCAATTAAATGCTTCCTTTTGTAGGTTGCCTTGGTATTGACGTCTGTACAGCAATAATAGAACAGTAACTAAAACAGTGTCTATCACAACAGAAACAAAAGTAGGAGAACAGCATTCATCCTTCTCTGCCTCCTGTCAAAACGTGTGACCAGGTGCATGGCCCTGCCACCATGACATCCCCTCCATGACAGACTGTATCCCCTGAAACTGTAAGCCAGAGCAAGCCCTCCTTTCTTGTTGCTTCTTGTTGGGTATTTGGTCACAACCAAGGAGAAAGTAATACAACTGTATTTACATATTGAGCTTCTAAGTAAGGTTAAATGAAGTCATAAACCTGAGGTCATGATTCAGTCGGTGTGAGTGACCTAGCTTGCTCTATTTGCATATACCAAGGAAAGATCGCATAAAGACACATTCAGGTGGTTGTAGATGGATTTTTGTTTGGGATGCCAGCTTACAAAGATGACACAGAGACATATTAATTATAAAAGATCAGCCTATAGCTTAGGCTTGTCCCACTAGCTCTTATAACTGAGATTAGCCCATTCTATTCATCTACGTGCTGCCACATGACTTGTGGCTTTTGCCTCTCCCCCTGCATGTCTCGCTCCCTCTGCATCTGGCCCTCAACCCTGCCTTTGTCAGACATCCCACCTGTACCACCTGCCCAGCCACTGGTCATTTAGCTTTTTATTAAACCAAATCACGGTGACACATCTTCACAGTGTCAGGGGAATATTCCACAACAGGTGGTCACCTTTGACTGAGGAAGGAAATCCTCCCCAAAGGTGAGCAGGCAGTCAGCCTGATCTACATTGCCAGCCTCTGGCTCTCTCACGAGACCCTAGGTTGTTTGGACATAGAGTCTTACTACGTGGCTCAGCCTGACTTCAAACACCATGTTCCTGTTCTAGCCTGGGTGTTAGGATTGCAGACATGGGCCACTCCAGTTGTCTGCAAGCCTCTAGAACTGTCAGGATGGCTTGCTGTTGAAGTCACCCACTATGTGAGGTTCTACAAGGTAATTTCAGCTGGAAGTCTGTATAGTTACCTAGAGTGCATGCACATACTAGAAAAGGGTAATACTAGGGAACTCCGAGAAAAAAGATGAGGGAGTTGTCTACTCTCACAAAATGCTCTGTGCTGCTCTTACAACCCATGTGGAAAGATACCCACCACCACCCTGATCAGGTAGTGCATACAAAGGCTTTAGGCTTGTGTCTCCTGAGCTAGTGACAGCCTCATGGCATGACTGTCATGGCTCCTCCCCACATACCTACAAAGCCAAGTCAGTGGACACAGACCTTCCCTCTGCTCTCTTGCAGTGTGCTCCACGCCCTGGGAGTACAAAAAGGTATTCCCAGGGGACCCATCTGTGAAATTTGTGTACTGTATATAGTTTTACTAATTGTGGAAATTGGAAGGCAAGTGATGAAGGCTTAGTAAGAACACTCAACTATGCTCACTCAAGTGTTTAAATCGCTAAAAACAAATAGAGGCTTGTCCTCCCAGGGACAGCAGAAGCCCTGGACTCTATTGCCCAAGCTTCCACCCTCTTCCCTGGACTTATCAAACCAATGAACTTTCATGGTGCTGTTACATATACCCTCTGTTAAAAGTAACTAAGAAATTCAATTCTGCTTTAAGTTCTCTTGGCTTCAAATGTGTTCTTAGCCCTTTGCTGTGTTCCATTCTGAGTCGTTCCATTCTGGTGGGTACTAGCTCAGGCCTCCTCAAGTCTCAAGCTTTGCTTGTCCTTAAGTTGTCTTCAGTCACTTTTTAATATATTGTATTAGTCAGGATTCTCTAGAGTGACAGAACTTACTGAATGACTGATTTCTCTCTCTCTCTCTCTCCCCCCCCCCCCCCCTCGTACGTACGTATGCATGAATTTATTGGAATGACTTACAGGCTGCAGTCCAACAATGGCTAGTTATGAGTAGAAAGTCCAAGAATCTAGTAGCTCCTGAGGGTGGGTGTCTCAGCCGGTCTGCTGGGATCTCGAAGAAGGAACGGATGGCTGACAGAGGTGAGGACAAGCAGGTGAAGAGCACCCTTCCTTCTTCCACTGCTATATAGGCTTCCAACAGAAAGTGTGGCCCAGATTAAAGGTGTGTTATCCAGCCTCAAGATCTGGCTCAAAGACATGGTGTCTTCCTCGCTCAAGATCCGGATCACAAGTGTGCCCTCCATTTCTGGATTACAATTCATTCCAATCATCACAGTCTACCCCTTGTCAACTTGACACACAATCATATTATGTCATGGTTAACTTCCAAATGAAAAACAACATCCAGGTCATAACAATGCCTAAACATAATATACCTATCCCACATGCAACTGCAAATGCATTATAAATTTAGAATAGTTGTAATGTTCTTGGGAGACATCCTTCTAGTATCTCAAACTTACATATGATAACCATTGACATTCTCTTAATTGATGTTACCTGTGAGAAGGAAATAGAAAACACAAATATCTATACAAATACATTCTTAACAAAATACAAGAGGCACTAATGTCAGTTATACTTAGTTTCTACAACTGGATACATGGCCTTAGATGGTATTTATGAACAGTACCTTCCTCTACTACTCATTCTGTACTTCCTCAACCCTCTGCAAGCACTTTGGAAGGCCTTGGCTCTTTTCCTGGAGGAGTGACCCACACTTTCATTCCAGAAGGTTCTATACCCTTTGTCACGGTGCCTGGATTAGGCTGTTGTAGCCTCCCACTGACTTTAATCACAGGGCACAGTAGCACCAAGAGACACCCTAAAGGTTCTCCTGCACTCCAGTCATTCTTACCTCCATTGTGGAGAGGTAATCCAATCTCCCCGCGGTAATCTGGATCTATCTCCCTTCCTAACTCTGTTATTCCTTTCTCAGCCTATTGATTTAAGGGCATTAAGAAGTCCAAAATGACCAGAAGGATGTCTGAGCTTCCAGTTCAATGGAATGTTTGTTGGGGCACCTGGCAGGAGCACTCCCCACTCTGGAACCAAAGCTTCTAGGTCAGCAGAACTTAGGGTTGTGGGAACAGGAAGCAAAAGCTTTCCTAGTGGGTCACTAAGGTGATGGTGAGTGGAACTATTACCCTTTCCACCTCTTGATTCCTGGAACTTCAGATGCTGACTACGGGAGAAACAGTACCATACATTAGATACTGACTCAGAGCATATACCACCTTCCGGAAAACTCTGTCTCAGCCCTCCAGAATACTGCCACCTAATTGACACTGTAACTGTGTCTTCAAAGGTCATTCCATCTTTCTATCAGGTCAGCTGCTTCAGGATGGCAGGGAACATGGTAAGAGCAGTGGATTCCATGATTGGAGACTCACTGTCACACTTATCTGGGTGTGAAGTGAGTTCCCTGGTCAGAAGCAGTACTGTGTGGGTTACCATGATTGTAGGCTCACTGTCACACTTATCTGGGTGTGAAGTTGAGTTCCCTGGTCAGAACCAATACTGTGTGGGTTACCATGTTGGTAGACCAGGCATTCTGTAAGTCCACAGATGGTAGTTTTGGCAGAAGCATAACTAACATGCAGGAAAGGCAAATCTATAACCAGAATACATATCTACTGTAGTAAGGCAAAGCATTGTCCTTTTCATGGGGGAAGTCCTCCAATGTATTCAATCCACTAACAGGTCACCAGCTGGTCACCCCAGGGAATGGTGCTATATCTGGGGCTCAGTGTTGGTCTCTGCTGTTGGCATATCTGGCACCCAGCAGCAGCTGTAGCCTGGTCAGCCTTGGTGAGTGGAAGCCCATGTTGTTGAGCCCATGCATAAACTACATCTCTGCCACCATGACCATGCTTGTTCATGTGCCCATTAGGCAGTGATGGGATGGCTGGAGAAAGAGGCTGACTCCACAGAACAAGTCATCCTATCTACTGGATTACTGAACTCTCTTCAGCTGAAATCACCATTTGATGAGCATTTGCATTTGACACAATGATCTTCCCATCCCATTTGGAGAGCTCTGTCTACATACTTCTCTCTTCCCCAGATTTCTTTTCTCACCAATTTTCCAATCATGCTCTCTCCAAGTCCATGACCATCCAGCCAATCCACTGGCTACAGCCCACAAATCGGTGAACAATCGTACATCTGGTCTCCTTCCAAACAAACTGTATGACCACGTGTACTGCTGTAAGTTCTGCCCATTGTGAATATTTCCCAATAGTTCTCTGTCAGAGTTGTCCCAGGAAAGACATTGTAATGTTACAGCTGTCCACTTCCAGGTAGCACCTACACAGCATGCAGAACCATCAGTAAAGCAGGACCTACTCTTCTCTTCCCGGTCAACCAATCATAGGGAACACCTCACAAGGCTGTAGGTGCTTACTTGGAGGCATATGGCATTGTAACAGGAGTAGAAACCATAGGCTTTGGGGCAACTTCTTCATGTAGCTTGCTAGTGCTTTCAGGACCTGCTTAGGTGCAATCTCATATGTACCATTTCCTTTTGAAAATAGATTGCTGCTGTGTGCATCCTACTTCATGACTTGGAGGGTCCAATAACACCCAGCTCATGATGGCCACTTCAGGTCACATAGTAACTTGGTGGCCCACTGTCAAACATTCAGTTTCCACTAAGGCCCAATAGCAGGTCAAAAGCAGTTTCTCAAAGGGAGAATAGCTGTCTATAGATGATATTTGAGCCTTGCTCCAAATCCCAAAAGTCTCTTCTGTGATTCACCTATGGGGGGCCTGTCAAAGGTTCCAAACAGCATCCCTATCTGCCACTGACACCTCAAGTATGAGTGTTTGCGGGATCATATGGTCCAAGCGGTATACCAGCTTTTCAAGACACTTGGTATATGGGCCGGAATAACACACCCAAGTCATCAATGTGCTGTCTCCATAATACAAACAGGCCCACTAACCATTGTTCTTCTTTCTTGGTGGTGGAAGGGGCCAGGTGCAATCCCTTATCCTTCACCTTAGAAAGATTATGTCTGCATGCCTCACATCACTGGACTCCTAAGAATTTCACTGAGGTAGGTCCTTGAATTTTGGTTGGATTTATTTCCCATCCCCTGACACACATATGTGTTACTAATGAGTTCAAGGTGGTCGCTACCTCCTGCTCACTTGGTCCAATCAGCACAATGTCATCAATATAGTGCACCAGTGTAATATTTTGTGGAAGAGACAGCTGATGAAGATTCCTTCTAACTAAGTTATGACACAGGGCTGGAGAGTTAATATATCTTTGAGGTGAAACTGTAATGGCATACTGCTGGCCTTGTCAGCGGAAAGCAAATAGCTTCTGGTGGTCCTTGTGGACAGGTCCTGAGAAAAACACATCTGCTAGATCAATAGCTGAATACCATGTACCTGGAGATATGTTAATCTGCTAAAGTAAGGACACCACATCTGGCATAGCAGCTGCTCTTGGAGTCACTACTTGATTGAGTTTTTGATAGTCTCTGTGATCCATCTGTCTTCTGCACTGGCCAGATAAGAGTTGAATGGAAATCTGGTGGGAACCATCACCCCTGCATCTTTCAAGTCCTTGATGGTGGCAGTTCTGCAGTTCCTCCAGGGATGCAATACTGTTTTGATTCACTATTTTTCTTTGGCAGAGGCAACTCCAAAGGCTTCCATTTAGCCTTTCCACATGTGAGAACTCTGCCAACTTCTAAGTATATCTATCCTAATTATATATTCTGGAACTGGGGAAATAACCACAGGATAAGTCCAGGGACCTACTGTGAGTCAGACATCAGCCACAACTCCATAATCACCTGACCTCCATAAGCCCCTAATTTAACTGGAGGGCCATAATATTTCTTGGGGTCTTTCAGAATCATTGTCAACTCAGAACCAGTATCCAACACACACCCAGACCAGACCCAGGTTTTGTGATACTGGGAATTGGGCCCTTGGCTTCTTGCAAACTAAGTACACCTTCTACCAACTGCCAATCTGACAACTAAGCCTAGCCTAAAACACAGCAACTGTAACGTCTGCACCCATGTCTGTATTCTCCATGGATGGGTCAGGGCAGAAGGCAGTTCTTAGCAATGGCTCTCCTATCTCCTGCTAATTGCACGTCTTAGTATGTCCCGATGTGCATATACATCTTATCAGCCTGGTACTACTAAAGCAGGCACAACACCTGGATTAACAAACATTAAGTTTTAGTCCTCATAGACTTGTGGTTTCCTTGGCAACGAGAAGCACAACTAATTCAGAGAAGCCTATACAGCAAATGGAGTGTCAGCATGTAAAGGGCTTAGATTTCACTTCCAAGTACCTTGGTTCTATCTACTTCTCCTGACCATGGGTAACCTGGAGGAAACCAGCTCTAGATATACCCTGAATGATGCTTGCAGCTGAAAGTTGTATTCATCTTAGTTTTGAAGTGGAAGTTCTCCAAGATTACTGCGTATCTTCTTTGTGAATTCTACATTAACTCTCTATCCCTTTGGGTATTAGTTTCCTTGACACCAAGTAGTTTCAAAGGAAAGCATCCTGAGGCATAAACATAAAAATGCTACTAAAAAACTTTAACTGTGATCAAATTTGAGCTAGTAATAAGGGTCTGTGAACGACAGCACATTAAAATGATTTCTGCAGTATTAAAAAGTTGCTTGGAACAGGAAATAGGGCAAATAAACCAAACTAGTACTGTATTTTAAAAAGTTTTATTCTTGCAGATTTAGAAATTTGAGATTTTTTTAATAACCACAAAAGGAATTCTTTCACACCTAATGATTATTAACAGAATGTAGTGGTGCATTATCTAAACAGAAATCGTGCTGATGTGCCATAATAAACTGTCTATTAGTAAAAAAATACACTTTAGGGCACAGCATTGTATCACAAATTTTACAGAAGGGATACTTTGCAAGAATTTAATCAAACTAGAGTTAACTGTATCTTTTAAATGCAGCACTTAAAAATGTAACAACTCTGTGCATTCTTTTTCTTTAAAAAATGACCTTGTATGTGTAGAAATGCTGCTTTATTGCTGCAGAGGTCAAAGTTCAAGGCTCAAGAGGTACAGGAGAGAATACAAAGGTAGCCTTAGAAACTTGGTTCTGTTTATGTATAAAAAGGTAGAGTTTATAAAAGTTAATTTACAAACCGAGAACAAAAGTGGTATGCACGCACTATGTACATGCGTCCTGAAAACATCCAACATTTCAGATGCATAGCCTAAAGAACAGAAGACCATCACGCCTCCTTATCAAAAAAAAAAAAAAGTATTTTAAGTCACACCATCATTTTCTTCCAGGTGATTACACACTTCTGAAACCATCACATCCACAATTTACTCAATCTTTTTCATGATACAGTATCTAGATATGCACAAAACTCATAAAAACTTAGTAGTACACAGCGAAATGATCTAAGAATTAAAAACATGAGGGTAAGGCATTCCTGCTGGTTAGATGTCTGTGGTGATATGTTAATTTATAGATTCAGAGGCCATGGAACCAGGCTCACATGCTTTGGTGTCCTTCCTAAGAGAAATGTGTTTTCATATACAATAAGTCATTGTCTTCATTTGACCCTCCCCCCAAGTTATAAATCCCCCTGCTGTACATTTCTGTTAAATCCACTACACTGTTTATATATTCCAGGTGCATTTGTGAAAAAAAAATATGTGCACATTACCTCATGCATAATAAAATAAAATAAAATGTGTAAGCTAGGCCAAGGCCATAATAAAGTTTGAGTGTACTTTGGAAAGAACAGAACTCAAATGCACCCCCATTTACTGGCTGGTATTTTTAACGGAAATCAGTATGTGAAGTTAAGCAGTGAGCATAAAAAAGTACAAAAATCATTACAAAGCAAAATATCTTTGAGCCTCTCTAGTCAATGCCGGACAGTTCTTCACTCAATGACATGTAGCTTGTAGCATGTTTTCTGACGGTGGTTCAGGGGCATGCTCACTAATCTTCATCAGTTCCAACAAATGCTTAATACTAATAATTGCAGTATAAATTCTAAGAAAATATAATACTCAGCAGAGTGGTTCCATTTAGATTTAGTAAGTTCAGTCCATGTTCACATTGCTTAGTCCGGTTCCTACACGCTAAGAACTAAAAGTGGTCAATCAGGACAGAAACACAGTTGGCTCCAACAAGGTAATTTGGATCTCCAGGAAGACACTTGTTTTGCCAGGTTTTAGGGTCACCTATGAGAGAAAAAGATTTTGATGACTTAACAGTTACTACCCACAATGCTTTGCTATTATGGGACAAATATAAACACACTAGCAGAATTTCCTTCTTTTTCTTCAAATATTTTATGTACATCCAAACTCGGTGCTTTATTGCAAGTAGGTCTGCTGGCTGCAAGCATTTAAAACTGTTTTAGATGTCTCTTACATTATTAAATTCATTGGACTTTTTAAAACAGGAATACGTCATAAAGACGAAGGAGACAGGTGGAGCTACTCCTCAGTGAACATAACTATTAATGCCACTCTTTTTGTGTAACACTATACAGTAACCCGTGTGTAAGAGAACCCTGCTCACACTCAGACACTGCATTCAAAGGACATTCCTTCTGCCAAGTTCTATAGTCTAGTTTCTCCAGATTCTTCCTTCTTATCAAGTCAAACCAGCAAGACTGCCCCAGAGCTTCCCACACTCTGGGTGTGCAGTACAATTCTTTGTAGGAATTCAAATCCGCACAGGCTGAGTAGGTCTGAGGTAGGTCTTGGGTGTCTGAGTTTTGAAGATGCTCTTGGTATCTGCAGACTTGTACCATGCAGTGGGCATGAACTGTGAATGGTTGTATCTCTGTAGTAGCCAATGGAGTAGAGAATCAAAGCAGCTGACCTTTCCTTCCCTTATAATAGTCCTTGGCCAGGAATGTTTTTGTGCATGTGGGACATATGTGTGGAGATGCTTCTGTCACAAATGGCACCCACAGACTCGAGGCCAGAGAAACCACTAGCCCTCTTGCAATGCACCAGACAGCCCCTACAACAAATGATTGACTACCAACTATACCAGTTGTGTACCATGTAGAGTAAGCTATAAATCACATTAAATAATGAAATAAATGGTTTAATAAAGTTGCTGATACAAGTGGACAAATTATTAAGACAGTGAGAAAATTGTGACTATTTTGGAAATTAAAGGCATCATTATCATTAAGTTTTAAGTTTTTCAACATACTAGTCTTTACTGCAATCAAGTCAGTACTTACCAACTCTATCCCTACTGAACAGGTTAGCAGTAGCAATGCAGTCTTACTGCTGCACTGCATTACACACTAGATATACTTATTTTCTGTGTGAACACACTCTAATGCTCACAGAGAAAGTGTATGGTCTCAGTACAATCAAACAGTACTACATAAACACTGGAAATGACAAACATGTAGCTCATTTGTATCTCATGTAAGGTCACTTACAGCATAGCAAGTATAGCAGGCAGTTTAGATGAAACTGAACTCAAACCTGCAACCTTCTCCCCGCATGTGACTGTCCACTTTAAATACTGGTTAACTTCTAGTTTACTACTTAAAGCCTAGCCTTCAAGGCTTTTCTCCCAAGGAGCATTTAAAATTGATCTTATTGCAACCTTTGCACCTATCGTAACTTTATTTCATACTGGACCAAACTGGAACTTACTAATGCTCACTGATTTATACAAATTTCTTTTTGCTATTTCTATACCTCCTGTTAGGGTGAACAACACTGATAATAAAGGCTGATTTTTTAAGTTATTCAAGTGAGAAATATGAAAATGTAATAGAAGTCTTGAAATCATGAGTCAATGAGCAAAAGTCACTTAAAACAGTGCATAATAGGAGTTACTTAGAGGTTCACGCTGGAAAAAAAAAAAAGCCCATGGCCAGGCATCATCACTGTGGAAACTTTCTCTAATGATATAATAAATATTTTGCATCCTGAAAAAAAATCTGATGATAAAATTTTTTGAAGCCCCAAACAGCCAATCTTTAGCCAAATCACCAATTACTAAAAGGGAGAAAAGTCTCCATGGTTCCATATGTATTTACAACACATCTACCACAAATGCATTTAAAAAACCAGTGATACTTGCAAGGCCACAGGGACAGAGTGAAGACTTGTCCACACACAGCATGGTGAGCACCAAGAGCACAGGCATAATCAATGACAGTACCCAAAGACCCAGAGGACAGAGTGAAGACAGCATACCCGACGAGGAGTCGGATGATTTTAGAGCAAAAGACCAACCGTCAGGAGTCATAGACGCACAGTGTGGTAAGCGCAGCTCCACGGGCTTCAGGAACTTGAGGCCATGGGGCCCACACATCACTAGGGGGCTCAGCAGAGTTTCACCTGTCAAGGAGAAGGGTAAGAGAGATGAGGTCTTCCCTCTAGACACAGTCCTCACTCCCTGTGCATGCTTGCTAAAGCCAAATGAAGGTAGCTCTCTACAGCAGTGCTAAGGAAAAATACAGTAGAAGCTACAATTATAATTTATAAGATTTTAATAAATATATTAGAATAAAAAGATTTGTGACCTTCATTTTAATATTTTATCTAACTTAATGTGGCTGAAACAATATTTCAACACATAACCAATATACTCAGTCTCTGAGGTCCTTATTTTACATTCCTAGTACTAAGTAATCCCATGTAACCAGTAGCTACTGCATTCCCCCATATAGGTTTAGAGCAAAGAGCATTCAAATGTACTTTTTGCAAATTTACATTATTTAAAAAATAATCTTATTTGGGGTGTGGTGTGTGGGAATGTATGGTGTGTGTGTGTAACATGTATACACATCCATGGCATGCTGTGCTGGGGGAGGTTAGAATGTAACTTGCAGGAATCAATCTCTCCTTTGACTCCATGGTTCCTTGATTCAGGTCTCCAGGCTTGGTAGCAAGCACCTTTGCCCACTGCTCCATCTTACTAGCCTATGCCTTTCAGTTTGAAGTGTTTGCTACACATGCATTCAGGGATTCTGGCAGGGTCAACAGTGTCAGTCATTGTTTTTAGGACAGAATATTCTAAGAACATGGGTTACAACACTACTTTCAGTGAAATATAAACTGCTAAAAGAAATCACAGTACAGTTCATCATTACAGTATACCAATGGATCTAGGAAGACTGTGGAAATCACAGCACTCTTGGTTCCCTTAGACTTTTCAGAAACATGCTATACCATTTTCTAAGGATATTTCATTCACTATGCTGAGTGTCTGATTATTGCCGCCTGAGGTAACAGTAAACAGGCTGGGCAAAGCCTTCTAGAATGGATGATACTTAATTATCTTGAGATAGAAGGGCTGAAAAATTTGAGTAGGATGGGCCAACAGCCTTGCAGTCATGTGACACCATTTTTTATTTCACACTAAAAGTAAAAATACTGTGTAGAAGGCCTCAATGCCTCCTTTGGGCCCCACCCACCATATGCCAGTGACATCAGAAAGTTCATTTGCAAGGCCCTCTGTTGTCCACTGAAAATACTGTGCATGGTCTAAAACATTTAGGGGCTTCCAGCTTATTCCTGTGGCTGTCGCTATAAGCAGTGAAGTATACTCAGGACAACATTCGAGTTATTACAATGAAGCAGACAATAAGCACACTTACCTTTCTCTTTATCTAAAGGCGGGAGGATACTATTGTCTCTGCAGACTTTGAAATAGATTTCTTGCTCGATTCCTTCAGGAATGGCTCCTTGTGGGATAATTATACTAACACCAGTTTCTATGGAACTCAACACACCACCATTACTGTTAAATATGCCACGGGCTGTAGCCACCACAGTATGACCATCCTCATCTTCATCTTCTTCCACAGCTGAAGGACTGAGGGGTCAGGGAAAAAAACAATGAAAATCCTAATAATACACACAGGCTTTCCTTTTATTGCTGTTATGTAATCTAGAAGTTCCTTATTTAAACAAGTATTTAGTGAAATGTCTTACTTGGAGGGATAATATACCCCTTTCTGGAAAAATTCCAACTGCCTTGTTGAAAGTTAAGCGCCAGGTTATTATAACTACCAGGGTAATTTCAATATACTAAATACAATACTTCGCTCTCACAGCTACCATCCATCTTAAGCATCACAGTGAACAACCATGAAATGGGTATTCTAAATCATGCTGAATCACACTTCAGTTGGTAACAGAAAACAATGAAATGGGCAGGGAATGGAGTTCACTAACACAGCACTCCCCCAGCACCGCCCAAACAGAGAAGAGCACTTTGAAATAGAGATTTTGGTAGTTTAGAATTTCAGTGTGCACACTCATACATCTTATTACACACTGAGTTCCACACACCAGGCTGCCAACGGTAAAGTCTCCAAGGCTGCAAAAGGTAAGAAGCTCTGGTACGGTGTACATCAAAGATCCAAGGACAGACAAGGTGACTTAATAGAAAATGTTACCATAGGCAGAGGACATAGTACCAATGAATGTTTCAAAATTGGAAGCTAGGCTATTGAGACTCTGAACTAACGTTAAGCCAGAACTTTAATTTGACAAAAACAATGGACTGACAACATGAAGGATATATGGAGGGGAGCCGCAGTTTCTCTCTAGTATGACTGCAGGGTTAGAGATAGACTCCTAAAGCAAACAGAAAGAGAAGAGCCCCCAATAACTGATACGGTAACACCATGTAGCCCCTACACAGCAAGAGCCCTGCTGGATCAACTACAGGAAGGTAGACCAACGTTAATCATCTTGAGAAACAGGCTTCATTCAGGTGGCCCTCCTGGTCCTTGGTTCTCCCTTTGAGTTCTTCTCTTTCACAGATGGCATGAAAACATCTAAGGAGGTTGAGCTGAGTCGGTATGTGGTCAGAAGGTTCTGATCCATTATTATCTAAAAAGCAGACAAGTCTGCCCGGGGGAGGCATGAGGTAGACTCAACCATCTTACTACAGCTTTCAGTAGCCATTTTAAGTTCACTACATTTCTATTCTTTTCTGCACACTAGCTGAATAAATAGTAAATGAGGAGTAGACATACTTATTAATTATTCTTCAAATGTACCTCCCACTGACAGAAGATAAGGTAGGTAGCTAAATAGTTAGCTAGAGATACATATGGGCTCTGGATTAGATGACCAGGGGCTAAATGGCTCGCCACCCCCAGCCATGAGATTGATGCTGGTTAAGCAAACTGCCATCTGTCCCTCAATCTTAGTTATTGGTGATATAGAGATAATGACAATACCTACTGATGGTATATGTGCATTAGCTTTACAATTTGATTAACATCCTATACCTTCTGGAGAACTTTCTACAAAATGCAATCACTACAGTAACAGTTTAGTTTATAGGTATAATTCAAATTATCATTTCAAGTCTCATCATATAAACTACTTCTAATTATAGCTACATACCTAAAATCCCTGCACTTGGGAGGATGAAGCAGGAGGATTACTGTGGAATTCAAGACCATCCTAGCTATGGCTTCCTAGCAAGGTCTTAATCTCTGCCCACTCTCCCTTCCCATTAAAAACAAACAAACAAAAACCAGGCAACACTTTAAACAAAGACAAATAATAGCTTACCTCACGGGAACTGCCTTAGGCATGGTGCTGATATTATTTATTTGATATTTAGGCTTATCTGCATGGATAGAGAAAGTTTCAACTCCACTGTCAAACTCGGGAGGCTGTGCTGAACTATGGGCTTTCATAAGAGTCTTTGGAGAAGTGGGAGTTTTTGAAGACAATTCGGGCTTATGTACAGTTTCACTTGGCAAAAGATTATGGTTGAACTTGGGACTGTCAAATTTGCGTTCAAATGGTCGGGCAGCACTTGTGTAGGGCTTTGGTGTGAATCGGTTGTAGGCTGGAGTGACGGTCTTGGGAGGCTGTTCAGTTCCATTAACTGGAGCCTTCTCTGGGAAGCCTTTCTGGGGATAGAAAGTCTGAGCAGTATCTTCCCGGGCTGGTGGCCTGAACACTGCTGGCTTACTCTGAGCCGGAGGTGGGTCTGGTTTGGACATATAGGAGTTCTGAAAATCCAGTGACACTGAATTGCCTAAAAAGCAAGCATACACACACTTTATAAACGTCCTGAAACCCATTTAAACCCTCCCTTTCCTGGTACTGAAGTGAACTCTGGGTCCTGTCTGATCCTGAAGGACACAAGCTGCAGTGTATCCTGTTTCCTGGGATTCAGTGTGAGGCCATGAAAGCACCGACCCCTGAGAAAGATGCCTTAAGTAATTCTGTTCCACTATCCACCAAAAGTTAGAAACAGAATGACAAAATTGATGTCAGACACATCAATATTCAAAACTCATTCTTAAAGAGTAAAACAAAAACAAAAGAAAGGTCCAGCAGCCACACACTGGGAGACGACACCTAGAAAGTGTGTACGTGGTCATCAGTTGCCATACTCTGTGGAGAACATTGGTCTCTGTAAGAACAAAAGGAAAACTCTAGGCACTGTGTAGTGACACCCTAACCTATCCATCAGGAAAATGGGAAATAAAACAAAAATGAACTAGTCATTAAAGACCACACCACAACAGGGAAAATGGCAAAGTGAGCAGTTCAATGAGGAATGGCAGGCACAGCTACACTCTGCTGGAGCACCCTGAGACAGAAAGAACCACACAGGGTCTACAGAGTCACAGGAAAAGGAATGCTGCTGCAAAAAACACCAGGTCTTCTGTTTTGTTTTAAAGAAAAGCCGGGAATGTGTCCTACTGTCTCTTTTATGAAACTAGTACAACACTGATAAACAAAACCAGACAAAGCAATTTCAATAAAGGTATTAATCCAAATATTTTATGAATATGGTTAATGTTGAGATAATAACATAGGAAAATCAACTGATAGTGTTAATTTGAGAAAAAAATTTATTTTTAAAGCCTTCGCCCCCCACTTCCCTGAGACAGTGTTTCTCTGAGTAGCCCTGGCTGTCCTGAAACTTGCTCTGTAGACCAGACTGGCCTCAAACTCACAGAGATCTGTCTGCCTCTGTCTCACAAGTGCTGGGATTAAAGGCGTACACCACCACTTCCCAGAGGCTTATTTTTATTTTATATGTATGTGCGAATTTGAGTGCATGTTTGTATGTTTACCAGGTATGTAACTGGTGCCTGTGAAGGCCAGAAGATGAAGTTACAGTTAGTTAACTGTGTGGTGCTGGGAGCCAAACTGTAAAAGCAATGAAAGCTATTGAACACTGAACCATCTCTCCAGCTCACAATAGTAAAATATTCAAGAAAACGCTTTTTATCAAACTAAGAATATAGACTATGATAAAAGGCACCTAGTAAAACAAATCAATACCAACAAAACTCTACAGCTAGCATCATATAAGGGAAAAAACAAATCTTTCTTCCTTAAGGAGAACCAGCAAAGGATGTCTGCCTTTACATTTGTTTCTTTTTTCCTTGAGAACGATCTCTCAGCTGTGCACAGAATTTGCTGTGTAGGCTGGCCTTTGCCTACCAAACGTGAGAGCTAGGAGCATGTACCTCATGCAGACGCAAACCTCCAAGTGTCACCTACATGTACAATAACAAGTGTGCTTCAACGCTGACACCCTCCAATCTGACTCCCCTCTAACAGAAAGGTACTAACAAATGTCAAGAAGAGAATGGATCACCTGCATTATGTCAGGGTAGACTATTACCTAGCTATTCAAATGAATAAGCTAGTTCTGTTGAGATTTTACTGAAAGATGAAAATGTAAGATATTTTCTGTGTCAAACTATATGGCTTTTTTATGTCCATATTCTAGGATGGAACATAAGTTTTACAAGGCAGTATACAAATATTTGAGATTCCATCTTATTTGTGTGTGTGCACAGGCATGCATAGGTCGCTGAGACTGTATCATGTCAGTAGAGAACTGGCTGCAATCAGGTCTTTCCTTCTACCATGTGGGTTCCAAGGTTGGAATTCACATTGTCAGACCCCTTGAAGCACCTCTACCTGCTGAGCCATCCCCACAGCTCAAGTGTTTAAACTGAAGCATACCAGTTAACAGGCACTGGTTTCAAGAAGATTTGGAAATTGGCATAAAATTAAGCTATGTTGAAAAAAAAAAAAGACAAAAATCCATTTAGCTACAAAGCTCATCCAATATAATAGTCATTTTAGACAACATACAACATTTACTTTTCTTTTCTGTGAGACTTATTATGTAGTCCTGGGTGGCCCAGAACTTATTGTACAGACCAGAGTGGCCTTAAACTCAGATCCACCTGCCTCTTCCTGTTTCCAGAGTGCTAGGATTGATTAAAAAACATGAACTATCATGCCCAGATAAGATACATTTTCAAAAAAATCTTTACTTTTCACTGTTACCAGCCCAAACATTTTTGGGGCTTTTTTTTTTTAAATATAAAAGTTATCTAAGCTTCAAAACTATAAGAATTTACTTTCATAAACATTACTCTATGACAGTAATATGTCAACTTCTTAAGTTCCTACCTTCTCCCTGAGCACCCTTGGAATGCACGTGGAGAGAAGAGCCGCACACTGGTGGAGCTGGCTGGCTGTACTGGGAAGGCAATGGGGGAGGAGGCGGCGTGGCTTGGGTTGGATCATAGCGTTTCTCACTGAACGATCTATCCACAGTATCAGTGTCAGGTTTTCCCCTGTTTAAAAGAAAAGAAGAAGAAATTCTGTTACTGGAAAATAAACTTAGTTACAAAACAAGTTGTCATTTCTAAAATCTAGAAAAAAAAAGTAGAAAGTCACAATTTATTCTCATAAGTATAGGCAGCTACTCTACCAAAATATACAAACAAATTCATCAGCACAAGAAATGTCAAGACAGCACAGATACTTGAAGAATATTAGTAAAACATCCAGAAGATATCAATTAAAAGGCGGATGAAATTTTGGGTATACTTTTTAATGTTTGTGATGTTTATAAAAATAGTAGATTTAAGGGAGTTTTGCAAATATTTTGAGAAATGTTATTGTGGCACAACCTTCCTTAAACTAATTTTGTACGGTACAAAATCTTGGTGGCAGGCATATTCAAAGCACTATACCATATGATGCCACAGACCCAAGTTTGGCAAGCTTTTCCAGTGCAAAGCCAGACAAAGCAATGGCCTGGCCTTTTTGAGCAATAGGGCCTCTGACACAACTCTTCAATTTAGCAAAATTAGACACAGTCAGTCAATGGATGGGCAGGATTGTGCTCCAGTTACACTGGAAAGAGCAGGGTATCTTTAAAATCTGCCCTGGTTTCCTGCTCTTTGCTCTGTTTAATGGTTGCTAGAGTAGTAGACACTGCTTTACTTTACAAGACTTGTAAGGCAAAAAGTGTGCCACGTATCCTTATTTTTTTTAATTGCCAATTGTTAGTAACACAAAATTTAAATGAGAGGAATCTAAATAGACCCATAATTCAACACTGCCATGTGAGCCTTACTGCAGAGTGCCAAGCTGCACTGGCGTTATGTGCACAGACAATAAAATGCATTGAAAGTATATTTGCTTTCATATAATATTTTTGTTGAAGAAAACTAGTTTTATGATTAGCTTCAAAATTAGCTAGTACCTTGCTTACACATTAGACTTAAATGTTACAAGAAAACACTGAGATCTGAAAGTGCACATAATGCCAATGACACAGTGAGGGACATCTCATGGAACAGCCTCACATCAATGCCAGTCTTACCACTTGATGTTCCTTTTCAACTGGTCATAGCTAGTGTAAGAGCCAAGAAATCTAGGTGATGGCAAAGCAAGCGCAATAGAAAAACGAAAGAAAATGGTCAATCTAACTAAGATTTACAGCAAACATAACTCAAATGTCATTTAAAAATATTAACCAACACCCACAATCTTAACATAATTTGCTTCATAAAAGAAGAGACCACTAACTCTCATTTAGCCAAAGGAATCAGCAATATAGTTAACTTAGTTACACCCTGCCTGCCCAAACCACCCCACATATTTTAGCTGCTACCACCAGTGAGGACAGTGTGCATCTGTGTTCCACTCAGGACAGGGTGTAGCTTTGTAGGGTATTTGCCTATCACAACCCAGGTCCTGGACTCAACACCCAACACCACGTAAAAATGAAAGGAAAAGTTTTGGGTTAGTTGTTGTATACACCTTTAATCACACCAGAGGCAGGTGGATCTCTGAGTTTGAGACCAGTCTGGTCTACACAGTTCAAGAATAGACAGCATTACACAGAGAAACCCTGTCTCAAAAAACCAAAGACATAGAGACAGAGAGAAACAGAGACAGAGAAAGAAAGTAATGAAGCAAGACAATGAGCAATAATCAGGTCATAATGAACAGATTCTGAATAAATGAATCACAATTAAAACAAAGGCTGTGCAAAAGAAATGATGTAAGAAAAGACAAGAGAAGGGACACAATATGACAGGTACCCTTAAGAAAGGAAAGCTGACAAATGCAAACACATAGACCTTTCAAACATGGCTATGATCAACCAAGCTCTTTTCCTTTCTAGCAAGTCCTCATCTATCTCCAGCAGTAAGCTAAATCCCGTGTTGAGTAGATGCTTATTTGTTATACTGTCACATGACACTCATAGCTTTTCTCCCCTAATAATGGCACATGAACAACAACTAAAAGGTACAACCTGCCATCAATCTATCTCCTACACTTAATTCTTAGAAAATAAAATGGCAAAACAATCACTATTTCATTTGATGACAAAATTTACCTGTGAACACTTTATTGGGTTTCATTAATTCAATAAATACTGTATACTAGTCAGTGTTTTAGATCCTGTCTGAAAGCTATATAATACAAATAACCAAAATTTTAAAATAAAAAAAAATCAAATTGAACCCAGACAAACCCCTAAAAGGGAAAAAAAAAATCAAACTGACATAAAATCAAAACTACTTTTTAAGTTAGACCTGGTGGTGCCTTTGATCCCAGCACTTGGGAGACAGAGGCAGTCATGTGAGTTTGAAGCCAGTCTGTACTACACAGTTAAATTCCAGGACCTCAGAGATGCATAGTACAACACTGTCTCAAAAGGCAGCAACAACAGCAATAACAAAAAGCCAAAACAACAACAACAAAAACAAAAAAAAATAAAACAAAACTTTTCATCTGGTTCACTGGCAAATTTAGACCTTCATGTATTTTTAAGGCTATATCGTATTCCTATTATAGAAATATAAAAGGGTAAAGAATCTCTTTATACACCTTTGCCCTGTTTTAACAGGAATTAGGAATTTAGCACAATATTTAAAGATGCTCACTTTTGGACCAAGAAGGCTCAGCAAGTAACCTACTTGCTGCCAAACTACAGACGACCCACCACCTAGACTCCACACGGTAGAAGAAAAGAACCAACTCCCAAAAGTTATTCTACAACCTTTATGTGTATACTGTGATGTGCCCACCTTTCCCAAACCATAAACGCAGTTTTCTTCTGTCTCAAGACACATTTAAAACAAATGACTAATTGGGGCTAGAGAAATGGTTCAGCAGTTATGAGCACTTGTTGCTCTTACAGCAGATCCTAGATTCAGTTCCCAGCAGTTATAGAGTGGTTCATAAGTATATAACTGCAATTCCAAGGTTTCTGATGCTCCCTTCTGGGTTCTGTGGGCAGCATACATACATATGAGCAAAAACACTCATACACATTTAAAAAATAATTTAAAATAAAAGACTACCTCAGAATATCCCCTTTGCCTTGTCAAAATCTGAGCTTACTAGACTTGATACTCTATCTAGCTCCTATGAGGCACCTGTCTAATGCTGCGCTATAAAACTATATTATTTATATGCAATCTCCACTGCTGTATGAAGTGTACATCTGTATTTTTCACAGGCTGGTTTCTTTAATAGAAACAAAGATTTAAAGAGATTGAAATGTTCTAAATCTTTACTAATGATGTCTCAGAAAAGAGTAACTAAATTGGGTCTTCAATGTTACAAGTTTCAAAATATATTCTAAAACAATTTCACTTAGCACTATATAACAGTTTCAGGTAATTCTTAAGTGTTGAGTTCAGTGAAAATGTACACACCTATAATCTTGGGCACAAAACTCCCCTGTGATGGTTTGTGTCTGAGCCATAGGTCCATTTATTTCAAAAAAGACTAAGCTAGGGGCTGGAGAGATAGCTCAGTGGTTAAGAGCACTGGCTGCCCTTCCAGAGGACCCAGGTTCAATTCCCAGCACCCATATGGCAGCTTATACCTGTCTGTAACTCAGTTCAGGGAATCCGACACCCTCACACCAAAGTACATAATATAAAAAAAAAAAAAAAAAAAAAGACTAAGCTAGGTGCACCAGAAATGGGCTGGACTGGAATACCTCACTTCTTGAGGTGAAGTTTATCAGGTAAAGAATGTAGACCTTCCCTAAATTTAGGGAAGCATCTCTTGGACCCTGCCTTCTAGATTATCTGCCTTTTGACTTAGGATTTGTTTGGGCAGCTCCCATAATTTTATAAACAAATTCCTTTGTGACAAACCCATGTTTCTATGGATCTGGTTTGGTGGAGGTATGAGCCCACTGGTGCCTGTGTGGGATTGTACTCAACTCTCAGGAACAAAGTCTGTCAGGGTTCATCCAGAGATGAACCCACAGCAGGAAGCCCAAATCCTCCAGGGCACAAGCAGAAAATACACCAACACAGACAGGAGTTAGGAAAGAGAAGAGAGAAGCGGACAGAGAAAAAAGACTAAGAACCAGGAAACTTGTCATTCACCTCACCTGATCATCTGTAAAGTTGATCATCCCATGCTCCAAAATAAGAAAAAGACAAGTTCTTCCTCACCTTCGTGAAAACAAAACCAAAACCACCTGAGGATTACCTCTCTGTGACCCCCTTACCTACTTACTTTTATGTCTTAAAGACAAAAACAGAAATAAGGAAAAGATCACCATTAATCATATACCCCATGTCTGAAGACTGAAGGTTCAGCTTAACTTCAGGTGTTCAAGTCACTCTTCACTTTAGCAACTTATGGGTGTCAAAACACTGTGTGTCTGATGTACAGCCCCTAGGAAGTGGCACAGTGTGGAGCAGGGCACTGTACCAACCTCCTTAGCACACTGAACTCTGGCTAGCTCTACATTATACAACTGAAACTTTTTCTTTCATCCTAACTTTAAAGGTATGTCTTAGGTGAAACAACTTACTTTGAAGAGTAACTAGAGAAATTTGGCTGACTCTGAGAATGGACTGGTTTGGCAGGCTCTGGGTGATGGCTGGCAGGAATATGTGCAGGAGGCTTGGTCTCAAAACTTCTCCGGTCAAAATAAGAGAGCTGTTTCCGGTAGTACTCTTCATCCTCTTCGGGGTCATAGTGATTTGATCGAACAATATCTTCAGGTGGCTTGACTTGAGGCTTCTGAGGCTCTGGGAGCCTAATAAGGAGTAACAAGTAAACCGAATTGTTAGATGTTAACTCCACAAAGACAATGGAACATAAAAATCTCATATGGACATTTTCCCTTTCTGTGTGCACAAGCCAGGGTCAACCTTGGGGGCTATTCTTCAGTAGTGTCTACCTTGTTTTGTTTTCACACTTTCATCTTTTTCCTGACAGTTGTAACTATCTGGGTTTTAACGGCAGAGTCATCAATCAGCACATATATTCTAAAATAGCATTCATGCTGTATATGCAAATACAGGCTCCTTTTGCCTCTGAGTGCCTTAGTACAACTTAGTAAACTCAATGATTAATTTGTTAAGGGGCTTCATAGTAGGTGAGAAGCATTTAAAAAGAAAAGATACTGGAGAACCGTATCAATGTGTCAGTGTCAGCAAAAGTGAGAGACTTTTAAGAATTGGGGATATAAATCTAAGACCAATAAATTACTTTCATTATAAACAAACAGCCCAATCTGTCCAAAATCCTAGAAGGTAGAAAAGGAAACAAGTCATTTAACAGGTGGGTATGTTCGTTCCTTCCTACTATTCAGTAAACGCAACAAATGAGTTAGCCCAGTCTGTCACTTTGGGGCATAGTTGAGAGCACAGGGCCAGGTTTCTCTAACTACTCCATCATACCCTATATCCTATTTAACCTGAAGTCCAACCTTAACATCTCTGCAATACAGAAAGCAGCAGTGTTAGCTGTTGTGGTACAATTAACACAGTGGCAAGGACTTTATGTATGCTTCCTAAATGAATAATTTCAGTGATTTAAACCAATTTTGAGTTTATTTTCACTCCTACAAACTAACACTTCACACTGTGAACATACTTAAAACTGAGAAAACGATATAGCTTTAAAATTCTTGTTTCAACCATTTGCTTAAAAACAAGCAAAACCCTAACTTTTCCACAGATTTGTTTACTAAAGATTTGTCACAGGGGCACATGAAATCTGAGTCCCTCCCTGGGGTCAGGGTTCATCAGGAAAGCTGGCTGCTTATCTTGGGGAGTACGGTCTTCTCCTCGAGGTTCAGACTCATGAGTGAGCACACCCACCTGTAGAGCGTTTTGTCATGCTCACTGAACTGACTCTGAGGAGCAGGTTTAGGGCCAGCAAGGGAAGCACTTGGAGGTTTAGATGCTACTTCTGGAAGCTGCAGAGAACAAGGAAGAGGTAGTGAGCAAGGAGGTATCATTAAAAGGCAGCAGCCAGTTGTTAAGAAACATCTGAACTCCACTACTGTATCCACAGACTCGGGCTAAAAGACAGACACACTGACTTTTTACCTTGAAGCTGGCAGTGTCATTCACATCTTTCTTGTTCTCCAAAGATGCAGATCTTTTGTTTTCAAACATCTTGACTCTGGTGAGCACAGACTGTGGTTTCATGGCTGGATCCTCCTCTTCTTCCACTAGTGTTGGGTGTGGAGGCTGTGGTTTGGTAGCTGGGGGCAGAGCTTCTGGCTTATGTTGAGAGGAAGGTAGCAGAGGAGGAGCAACCGCAGCACCATGGAGAGGCTCATAGTGGCCTGTTTTGGAGGTAAACCCTTGTGACGGTACTTGCTCATAACTTCGTGGGTACTGGTCAAAGTTCTGCTTAGGCTCAGATGACTTAGGACCTGATGAAGAATAGGGCTGTGCTTCTGGCCTGTATCTGTTGTGCACCTCATATCCAGAGGATGGGGGTTCTTCGTGTCGGAGAGTAGAGGTTCGAGGCAGCTGTTCGTAGCGTGGTCTATTGTCATATGACAGAGAAGCTGGCTCTTCAAAACGTGGGAAATAACCTCGTTCTGAAGGTTCGTCAGGATGCTGTCTGGAGTCCAGGTCTCGAGGATGCTGATTATCAAAAGGCCGAGGTTGGTAGGGTTGTTTGTCATCATAATATGACCACTGGTCTTCATAGGTAGGGATTCGATCTTCATATCTTAGGCGATGGTCATAGTTTCGAGAAAACTGGTCTGTGTAGCCTGAGGAGTCATACCTGTATGCAGGCTGCTCAAGGTCTCTGCTGGCTTGCTTTTCTATGTATGGAAGTTGGGGTTCATAGGCCACATTTGGCTCTTTATCAAGCCTCTGCCCTGGGTGACCAAGAGCATGTTGTTTTAAAATATGGTTTTGTCTCATCATTTCTTCAGGATATGGCTCCTTCCTATACACCTGCATAAAAAAACCCACATTTGAGGACAAAGGCTTGTTTATAATTCTGTTCTATTTTATTGGGCAATGTAAATACTAAGTTATGATTTCAAAATGCAAAATGGTATATCCTACCATTTCTAATTGGGACAGATTAGGAGAGAGTTAGCTAGCTCAATGAAAGCTCACAATATACACTGTGGGTAGGTGTTTATGCTTTAGCTTGTACCAACAAAAGTAAGGAAAGATAATTATTTAGCAGAAGATTCACTGAATGACTGATTCTATTTGATTTTGACACTGAAGATAAAAATCACAAAGAAATCATGGATGTCATAACTTATAAAACCATAAAAATATTCTATGATGAGTCTCAACTATATATTAAACTCTAGAAGACATTAAAATCAAAATTAAAAGTAATAACTATTGAAGCATAAATCTTAAAAGGCTTGGTCTCAAATAATCAATATACCACTGGAAGCCATGCAAACTACAAAACTAAAATGATTTGTCTTGTTGGAAAGCATTAGAGTGTATAAGCCCAGTTTAAAAAAAAAGGCAGAAGGAAAACTTAAAAGGGCGGGCGAAGCAGTAATAATCATGTGCCGGGTTGATGGAGAGCAAGGAATCAGTGCAGCACTGCGGTGGCAGGTACCTTTGTCGGGTCTACATGCGGCGACAATGACGGTCCTTCATCTCTGAGCATTGTGTGAGCTGCCTCAGTACTCGGTGCTCTTAAAGAATCAGCTTGTGGTGCGTGCGAGGTGGGAGGGGCTGGAGTGGACTCCTCCAGTCTGACATTAGTTAACTTTACATTAGGGCCAGCTGCGGAGGCTGGTGATGCTGCGTTTGTTGCAGGCGAAAGGTAAGGGACTGGAGATGAGGCTTCTGCTTTCTGTGAAGTGTTTAAAATATTTTAAATATAGTGTTTCTGTCTATTACTAACTTCCTGCTCAATTTATAATAATTGGTAGCTATTAAGTGTGCTTATTAACAATGTTAACTATGACCTCATGTGCTATATTTTTGTTGAAAATTTCAACATAATGCTGTGTAAGATGAACGCAGAAAACTCAGAATAAAGCCCTTGGTACTCTCAGCCTGCAATTCAAGATTAAGTTGTAATCTGAGGAAGAAAGGTATATTCTTTAACTTATCACCGCATTCTCAAATCTCACAATGCACCTCTAACTAAACGCACCAAATGCTTGCTGCTTACCTGTTGAGAGGCTGTCTTAAGTCCAGGGGATTCTATTCTATGAATAGGTTGTGGCTGCGCTTGTGGTGAATAAGGAGGATATGTTTGGTTTTCATGATGCATTCCAGAGGAGTCCTCTCTTACAGGCTCAGAGGACCGTGTAATGGCAGACTCCGGTGGAGTCCCCACCTCATCATTAAGAGTTTCATCTAGTTCTTGATCAGTGTAGGCCCCGCCTTCTGTATCTGTGTCTTCATAGTCAGAAGTGTGTCTACTGTCCGTGCTATACATTGAGTACTCACTACCTGGGGCTGACAGGTAGGACAGACGATCATCATGCAAATCAAGGTCATCACTTGTAGCACCATCCGCCTGGGTCAAATAAAAGTAAATTAAAAAATTTATTCAGTAGTCTTTAAGAGATGGCCTTTATCTTACAAGAGAGATTGAAAAGAATATTTTTCTTTGGAGAAATCACATCTATTTCTTGAAATTTCTGATGAGGAAAGTCAAGAAGATTGTACAAGCACACATGCAGACACACATAGCATCCCCTGAGATCGGAAGGGCTTGGATGAATCAAACAGTGGCTGACCACCTAATACAAAGCTAGGGCACAGCCACAGAGAACAGGAAGGGGCTCTGGCATGACACACAGTTATAAACCTAGTCACCAGGTGTTCATCCAAAAGCAAGGTGAAGAAAGAGAATGCTGTTAAACCAAGCTCACACAAACAAGGGCACACTGACGAACAGTACTTGTGAGAACAACTATGAAAATAAACTCCACAGTAAGCTGAATAAGAAATACTGTATTTATAGTTAGGAAGCAGATTTCATTTCAATTGGCAGGTGGCCTTAAGGCGTTTATGAAACAATAGGAAGCCACCATCTGCAGGGTGGTCACCTTGATTAAGAAGATATTTCATCTTGTTTTTCACAGAAGTAGTTGCCAATGGATGACCAAGGAAAACTGCTGCATTTTTCTTTTGCAAGTGACTAAGACTTGAGTTAACTCCTAACAGTCTGTGGTGATGAGCTTTAGAACAGATCAGAAAGAAAATGAGAAGCACATGAGGGAAAGGGAATGTCACAGGATACCAGTTTGAAACCAGTACTTGGATTAAACAGAGCAAGTCTCTGAAGATCTTGCCTGAGAAGTGATGGAACTAGAATCTTGAAATCACAAGGATTTCTTCCATTATAGCATGGACTATGTGAGAAATGTTGAGATACATTCTCTAGGCAGATGCACTAGAAGTTACTGTTAGGTGTGGTACAGCTCTGTGAGCTGGCTGTGCCAAGATCATGGTCTTGGAAGCCAGATCTCCACAACGGCATTTTTCACATCCTCATTCCCACTGCCCTCTAACTTCTATAACAGCTCAAGAGAAGTGTTCCTGCCATCTACTCTAATGTCCAACTTGCTGGGATGGGTTTAAAGCTTGCAGAAGAATCACAGAAGCCATCGATCTAGCTAGCTAGCTTCTTGAAATACAGAGTGAGGAAGAGCCATGGGCTGTTTTGAAGTAGGAAATGTTTTATCTTACTATTAAGAAAATCTCAGGATGATACTTCTTGATTTTACAGGGACAATAAAGAGTGTGTCAGATCTTGCAAAAAAGTAACTCTGTGGCAATTCTGTGGTTAATTCAGGAAAGTTGGTGAAAATGAAAATTTTATTTTCTTCAATAATCCGTCTATTCTTATAAAACATATTTCGATGGGATTGTCAGGAAGAAAAACTAAGTCTAATTTAAGTTGAAATAACTTCTCTGATTTATAAAATGCATCAAACTAGACAATATTAAATGCTGTATTTTTCCTTATGTAAAAGGTTGGGGTATTTATTTTAAAAACCAAACCAAGTTAAGCATACAAAAGTATCACAAAGAGAAACTATTGGAAATTAAGATTTCTGACTTAAACTCGCAGGCAGATATGTATAACCTTGTACATTTGGGGAATACATTTATAGACTAATTTTAAGAATTCCATTCAAGAGTGAAGGACATCGGCATTCTACTTGGCAAAGGATACTAAGAGAATGGTAGCTGCAGATGATTAGCATAAAAAAGACAATCCTTCTATCAACTGCTACCAAGTAAACCCTAGTGTGTTGCTGTGAATTGGTGGAGTGAGGTTTTCCACTTTGATTTTCCTGTCAGTGTCCAAGCTGACCTGTGAGTTACTCAGAGGGGCCTATTACCTCATCTACACAGTCCATCTCCCAAGCTGGTGCACAGTGAGAACAATTATGATTCTGATGCTTTATGTAGTTGAGAACAGTCATGTTACCTCTGGCTGTAAACATTTAGTAGTTTTTCTTGAAGAGGTCACATGTTTCTGGATAGGGACTCACTAAGCATGCATCATGCATGGCCATAGCATCTGCACAGTAGCCAGGCAGAGGAAGGGAGGGAGGGAGGGGCCATGCAGGGGCAAAACATGGAACTCAAACCAACAAGGCAATATAAAAACTTAACTGAAAACAAGCCAAAAACCCAGAGGGACTCTCAGTATTCCCCTAACAACCACATGGACCTGATGAATGTAGAAGACTTTAAAAACAAAGAAAACCTTTAACAACTACCTTGAGGAAACAATTGCCTCTCCAAACAGATCTTTCCCATCAAAGACTGCTATACACTAGGCTAACAACAGGAAGCAGCTAATTTAACTAGTCACTGGGTACATGTAAAACCAAAATTCAAAGCCAGAAAAAGATCACTAGTCTGTTTATTGTTTTCAGTTGTTTGTAAGGATGTTACAAGTGCCACTGGAAGGAGGTGGAGGGAATTTCTATGGTTAAATGTGAGGGCACAGTTCAGTGTTTCCTGGAGCTTTAGTGGGTTTGTGGAGCCTGCAACACTCCTGATAGCCACTAGGGGCTGTGTTTCCCACACATTCCCTGTCTTTACAGAACCCCCACCCCTTACTCAGGCCATAAATCCCTTCCCCTTCAAGGAGTAAACTGAAGAAGCCAAGTTCAAAGCTGTTTCTCCCTGGTCAGTCAGGGATAGAGTCAAATTGTTTTTAGTGTAATCTGAGAATTCTTTAACAGAGGATCCCACTAGATTAGTCATTTGGTTGAGTAGGAAATATAAGAAGCTTTCAGCTTTATAACTGCTACATACAAATGATAAAAAGCATTATAAAGGCTAGCTTTTCCAAATGACTTCATCTTTATCTAGTAAGAAAAGAATGGTAACTCAGAGGCATATATATTAGTTGTACAGAGTGTAAAAAGTATTAGGAGGCTCCATACCTTCCCCTCAGAGACCCACACCAGCTGGTTCTGTTGTTGTTGAATGGCTTCTTTTAGGGCACCGTACCAACCATCATTCATTGAATTTAAGTTAATTGTTGCTGAAAATGAACAAGCAATATAGTTTTATGGTTATAACATTGCCACAAGTGAGGAGAAATCATCCAACCCTGTCTACCAACAGTCTAAGGTATACAGCTATTTCAAATTTCTATGTAGGCATTCATTATATCCTTTTCCTTTCAACCATACATTTTTAGCTTTTAAATCAACAGCAGGCTCTCTAAGTAGAGATCATGAAAGCTTCAGCATTTGAACAAAATAACATTTTACTTCTATATTTCTAGATATACTCACTTGTAAAAAGATGGTGATTATTTTTACGAAGTTTATGAGATCGTTCATATAGTTTCCTGGCACTTTTCCGAGACTCTGGACATAATCTCATCCTCATTGTCTTCACGCCTTGCTTAGAGTCAGGGTTAAGGAACACAACAATTGGATACCACTGGGCATAATTAAGACGATCGACTGCATTTGGTGTTACATCTAATAAAGCATGTTTGTCCTAGAGACAGGAAGGAAAACACAAAGATAAAAACTACCATTAAAAATCACTCTCTTCTATAAAAGCCTCAGGCTCTGCTATCCTTCAATATTAGTCAAACCTTGTGACTGCTATGTCTCAGGAGCACTCATTAAAAGTTGTAATCAGAAGTTAATTCAGTAACTTCCAACCCTTTTCATTGGCTATCTTTAAGACTCAGCCCTAACACTTGCAGGTTAACATTACCTGCTCTCAGTCTGTGAAAGTCAGAGTAGCAACTCAATGTTCCTGACATTCTAAATTGCACCGCTATAGCAAACTGCCAATCACATCCAAACATCATCATTTTTATAGCAACGAAGGCTCTTCTGATGTAGATCAAAACTATCCTCTTGAAAGTATTATTAATGCTTTTCTACAGTAAGAGCCTCATTTTCTTAGGTTACACCAATAATATGTTTGGAAAATTCTCCTTTGTTACATATTAAATCTCCTCATCAAAAACGTAAGGTTCACTGTTAATAAAAGGTCAACTTGTAATAACTTACTTGGTCTATGATTTGCTTTATTGTATGAAGGCGAATAATGCCAGAGCTACGATGGTCAGTTCCAGCATCTCGTGGTTCACTTTCTATTCATGAAGACAGGGCAAAAACAACATCATTATTTCCATTGGTTAGGTCAATGTAGTATTGAGTACTACAGACACGTTGGAATAACACTTGGCTATGGGGCTGTGCTGTATGTACACTGTGGAACGTTTCGCAGTATGGATTCTATCCACTAGAGGTCAGTAGCAAGTCATCAGGGAAAGTCCCTATTCATGTATTGTAAAAAGCAAAAACGTTTCCATTACAAAAGGTGGAAACTGCAGAGAGAGGTAGCATGTACTCTCTGACCTCTGACCCCAGAACACCTGCCTATACTAGATCAGACAATATGTTTCCCAACAGAACCAGGGTTAATAAAAGGCAGGTGAGGTACTTCCTTAGTTGTAAGGAAGCACCCAAGAACTTTAGCAATCAAGATAAACATTTTGATGTGATACTTAAAAAAAGTCAATTAAAAAAAGAAAGGATAGCATACCAAAATAATAAGCCTAACAATGAAAAATTAGAACACGAATAAAAAAGTTATTTTAACTATCAATGTGAGGAAAAATTATCAAATGTGATAAATACCTCACCTATAACATGAGATGAAGAGTTTAAAAATGGCACTGATGACTGTTTTTACAGCCAGGAAAGTAAAATTACAATAAACTCTTATTTGCTACAAACAAAATATGTAAACTTTTTTTTAAATCTGAGTTTTTTAAAAATGCTTATTTTTTCTTCAGTGTTCCTTCAATCAAAGAAACAGGTTGTAAAAATTCCTGAGCTTATGGGTTTAAGGATGCCCCCCCTTGTCATCTGCAGTGACACAAAAATTATGGTCTCCACATTGACATGGGGAAGCTACCGCAGAGAACCAGTCAGACCCAATGGGCTGAACTCAACAACGCTGAGGCAAATGGCCTGGGGATTTCCAGCCAGACACCTTCTTATAGGAACAGAGTCAAGGCGGTGAGGATATGAGGAGCTGGAGATGAAACTGTGAGGCAGCCTAGCTGTCATCCTGGCAGCCTTCTCTACTACCTCATAAAATGTCTACTGCAGCTGGGGACCAATCCCCAGACCACCACCACAGAAGTGTGCTACTTAACTTCACTATGAGAACAACAATGTTTGTGACTCTGGCCACAAAGGGAAATGTGAAGGGAAGAGAAGCTGGTGTTTCAGACCAGAAAAAGTAGAGGTCTGAAAGGATCGTAGGCTCCAAGGACAAGTGAAGTCAGAAAATACAACTACCAGAAGACAAATGTCCCAGGAGGACAGAGCAACATTAAACCTAGCAGACATGGAGGAAGAGCAATCAGCTGTGACTTTCAGGTAAAGAAAAAGCTTCTAGCCCTTAACTCAAAAGAGTATCTCTAATCATGTGTGTCTGTGATAGCATCTGAGTGGATCACTGTACTAGTTCCCTAAAGCTAACTTCTGGAAACCTTCACACTTGCTTTCCCTCAATGTAAAATCCACAAACTTGGTTCTTCAGATGAAATAATCTCTGCTATACAATAACCAAAAGACTTCCGAAAAAAGGTCAGTAGGAAAATATTTTTTAATCTCCTCAAATTTTATTATCACTTGTCCGATTTTTAAGAAATAAGCATCTTCATTAAATTTCATCAAAACCCATTAAAAGCAATATAAAAAGGGTAAAGTACTAGTAAGTGTTAATGGGTCTCCTAACAAAAGACTGGGCACAATCCTCTGGAGAGCAGTAGTACTCACATCAACAGACACAATGTTCCTATCCTATGGCTTCTTCCTTCCTAGAAAAAAATCATTATAAGTACGGGAGAAGCCTGAGTCTACTGATGGTCAGTGCTGAGCTTGAATCTACCAAAGGTCAGTGATGAGCCTGTATCTACTCACTTGCAATCTGGTAAATATCCGGTTCTTCTCGTGCCAACTTTTCTCTGGCAACATCAGCTATCGGTCCAAAGATGGTTACAGGTCTCAGGAATCCAGCTGGAAAGAAATTAGGAGAAAAAATAGAAAGATAATGACAGAGTTTATAATGTCTGCTTTCTGAAACATACTGCCGTGAAAAGAGACACCATGGTATGTACAGGAATAAACTACCTTCTCGAAGAACAACCCTTTCATAAGCTGGGAACTTGGTTTGAACTGGTTGAGCTGACAAGTCTTCTCTGCTTTTTCGAAGATTTCTCTTAGAGCTGCGAAGACCTCGAAATCTCCAGAAGTCAGCTCGGTCTCCACCTGCTGTCTTTGGAAGTGTGTACTGTACACTAGCTAACTGCTCAGCTCTAATGAAGAAAATAAACAAGAGTATTCAAAAGGCAACAAGGAAAAAAATCCACCATGAAACAGAATATCAAAACTCCACATGCAGTTTACATCAACAGATTTAATAAAATAGTTTATATAAACTAAATCAGCTATGACTATAGTAAATGAACACAATGAAAAACACAAATCTGTATTCCCCAAATTCCTCAATGACACCAAAACCATCTATCTCAGTATAAGAATTTCCAAGTGCTCATACCTGTTCTTATTGGGGATGATGCCTCGTTCTACCTCCTTATGATTCTTGCCAATTCGAATAGCAAGCCAAGAGCCCAGCTTTCCATTATACAAGGTATCCACAACACGGAACACCTCTCCTTTGTTAAAACTAAGTCCGTAGGGAGACTCCTTTTCATATTCAAAATGGGTTCTAATATAGAACGAATCTCCGACATCTGATTCTACAATGCGACGATAAACTAAGGAATCAAAAGAAACACATTAATCAATACTTACTAGGATAAAAATATCAATTTTCAAAGAAGACATTATGTGAAGATGCTCCTGGTAATGCCCACATCAACATACAGTACCCAGTCAATGCTCGTTTCTGTGTCTGGAATTCTTTCATCTCATTGTTCTTCAACATTATCTCATAAAGTAGTACATCCATTCTGCACATGATGAGATGATGCAGAAAGAGAGGAATGTGTTCCATCTCTGCTTCCTGTTATAGCATCTAATTGATCTGCAAATGCTCCAAAGAGCAATTCTGTTTCTCAGCTCTTCCAGGAGAGTTTGATTGTTCCAACTGAGCATGATAGACTGTGTGAAGTGGCTCACTCCCACAACCCCAGCACTCAGGGAGGTAACCAGGAGGACCAGGTGTTCAAGATCAACCCCTTCAGCACAGTAAGGACCAGGTTAACTGGGCCACAGGAAACACCGTATCTCAAAAACACAGAACATAAGAACAAATGAAAAATGGAGTGTGTTGGAGCAGGGAACGGAATGAAATACAGCTTCTCATGAACTGCATGGACACAAGAAGTATTCTGAAACATCAAACAAAAAAAATGACCCAAAATGTCAGGTGCCAAAGCTAAAAAAAAAAAAAAAAAGGAAAAGAAAATGCAAAACCCTCTATTTTCAGTAGAAATGCTAAATATTCTTTAAAATGACACTAATCTTCTGTGTATTGCTTAGAAAACACCAGTACAAAACTTAGATGCTATCCACATACATTTTTATTTAATTCCAAAAGTTAATAAGACAAATATTTTTCTATGGCTTAAGGATTGGCTGACATTTAACATAAATCATAATGCCACAAATGCTTGTCCTATTTCTTTTGCTCTGCTATTAAGAACAGCATAAGACTGTAGAACCTTAAATAAACAAAATTAACTGAGATTAACAAACTCCATCATTACTAGGAATGATTTACATTGAACTACTTTTTTTTTTTTTTTTTTTGGTAAGACAAGGTTTCTCTGTGTAGCGTTAGCTGTCCTTCAATTCATGTTTATCTGCCTGCCTCTGCCTCCTGAGTGCTGGGATTAAAGGTGTACACAACCACCGCCAGGCACTGAAATACATTTTTAATGATTTGTCTTGTTTGTTTTGAAACAGGGGCTCAGCTTGTGCCCTTGCTGTCCTGGAACTCACTATGCAGACCAGGATAGCTTTGAATCACAAATATCCACCTACCTCTGATATCAAATACTTAGATACAATGCCTAAGTCATCATGCCGAGCTGAACTTCTTTTTTGAAGGAAGTTATCATGCCTGGCTTTGAACGAGTGATCCTCTTGTGCCAGACTCCTGAGTGCTGGGACTATAGGTATGCTACCGCACCTGATTCTCATTTACTTTGAACAACTGAACTAGCCTCTGAAAGGCGCCCAACTCCTACAGGTTAGCCCCATTTCAGACACTGTCTTACCATCTTTCTTCTTCTGCGCCAGTATGGTCACCTCTTCACCTTTAGGGAGGTCGAGGAGGAAAAGGACGGCCTCTTCTCTTATGATATTTGTAAAATCTACATTATTCACCTATTAAAATAAAAATTTCACAAATTTGTGCTGCTGCTTTTAGAAATGTAAATGTTTTTATTTGCACGAAGTCTATCTGGCTTGACAATACTATATATTTAGTAGGGAAGTTTTTTAAATTTTAGAGAGTATAATATTCTCTAATTTAAAATATGCAGATGCAAAGTAAAATAGATGAGTAAAAATGTAAATTCAGAGTAGTTATAATTGACATTAATGATAACCTGTTAAAAATCTAATCAATTTAAACCCAAAATGACAATGCATATTTACCACTGTGAGAAAGTTCTAGGTTTAAAATTCTACATTCATTCTTCACAGGTATCATATAGCCAAACTTTTTTACTAATTGCCAAAAAGGAAATGATATACACACAAAAAAATAATAATCAGTAAGACAGTATATGCATTATGTTGTCCCAGTAACAGCAACTTTGTAGTGGAGACTCTGTGTCAAGTCAATGTCTACTTATATTAGTAAATTCCTTAAGTTCCAAAGTGAAGTTGAAAAGAAATCTACCCAATTTTCACCAGTAACTGTGTAGGATTACAAACAGGCAGGAATTTTCTCCACTACCTTTTGGGAATTTTTTTTTCTCCACTAATAGCAACAACAATAACAAAAAGGTCAAAAGGTAAAAAATCAAAATGCACTACTTACTTTCATATAAAACCCAAAGTGAGCTATTAAGAAGCTGCTTTTAGATAATACATTTATTCCCTGATGATCTCAAAACAGGTGGCAAGAAAATAAGAGCTGGAATTTTCAATAGTCAGCATTATCATCATGCTGTGTTCAAATGTGACATAAATGCATTGAGAACAAGGAATATATTATCAGGAGGAACCTCACACACGTCAGAAGGAAACTGCTAAGTCAGAGATAATGACATGACTTTCTGACATGCTTGTTTGAAGGGAAAGGAGGACCAGATGAATGCAGCCACAGGGACAGGCCACAAGCACAGGCCAGTACACCAGGTGAAAAGATTCTGGCTGTAGGCTGCCCCCTTGAGATGAAGACTAGCCACGGAGGTGCATGGACCACTGATGTAGACTCCAAATTGTAAAAGTCAAAGCAGCAGGAGCATCGATCAAGTGACAGCATCTCAGGGAGAAAGCTTTTGAGGTCTGACAGGCAAATGCTGCTAAGAAATGATAGAAAATGTGGATCAAAGTTGGTTCTGGTCAGTGATGGTCACAAAAACACGGATTCAGTAGTGGCTAAAGCCAGACTGCAGGGCCACAATGATTAAAAATAAAATAAAATAAAAAAGGCAAGGAAGGAACTCAACCACCCCTTAAACCAGTCAACAGCAAGAGGGAGAAATAGACCCTGAAGAACCAGAGAGAGCCAGAGGGGAGGGGACAGAAGAGGTGGACAAGGTGCAGTCCTGTAGAGCATGGGAGACTCAGTTCCTCACAGGGAGGAGGAAGGCTGAAAGCAGAGACACAGAAGAATGGAGGCACCAAAGAGAAGAGATGGGGAAACAGTCAATTCACAACCCTCACTGGATAGACTGATGTTCTGATTTTAAAACTGGGACAGAGTTTACCAAGCAGATCAATCATATATATGTATAAATAAAACAAACATCTGGATACTCTAAAAGGAGAAGTGAAAGACAGATGAAGACACTATCATTGCTAGGCAACACAGTCATGGAAGGGACAGGGAAAGAAGAGGAGAAAAGCACCATTAGAGATTACAAATAGATCAAGCTCTCCCGGAAATTAGCCATGATCTGAAATAAGAAAGGCCCAAGAGGCCAGGACTACAATGAAGACTACTCACTCCCATTGGAAAATAATACCCAAAATAGCTGGCTCACAAGCTGTGATCTCCAGCAGTCTTGCCAGTTCAAATGTTGAACTGAACCTTTAAAAGACTATTTGGCAGACAGTAGAGGGATCGAAAATGTTGTTTCCTTATAGGTTCTATGACTATCAAGGACTCAATAGAACCTCACTAACAACTTAATGAAGCAGCAAACAAACGAGAGCAAAGGCAGAAGGGCAAGTGAGCAGTCTACCACAGGCTAGACCTAATCAGTTCTTAATGTGAGACTTAGGTGGTTCAAGAGATGGCACATAAATTATAACCTAATCACAACAGTTGGTCTATTATGCCTGGCATCTGATGATCTAAGACTTTCAAATTCACATAAGATGATATACTGACATACCCTGAGAATTTGATCACCTTCCTCTAAGCCTTCTTTGGCTGCAGGGCTATCTTCTAGAACGCCAGCTACAAATATTCCGACATCATTTCCACCAGCTAGTCGCAAACCCACACTATCTCCTTTTCTGAATTTTACCAGTTTCATGCTGGGCCTGTTAAAACAGATATTTCATTTCAAACAGTTAAAAGTCACAGTAGGCTGCTACAGTAACAACTACATTCAGAATGGAATAAAGGACCATCATTTCTCAAGCCTCCTACATAGACAGCACTCGTTTATTGCACAAAACCTAGTATTAGATCCAAATCCAGATTTATTAGGCCTTCTAATTTCTTACTAGAAAGTAACTTTTGAAATATTTAAATGATGGAGAAATAATAACTTTTTATGACTACTTTATAATTTTCCTTATAAACAACGTTTCCCCTATTCTTGAGAAAATATATACGGCAAATTCCCAATAGCTAAAAAACAAAAAACTACTTTTCTAAACCAATCCCACTAAATAAAGCTTCATTTGATATAAGTAAAAGAATCTGCTGCATAAGATTCAGTAATTTTCTTACTATGAGAAATGTACAGTCTGTTATAGTCTCTACAACCAATAGACATGGGTTTACATTTAACCACTGGTAGGCTCTTTGCACTTCCCTTAATCTGCAGCCCTTTTTAGCTCTGAAATAAGAACATTGGATTATTTAACATTTCTCAATCAGCCCAACACCCATCTCTGTCCCTTATTTCCCTAGGAAGAAATGAGGGACCAGATGTGTGCATGTCCCTCTATTATGCAAGCAGGGAGCAACAGTGAGGCATAACTTAAAGGACAGCCTCACAGCAAAGACACTGGGGGGGAGAGGCTGCACTGTGTAAGTTCCTGTCATCACCTTTACATTCCTCAGGAACTATCACCTCACTCTCACTATTTTGAGTATAAAGTAAAGGTCTCTTTCCTCTTAATTTATTAATCAATTACCAAATTATTAAAATCTAACATAAAATAAACTTCAGTCATACACATGAATAAATTGAGAGAGAATCCTGGTACTTTTGAACTGACTGGTTAAAAATTGCAATAGCTTTTACAATTCATAAAATATTCACCACTGATCTGATCTTGTTTTCTTTCTTCCTTTAAAAAAAAAAAAAAAAAAGAGCCTCATTATGCAGCCCTGGCCTCTACCTGCCTGTGACTCCTGAGTGCTGGGATTAAAGTATTGTGCCACTATGCCTAGCTATAGTGTTTTTTAACCTGGGAACCAGCTAGACATAAAAGTCAAAAGGTCACAGGTTGGACAGGTCACAGTCAGGACTCCTAGCACCCTTGACCCATCCTGAAAGTATTTACCAGCTATGTTTGTAAATGATCTGAGTCCTTTGGTTGTGTTGGTGTTCTACTTCCTAACCAAGTCAAAGATATCTCATGGATTCTTCGCCCAAAAATAATGAATACACAGTTAGGTCTTTTAAATATTTTCCTGAAAACTCCTAGGTCCTTGGAAATCCTCCTCTAATTCTGACTAGTTGAGAATGTCTCGTGTGGCTGAGTAGATCTGCACTTTAAAAATAAAGTCTGGTTTCTGAAAAGCAATGCTGGACAACAGCTTCAGGAAAACGACAAGTTTTATACTCTGCCCTTTCTGCATTTTATCAACTATGTGCAGTGACAAAACCTACCTATTTCTTTTCCCTCAAATTCACTAACTACCTGCATGAAAGACGTTCATAGCTCAGCTACTACTACTGTGAACATCTTCGAGTCGCTCTTCAGGGCTTTCAAAGAAGCAGTTCTTTGGTATCCTCTACAATTTCAAGCAATCCCCAAGAATTAACAAAGGAGACTAGGCCTATTCATTCTGTGTGTTTCAATCAATCATTACTAACACTAAAAATCAACTGTTTTAAATTTGTGCTATATTCACCTACTTCTAAAGCTATCTGCTTCTGCCTAGGTACTGAGGGAACAACCCATACATTATTTTTGTACAGAAAATACTGAGGGTGCGAAGAGTTTTTGGTCTACTGCACCTTAGCAAATGTGCTTATTTTCAAGTATACACATATCATGTCCTTTTTATGAGAGAAGGAACAAATTTAAAGACCATGAAGGCTTAAATTTTGCTCACAAAATTTATATTAACTCTACCTATACAGTAATAAATAAATGGCACGGACTCACAAACTTATTCTGGAACAGCTTTCTCAACTAGAAATCATTTTCCTCCAGGCAGAACATTGAAATATTCTTGGAGACTATTCTGAAGATGTGCTATTGGTACTATGGCCAGGGACCCTGTGCATAAGCATGTCACACACCACAGGAGGTTCATAAGAAACAAGACATCATCCCAAAATGTCAGTGCTGATCAACAAGTATTTAACTTTTCAGAAAGCTTGTGGACATTCTGTTATCTTAGTAGAAAACAATCTTTACTCTTTAATTACTGACCTAAGAATTAGGTAAGAGAAGGTGGCAATTTAAAAAAAAGAAAAAAAGGTTGCTTTGTTGTTAGCCACTACACAATGCTGTAGGAACATGACTTTCAATTCTCACACTGACAACTGTCTAATAAACACAAAGAACAGTGTGGCTTGAAATTTGGATTACCGAAGTATCCCATCTTCATGAGTTGAATTAGGCAGAACACCATCAGAAGGACTAACAGGTAAATCCACATCTGGTTGTCCAACTTGGGCATACACAGGCTTTGGTTCTAAGAAAAAGAAATTTTAAATTGTACAGAACTTAATAAGACCCATGAGATAAGGGCAGGAATAAGAGTAACAGAAAAATAATTATCAAAGTGTCCATATATTTCTCTGGACTACCATTCTTAATTATGCAAAAGCTTTTCTAACAGTCATTCCTGCCACTAGTCAACTACAGTAAGACAGACACAAGAGAAGCAAGCAGTTCTAATACTAGAAATAACTTCACTTTTAAATTTATGAAGACAATCTAATATTCCCCCTGCCGTCTCTGTAGTAACGTGTGATGAACCATAGTGACAGTTTAGCAAGCACTTGGTTATCCCTCAGCTCTGTTTATCTTTAATGAGTAGTGTTGGAAAACATCCTTACTCACTGCAAGCAGCTGTTACACATGAAAAATTTATATTTAATAAACATAATATTTATTAATAAAATAAAAGCATTCACGAAGGTTACTATCTATACTAATTCTTACCCTAATAAGAAAAAAGTTGAAAGGTATATGCAGAAATATTCGCATTGGTAACAGCAATTGTATCTTTCTTTTTTCCCCCTTTTAATTAATTTTTATGTAAATTAAAAACAAGCTTATTTTACATAGCAATACCAGTTCTCCCTCCCTCCTGTCCTCCCACTTCCCCACTATATCCTCATCCCACCCCCCATTCGCTCCTCAGAGAGAGAGAGGCCTCCCATGGGGGATCACCAAAGTCTGTCACATCATTTGGGGCAGGACAGAGGCCCTCTCACCTGTATCTAGGCTGAGAGAATATCCCTCCATAGAAAATGGGTTCCAAAAAGTCAGTTCATGCACTAGGGATCATACTGGTTCCAATGCCAGTGGTCCCATAGACTTCCCAAGTCCCCCAACTGACACCCATGTTCAGGGGGCTTGGTTTGGTCTTATGCAGGTTCCCCAGCTGTCAGTCTGGAGTTCGTGAGCTCCTACTTGCTCAGGTCAGCTGTTTCTGTGGGTTTCCCCAACATGGTCTTTACCCCTTTGATTCCCAGACACAGAAAGACAAACAAGATATGTACTCACTCTTAAGTGGATATTAGATATAGAGCAAAGGATAAACAGCCTACAATCCACAATCCCACAGAAGCTAGGAAACAAGGAAGGCCCTAAGAGAGACAAATATGGACCACCCCCCAAACCAGAAGGGAAAAGGACAAGATCTGAGCAAATTGGGAGAGGGGATAGCAGTGAGTGGAGGGGGTAGGAGAACATGAGGGATCAGGAAGGTAGAGTTGGGGGAAGGACAGAAAAGGACAGAAAGGAAAGAGATACCTTGATCTAGGGAGTTGTTATGGGCTTAATGAGAAAGCTGGCACTAGGAAAATCTCCAGGAATCCACAAGGGTGACCCCAGCTATGAATCTAAACAGTAGTGGAGAGGCTACCTTAAATGCCCTTCCCCTAAAAGGAGATTGATGACTACCTTAAAAATGCCACCATAGAGCCTTCATCCAGTAGTGATGGACACAGAAGCAGAAGTAGAAGCAGAGATTCACAGCTAAGATCTGAACAACTGCATCTTTCAAATGATGATAGTTGATGCTGTCTGATATCAAAGGCGTCTTTTGGTCACACTTACCTGGAAGAGTGGGTGCTTGCTTTTCATTTTTTTCAACTGTAACTTCTTCCACTGCTTTGGTTGCATGGTCATCTACATGTTTTACAGGAGTTGAGACAGCCCCAGGTTTAGAAATTCTCTCTTCTTCTCTGCTCCGGAGACTAATTATTACAGTAAGAACATGAGGAGAAAAGGATTTTGAAAAAGACTGGGTTGAGAACTGAAGAGACAAAATAACTTCAAAACCAGGGGAAAGGGATATGTTCAGTTACCAAAGTTAGTAATTAAAACTAAGGTGGAGCGAGCACACAACATGACTCATTGGATGAAGACCCTTGCCACCAAACCTGATGACCTGAGTTTTATCACTAGACCCACATGGCAGGAAAGAGAACAAACTATTATAAGTTGTGTGCTATGGCACATGCAGGCATACAGACATGCATGCATGCATGAATTTGCACTGAGCTCTGAGCCATGTTTATCTACCACATTCATCATTGCCCAGAAGTAAATCAGGCTCCAAAGAGCTAGCAAGGCATCCCGTTCTTCCTCAGAAGGGTACAAGTGTGTGTGTGTGGTTTTTTTTTTTAACTGTTTTATTTGTGTATATGTGTGAGTGTACATAAGCATCCTATGTGGGTTGTCAGCAACACCATGGTGTACATATGAAGATCAGAGGACAACTTTGTGGAATCATTTCTCTATCACCCTTATAAAGGGTCCAAGGATTAAATACTGGTCAACCAGGCTTCCCTGGCAAGTACCTTTAACCACTGAACCATCTTGCTGGCCTGTTTTTGTCTTGTTGTTCTTTTAACCTGTACATAGCATGGCTCCACTGAGTGATGGATTTCAGGTTGGCGAAAAGCTCTATAAAAATGGTTGTTAAAAAGCAACATCTGGAGGCATCACCATCCCTGACTTCAAGCTCTATTATAGAGCTATAGTCCTGAAAACAAGTTGGTATTAGCACAAAAATAGACAGGTAGACCAATGGAATCAAATTGAACACCCTGATATCAACCCATACATGTATGAACATCTGATCTTTGACAAAGAAGCTAAAAATATACAATGGAAAAAAGAAAGCATCTTCAACAAATGGTGCTGGCATAATCGGATGCTGGCATGTAGAAGAATGTGGATCGATCCATGTCTATCGCCATGCACAGAACTTAAGTTCAAACGGATCAAAGACCTCACCATAAATCCAGCCACACTGGACCTCTTAGAAGAGAAAGTGGGTGGTACCCTTGAACAAATTGGTACAGGAGATCGCTTCCTGAACATAACACCAGTAGCACAGACACTGAGATCAACAATTAATAAATGGGACCTCCTGAAACGGAGAAGCTTCTGTAAGGCGAAGGACACAGTCAGCAAGACAAAAAGGCAGTCCATAGAATGGGAAAAGATATTCAATAACCCCACATCTGACAGAGGGCTGATCTCCAAAATTTACAAAGAACTCAAGAAGCAAGTCTCCAAAATACCAAAGGATCCAATTAAAAAGTGGGCTACATAATTAAATAGAGAATTTTCAATAGAGGAGTCTAAAATGACTGAGAGGCACTTGAGAAAGTGCTCAACATCCCTAGCCATCAGGGAAATGCAAATCAAAACAACTCTGAGATACCATCTTATTCCTGTCAGAATGGCTAACATCAGAAACACCAATGACAGTTTATGCTGGAGAGGATGTAGAGAAAGGGGAACACTCTTCCACTGCTGGTGGGAGTGCCAACTCGTACAGCCACTTTTAAAATCAGTATGGAGATTTCTCAGAAAAATGGGAATCAACCTACCACAAGACTCAGCAATTCCACTCTTAGGCCATATACCCAAAAGATGAACATTGATACAACAAGGACATCTGTTCCACTATGTTCATAGCAGGATTATTTGTAATAGCCAGAACCTGGAAGCAACCTAGATGCCCCTCAACCGAAGAGTGGATAGAGAAAATGTGGTACATTTACACAATGGAGTACTATTCAACAGAAAAAAACAATGGAATCTTGAAATTTGCAGGCAAATGGATGGCACTAGAAGAAACTATCCTGAGTGAGGTAACCCAGTCACAAAAAGACAAACATGAAATGTACTCTCTCATATATGGATTTTAGACATGGATCAGGGGAGTGCCAGCCTACAATCCCATGGCCAGAGAGTCTGGGAAACAGAACCTTCAACCAATGACTGATGGAAGCAGAGGCAGACAGCCATAGCTAAACACTCAAGGAATCCAGTGACAGAGAGGGAGCACTGATGACCAAAGGCATTAAGACTGGGCAGGTTTAAGCCCCAGAAACAGCTGACCTGACAAGGGTTAGCTCTTGAATCCCAGACTGATGCCTGGGAATCCAGCATGGGACTGATCAAGACCCCTGAATGTAGGTGTCAGTGAGGAGGCCTAGGCAATCTATGGGGCCTTGGGTAGTAGATCTGTATTTATCCCTGGCATACAAATGGTCTTTGGGTGCCCATCCCACGAGAGATGCACTCTCAGCCTGGACTCTTGGGAGAGGGTCTAGGCCCTGCCCTGGATGGAATGACAGACTATGGACACCCCCCAAGGAGGGCCTCACCCTCCCTGGGGAAAGGAGGGGGTATGGGAGGGGTTAGGAGGACATGGGAGGAGGGGAGGGAAAGGGAGAGGGACCCGAGATTGACATGTGAAGCAACCATGTTTCTAATTTAAATTTTAAAAAAAATCATAAAAAAGGTTGTTAAAGATGGCATGCAATAGTCTGAAGAAATTTTTATACTCTATATAAATGGACTCACTGGAAATAAAGGCTCCTTAGACTATCAACTGTGTAAACAATGTAGCAAATTACAATGTACAAATCAATCAGATCAGCAAATAATAATAGCAAGTGAAAATCTGCAGGCAGAGTGGCCTGAAGACCCTGCAAGTCTTGGCTTGCACCCCTCTGGAATGCTTCTACTTGGTGAGCATGAGGACATGGTGGCTAGTGACTTATCTAAAGCTATTCTCAAATGGCTGTGCAGTACAAGGCTTCCAAATAAGATACCTCCCACAGATGTCCTTCCAGACACTCGAGACAGCAAACATCCTGCAAGGTCACCCAGGAATACACTACAAACTCTCTGAACATTCAGTGAACAGAGGCTGAGCCCTTTCCAAGAAAGCTACACCCAAGGTCTGGGAACATAAGGCGCTGCCTCTTCAGTTGGTACTCCCATCTCAGAATCAGGTGAAGAAACACTTCTGTCTATCTGTAGGAGCTCTTATATTTAAACTTACCTTTACTTCTTAGGAGCCAAAGCTTTATAGTTCTCCTTTTATGTTTACCTTCTTTATATTGCTCCCATAAAACTGCATTCACTCCATTGACCAGGTCCTAAGTGCTATGCTATGCCAAACTACCCACTAATGAAGCTTTCCCTGGTACTTCTGGCACTAAGCACTCTCAACCCTTCCATACTGAAAATATTACTAAGGTACTCAGGCTCTGTTGTGATGTATCCAGGCCATGAACTTGTGATAGAATGTTTTGTCCAGTTCCCCATGTAGCTGGGATCAGAGGCCTAAATTACCAGGCCTGGCCATGTGGGCGTGCGTGCGTGCGTGCGTGCATGAGTATGTGTTGGATGGGGGGTTAGCTATATTGAGTCTCTATAACTCATTCTGAAAATGAAAATGGGCTTCAGGGAACAGTTTAGATAAATATTTTATGGTACTACTTTGTATATAGCTGGTGTGTGAGTGGGTGTGGGTGTGTGTGTGTGTGTGTGTGTGTGTGTGTACCTGTGTGCATAAGCAGAGGCCAGAGGTTGATACCAAGTGTTCTCTATAGTCACTCTACTTTTTCTTTCTTTCGTTTTCTTTTCTTTTTTTTGAGACAGTGTCTCACTGAGCCTGGAACTCAAGACACCTGGCTAGACTTGCTGACTGGTGAATCCCAGTGTTCTGCCGGCCCGTGTCCCCAAAGTGGAGATTACAGGTGTGTGCCACTATACCAGGATTTTTACAAGGGTGCTAAGAGTCTTTCCACTTTTGTGGCAAGCACATCACCCATTAAGACATTTCTCCAGTCAGAACTTTTTGGTTAATGTTCACTGATGACAACTAGTCTACCCAAAGGAAAAAAATCTTTGCTGTTCTATTTCCACAATATAAACAAAAATAATGACTATTGTTGTGTTGGGATTTGTTTTTTTTGTTTTTTTATCAGAAGGTGGAGTACAATACCACATGTGTCTAAGACAACTTTTACGAGTGGTTTTCTCCTTCCAGCATGTGGGTCTTAGGTATTCAACTAAGATTATTAAATGGTAAGTGCCTATACCCTCATACCATCTTGACAGCCCAAAACAGACAATCTTAGTAACAAGACAGTCCAAAACACTTAATTTTAATAAGAAACAGTTGAAGGAAGACTTAGACTTTAGAGAGCCATTTTCTCACTGTTGTCATTAGGCTTTTGTTGATGGTACAAATATCCTGCACTCTAATTATACCTACAGCAAACAGTTCTGTGGGTTTTACAGCCAGATAACAATATCACAGGGATCTTACTTTCTCTCAAAGGCAACAGAACCTTACTATAGTTCTTCATCTGTAAATAAGGTTGCCCATACAGGTCCGACCTTTTACATATGTAAAAGAACTAACAGCCTAAGTTTAAATTTCATATTTTGTCTTCAGCATCATCTTATCTTGGTTCTGACTGACCAGAAAGCATATCTCTACACCTTTCTTCAGCCCGCCTGCACAAAGCATACCAAAGCTGCAGTTACTACCTGAGCACTGAAGAACAGCTGGCTCACCAAGCTCAGAACTACCATCAATCACCACTCGTGTGAAATGGTCAATGTGATACAGTTTTTAAAACATCCTGGTAAACAAATGCACTTAGTGATCCTTTAATGGGCTTTTTTCTCTTAGCATTGTCACACTATCACAAAGTAACCTTTTCTGAACGTCTAATCACTAAGGCTCTCTAGTCTCCAGGGATGGCCTCACCGCTCCCTTTGCTGTTCTTCCATCAAGTCAAGTGTTTCCATTTCAGGAGCAGCACATTATGTCTCCTGTGGAATGATCTTCATCCTGCTGGGTTTTTCTTATCATTTAAGCTGATAGGACTAAAGAGTGGCTCCTTTCCTAAGTACATTACCTCAGACTTCCCTTATATTATGTGTACTGCTAAGCAATAGCAAAAATTACTTCTTACATTTTGAAACTTAACTGCTTTATTCATTTGCATGTAAGCTCAAGTAACACAGATTTGCCTAGTCTGTTCCAGACCTTTATAGTAAGGCATTGGTAATACAAATGAATACCAATAAAAATCTGCCCCACTCAAAAACAATTCTATCCCTTAAGTTGTAAAGAGCCATGGAAGAGGCCATCAGTCAAACCTCACCAAACAGTTATGAATCACATCCTGCTACCTGCCTTTTTCTGCATGCTAGAGGGGAATGGGGTATGGGCAGAGCCAGAAACAAAGTGTGCATAAAAAAGAAAATATGGCATTATAAACAATATAGTATGTAATTTTTGTTTAGAATAAGACACCAATATAAAATAGAAATATGAAACCTTTTTTGGACAAAAGATTAAAATTTTAAAAATCAGTACATATGGATGAGAGGATGTATCATGGGTAAAGGTGTTCGCTGCCAAGCCTGATAACCTGCTTGATTCTTACAACTCACAGGGTACAATGAGAGACATCGGTGCTATGAGTTGTTCTCTGACCTTCAAACATGCACTGTGGCATATGATGCCACTCTCCCCCTCTCCTCTCTCTGACACACACACACACACACACACACACACACACACAAAGAAGTTTTATTCAGTCACAAAAAACAAAACCATGTCACCAAAGGACAGAATTAGAGTATCTAATGTTTCCAGTCACAGGTGGAATTTAGTATTTAAAAAAACCCTGAAACAGACAAGGATTATTAGAGATTTGGAAAGTGAAAGAAAATAACTGAGTAAAGCCTAGAACTTTGGGCAATATATGGTAATAAAAATAGCAAACCAAACAATACAATAAAACAAACAGAACTTCCTAAGATTTAAAATTTGTTTATACTCAAAAAGTGGCTAAATTGTTGAGACTCTAATTACTACTTTTCCTTTTCTTAAAGGAAAGCATGTGGAAACCATTAGGTATTAGCACAGTTTCTAGGTGTTAAGGAGTGTGCTGTTACAGCTGACCCCAAGATACACCATCAGAAACATTAATGCCACCTCCATATTCATTTGTGGTTGGATCCCCTTCAAGGTAACAGAGAACATTTTGGATAGATAGTTTGCAGCAAGTAAAAACAATCAGTTATAAAATAATAAACCAATTTTGTGTTTGATATACCATAATAATTTTTTTTTCGAGATAGGGTTTCTCTGTATTTCTTGGAGGCTGTCCAGGAACTCACTCTGTAGACCATGCTAGCCTCAAACTCACAGAGATCCACCTGCCTCTGCTGGGATTAAAGGCATGAGCCACCAATGCCTGGCACCATAATAATCCCTGAAAGACCATTTCAAGCTTAAAATAAAGACAGAGACTCACACAATTGATAGATCCAAAGCTTGAAATGAAAAAAGGATGGAGTTCATAAACCTAAAAGCTAAAGAAGGTATAATGACCGCAACCAAAATAGCTTCTGCTGCTTACCCAGCATGTTACTGTTTGAGAAAAAGCTAAATACCTTCACGAATACAGTTCTAGCAAGTATTTGGGGTTTTTTTGTTGATGTTGTTTTGATGGTGTTTTTTTTTTTACTAAAACAGGGCCTCATGTGTCCTAGGCTGACCTCAAACTCATCATGCTGAGTAGTTTATGTCAATTTGACACAGGCTGGAGTCATCAGAGAAGGGAGAGCCTCAACTAAGAAAACATGTCAGACTATAGACAAGTCTGTAGGGTATTTTCTTAGTGAGTGATTGATGGAGAGCTCATTCTATTATGGGTGGTGCCATCCCTGGGCTGGTGGTCCTGGCTTCTGTAAGAAAGCAAGCTGACAGCACAATGGAGCTGACTGTGTGGTTGGGGACACAGGTGAGTCTCATATGAGCCAGCAATGAGGGCATGAGAGCTGGACAGACTGACAGACACACCCCTGTATAGTCCCTACAACATTCAGGAAAGAAGGTCCTGAACCTTGCCTTGGCGAAACAGTAGAACTGGCCCTGGCGGTGTGAGTGAGCTAGATCTGAGGACCTAAGAACAGGAGAACTGGCCCTTGCCCCTTGCTGTAGGCTGCATTGGGCAAGCTAGCCAATGCAGTGCAGAGAGCTCACCTGAAAAGTGACAATGGGGGAAAGCTGGCTGGCTGACCAACCAAGCTACCACCCAGGCTATGAGTTAGTCCACTCCATATATGAACTGTTGGTGCATGTGAAGGGGATGAACCTATAGATTCAAAAGTGCAGCATCTCCATAACGTAGGACAGCAACAGGACATCCAAGGAGTCCCAGAGAGCCCATTTTCAATAGCTTAACAGAAGCCAGAGGCCTAGAACTAGACCAAGGACTCATGGCAATGAACACTTACAAGAAAAGATGAATGGACTAAAGGGTAAATAAACTGTGTGACTCAACAGGCTACACTACAGCTTCCAAACATTCTTCGTTTGGTTGGTTGGATTTTTGGTTTTTCTTGTAAATATTGGTGGGTTTTTTTGGGGGGGTTGCAAGGGCAGAGGGCAGATTCAAGGGGAGAAGAATTTAAGTGGGAGAAGAATGCATGGTGTGAACTCCACAAAGAATCAATAAGATATATATGTGTGCATATATATATATATATTTAAAAAACAACAACAACAACATTAAAAAAAAAAAAAAAAACGGCAGGCTGAGCCGGCCAAGGAGAACAAGCCAGTTAGCAGCTCCCCTCCATGACCTCGACATCAGCTCCTGACTCCAGGTTCCTGCCTTGCTTGAGTTCCTGTCCTGACCACCTTTGATGATGACTGATGTAGAAGAGTAAGCAAATGAACCCTTTCTGCGAAGCTTTGACCATGGTGTTTTATTTATCAAGGCAACAGTAATAGCCCTGACTAAGACACTCATACAATTGAGGATTATCCTGAACCTACAGTTTTCTGTCTCTCCCTCCCAAGTGCCAGGATTACAGGCATTCGGAGCTCTTGCTCTTCGCCTGCATGCTCACTTTCCTAAAGATACACACATGCTCTCGTCCAGTTCTTGGCCCTTCTTCATAGAGTTTCTCTTAGCACTTTCTGTTATTTCTAAGGTTCTGGGTAACATATGCCTGCAGATGAATCTAAAGTCAACACTTTCTAGCTATATTCTGTCTCTTTAGCTCTGAGGCTGGATTTTTTTCTTCCTCTTTCTACCTTTACTGTGATACAATCAAAATGACCTATATTTAAGGCATTCAATGTGACTACTTGGATATATGTATATCACCGGGAATCATGGTGAGAATATGTAGGATTGTTACTAAAGTCCAAGCACATATTATTAGTGATAGTCATCACAATGTACATCAGGCTTCCACAACATGTGCTCTTTGCGATCAGCACTGCCCACTTCCTTCAGTGCCCACCTTCTTCCCTCTTTCTGTGAGCTCAGGGTTTTCGCTTCCAGAGACAGGATTGATCACACAACGTTTCTCTGTGCCCTCGAATTATCTTGGGTATGTCCATGTCACTGAAAGTCACGAAGTTCCTCCTTCAGAACTGAATAACTTTTCCATTGCATATACCTGTCTCTGTATTTTTATCCATGATGGACAGGCTGTCTCTTTATTGTGATCACTGTAAATAAAGATCTATCCTAATGTAGGGAGCTTCTCTCTCCCAGATAGACACTCAGGAAGAGAGGCATATAGTGGTTCTAGTCTTCATTTTGAGAGGAACCTCCAAACTAAACAAGCTATCTTTCCTAATGGCCATAAAGCAGAACACAGCCATGTCCACTGTTTATATACTGTCTACAGCTGCTTTTGTACTGCAAGTCAGAATTGAGTAGTGACAAATACTTCCTGACTTGCCTGCCTACTAAATGAACTACCTAGCACTTTGACTGCATTCTATTTAGTGTTTACACTGAGGGGAAAAACAGTCCTAATCTTAAATAATAAAAGAAAAATCTATCTTCTGATTTTATTTATAAAGAGCTCTAAATGTATTTTGTTTTAAATAAGGCTGTTATTACCTGCCATTGCTGGGCTGCTGTGGAGACTGTCTGGAATGATCAGAGGGCTCTGAGCGTTGGTCAGGAGATCGTGACTGGCTGCGGCGGGGAGGCCTGTCATGTGAGCGGACTGAATGATCTGATGCCAGTGACTGAATTTCTGAAATATCTGTTAAATGAGAAGGGTATTCTCCCATGAAATGATTAAAATAAAGTATAAAGGATTCCAATGGTATAAGCCAGAAGTATATTTCGCATAAAATGATTTAAGCATTAATACCATCCAGAGATCAAACCCAAACCATAGCGGTGAACTACATACAAAGTATTTGTGTGTAACAAGAAAGACAGACACAAACACACATACAAATGTACGTTTAAGTTTTAGGTTTTTGAAAACTATCATTTCACTCAAACATATCTAGTCCTCCTAGTACTTTAAGAAATCAACTGGGACCCTCCAAACAGAATGGTACTCACCATCTCTTTCAGAGGCATTAGCAGAATGGATACTGTCAGAAAGATCAGGGACATTCAATAAGGTAGCCCGCTCATCTCTTTGAACTACCATTTTCAACTTGCCTTTAGACCTTTCTATCAATGTTTTTGCATCTGTCAATGACATATTTTCTGTCACAGTACCATTTATCTGCAACAGAAAAGAAACTAGAGGTTGAAAAGTAAACAACAATAAGCAACGAAGTATAATCTCAAGTCTGATCTGTTACAGGGAGAAAGACCTAATACTACCACTGTACTTTCTAAATCATCAAGAACATCCTCTAAGCAAACTAGAAAGCATTTCAACAGTATCTAGAACAATTATCAAAATGATCCTGGTGAATGATACATATTTGCAATAGTTAATTCTCTCAGGTTAACCCCAAACCTCACAATGGGCAATGCTGATTCTCTGACAAACTGCTTCAAACACAAGCAGAGGCTACAAAATAACTCTAAAATTTGTTTTCCATTTCAGTTCATTATATGTTACTATACCTTCAAGACAACATCCCCTTCTTGGATGTTACCATCTCTTGCTGCCAAACTATCCTGTGAAATTTCCTTCACGAATATATGGCTAGCCAATCGAAGACCATATTCTGGAAGAATACATTTAAATATCTTTAGTTCAAAATCCTAAAACAATTAATTACAGTTTAAATTGTAAAGTTTAAAATTACTGGCCTTATGAACTACCCTGAACCTAAGGCTACTCATTATCATTAAATCACCAAAAGTCTGTAATGTCATAAAAAAACAAAGACTTGCTTCAAACAGATAAAACTTTGTATCCCCATCTTACTGAAAAATAGAAGGCCCTAAAAGATAGTAGCCTTTTTTTTAAAGACTCTATGATGACATACTACTGTCTTATGTTTAAAAACACAATTCTTTAGATTGAACTGCTTGAGGCTTGAAAAATGTCGAAGTCCAACAATATTTTTGATGATTGCCATGAATCAAATACTAGTTTTGCTTCCCTTAGCTCCTAGGTGTGCACAAACCAAGAGAAACTCAAGAGCTGAAACATTCTAATAATTACTGCAATGGTTCACAATGAGTCAAGCAAATGTGAACAGGAGTTTAATACACAGTGCTCTCTTATTTATTCAATCTACAAAGGACTCAAGAAATGGTGATTTTATCTGTGGTGGATACATAGTCAGTTATAGAGATTATAAAAAACTTATAAACAAAACCCCAAGCCAGGTGTGGCAGAGCACACATGTGATGCCCATATTTAGTGGCTGAAACAGGACCACACAGTTAAGACTCTATCTCAGGAAGACAAACCAAACAAAACTGTAACTGTCAGTCCTATGTTAAGAAAAGAAATGCTCTTGGTCAGTGAAAAGAGAAAGGAGGACTCTTTTTTTGTTTGTTTGTTTTTTGAGACAGGGTTTCTCTGTATTGTTTTGGAGGCTGTCCTGGAACTAGCTCTGTAGACCAGGCTGGCCTAGAACTCACAGAGATCCGCCTGCCTCTGCCTCCCGAGAGCTGGGAAAGGAAGACTCTTACGTTTCATTGCATTTTTTAAAAAATATGATTAAATAAAAACCCAAACTAAAAAGCCACGATGGAAAACAAAAAGTTTTTAATCTATGATAAATTATGAAGCCTGTCATGCAAGAGTCTAAATGTTCCATCACAGTTACAGTTTAACTTAAGGTAAATATCCAAAGAGTATACACAGAAGCAGGGCTAGTACTGGGGTTAAGAAAAAAAAAAGGAGTGACATTAGGAGATTCAGGTAGGCAATGTTAAGTGCTTTGAAAACAACTATTTCATCAGAGAAAAATACAGGACTAAGGAAATATTCTTATTCACAATTAAAAGGTTTCAAATAGCTGGACATGCTGCACATTTTTAATCCCTGAGAGGCAGAGTCAGGCAGAACTCTGTGAGTTCAAGGTCAGCCTGGTATACATAGTGAGTTTCAGGACAACCAGAACTATACTGTGAAACCCTGTCTCAAAACAAAACAAAGAAAGAAAAACGCAACAAATGGTCATTATACAGACGGAGCCAAAATATTCCTTGTGTATCAGTTTACTCCTTTATGCTAGGTATTTCTTTGAGTACACAGTCACTATGTGCAGGCACTAGAGATTAAAGCAACAGATCAGACAGTCCCTGTACCTTGGCAACTTGGGTAGCAGAGCAAAAGACGTTGTCATGGTAATTATATAGTACAACAAAGTATTCAAACAATGAAACTAAATATGCATATCTTCCAGGGTCAGAGAAGGCCTCTCTGAGAAAGAAATATCAAAGCTAAAATAAAACATCACCTAAAAAACACTAAATCTAAACCATAAGGATGTGTTGTGTGCAGAAGGCTGAGAGTGTTTACACCAAAGGACAAAGGAAAGAACATGGCAGGTATCATGGAGTCCTAAGTCTAGGACAACTGACACCAACAGAAACACATAGAGAAGGAAGTAAAATGGCACCTTCACAAAAGAGTCTACAGGGGTCACTGGAAGGGGCCCAAAGACCAGTCATAAGACTGGAAAGACCACTAAAGAGATACAGTAGCCTGGAAAAGAAAATCGGCAGCAGAGAAATGCAGAAGATATGACATGTTCATTATACACAGAAGAAATGTCGAGGGGAAGTACTATATATTATCTGTGCCTAGCTAACTGAGAAACTGAACTGACATGATACAGTCAAAGAATACTTTATTAGAAACACAAAGAAAAATTTGAGAATAAAAATGATTCTCTTGAGATGTGGCTGATTCTGAGGAATACCCACGGACAGCTGGGAACACAAGAGTGCACTGTTGGACTAGAAAAAGCAAACGGTGACATCAGCAGTACACTGAGGTAATGGGGATAATGACAACTATTATAAATGAAATCACAGTACAGGGAAGAAAGATTCTTGGACAGAAAACTACAGCATCAAAGGATAGGTTGATGAAATGAAAAGGAGAAGTGGGAGCCTCAGGAAGATGAGTCTTACATTATTATAGCTGGAAATATTGCTGGAAGGGCTTGGGAGACTTTGTGAATAGCCTTGAGGCTGAGAAGCAGGCACCCATCAGAGAAAGCTGAAGGGTAAGTAAGTGCAAGTACCAATACCAAGTGCAGACCCAACTGTTGACTGGGCCGCTGTAGGAGTGGGAAGGATGTCAGTGGCAAGATGTGTGAGGTAGTGAGATCAAATCTTCCCAACACTTTCTTCACCAACTATGAAACCAAAATGACCAGCCACACATAACTAAAAGCAAGAGGGAGCAAAAAGCCATTTTAAAAACTAATAATTTGATGAAGTGATAGAAAGTAGTTGGATTTCAGTTTAAAAATGTTAATCCTTCCATTTACAAAATAAAACAGCCCATCTCTCCCCTCTAAATAAGTTCTCAGATTTCTTTGCATGGTCATACTATTGATCTAAATACAGCATTTTAATTCAGTGATAGTGTAATGTTTCTTGCTAGCATAATTTGATTTTGGCTGTTCCTGTCACAACAAAACCAAAATTCAGTTAGTATACACTTTTATTTCAATTACAGTTTGATTCAACAAAATAATCTGAGGAAAGTTGTCAAAATGCCCTAATATCTGCCTTAACAGGGCTTCAGGGTTTCAGTCCTAATAAAGAGAAATTGAATAAAACAAAGATAGGAAAATTTGGTCACTGCATTTCTCATTAAAATTAGCTTTAGAACTCTCATGTGAAAACAATACAAGAGTCAGTGGAGAATACCTTCATTTTTCCGAGACTTCACCAACGTGACCTTGGTGGGCTTGGCCGGCTGACTCGAGGCCACCGACCGCCTGTCTGAGCGAGGGGACAGGCTTCTCTCTCTACTGGCACTTCTATCCCTTGCCCAGCTCTTCTCACTCCTTCGGTTAACTGAAGCACCACGGCCACTTCTTGGATCATGTACTTCCTCATCATAACTATCATCCTCGTTATCAGATACTGGTTCAGGGTCTGGACGACTTACAGGGATCTGAACTTTCTTTTTCCTTCGAATGGTCTACAAGTAAAAAGAGATTATAAACTGAATGATACTCATGTACTCTTCATTCATGAGAGAAAGAAACACACATTTCTCTTGTCCTACATCAACTAATTTAAATACAAAGGAGATAATATAATAGTCACACGAGTCCATTTCCACAATGGCTGTTTGCTTAATAAACAGAAATGACTAAGCAACAGATTAGAATAATAAATTTACTAAATCCTTCCAGAATTTGTAACAATCTTCCAGGTGATAAGAACCACAGACTTACTGGGAATTCTTAACTGTTGATTGTGGAATGAAGGATTGGAACTACACTCTAAGCATATCGTATACCTTATGGATGCCTTGTAACTAAAAGCACAACAAACTCACAACTTGACAGTGCATCATTATCAAGGTCTACAGTTGTCCTGCCAGATTGCTAAGGGATACATTTGTTTACCACAAACTAATGTACAACTTACTCTGAAGGAGCTTGTGAGCTCAGAACACTTTCCCAACAAAACTGCCTCCTGACTCTGTGTTGGTCCCATTTACACTTCTGGCATGAGTTCAAGTTCGTTCTTGCATTTTCTCTCAGCTTCCCAGTGCTCCCTGTCCACTCGTTTCTTTGTTTCTAAGTTTGAGATCTATGTACATCTTCTGAATGTGCAGTTCTGTAATCCTTGAAGCCACCTGGCTCCCTCACAGTGGTACACTGGTTGTCTCGGGGGCCTGCAAGAGTTTCTTGGGGAACACATGTCTTCTTCTGACACCTTTAGCTACTCAAACATTTGGCTTATTTCTGGTTGCTCCATCCTCTTCTGTTTTCTCAATCACCATCCTCTCACTTGCAGTCACATTTAAATGACTTTCTACTGGTTTCTTCCCTTCATCTGCCATGATAAATACCAGATGTGTTTTGACATAATAAAAAATAAATTCTATTGCTTAGGCCATCTATAAACTCATTCTACTAGAATTCTTGCTACTGCTCAGCAATCTTTTCATCTGCATCTTGTTACCTCTCAATGAAACTGCCTAACACAGGTTTCTTTTAAATCACTACGAAGGCCTCAGTCCCTTGGCCTGCTTTGGAGTCAGTGTCCCTTAACTACCTTTCTAAAAAGCCCTTCAATGTGTCTCCTTTATTTGGTGCTTCTTTCTTGTGCTCTCAGAGAGTTAAGTGGATCATTCTGTCTGTGAAGAAAACCTTACCATTTGGGCTTGTTCTCATCAATACACACCTCCAAGAGGCTTCCTCATCAGTTACCATCCTAATGTGACTTGTAGCTTTCATCCTTCCCAATTTACCTAAAATCTGCCTGATAATTGACTAATAATCTTATCTTGCTATTCCCTTCCAAATTATGTTATATTCTTTTGTGGCTAAATTTCTTCTAAGGCTGAGTCAACACTGCTTCTTACCCCCCAGATTAACCAGAGTGGGTCAGTCTGGAGTTGGAGGACAAGCAGCAAGAGAAGCCAGCATGTGGGAAAGACAAGCAATGTCCTGTTAAGAAAGAAAGGACCGTCGCTTTCCTGGGGTCGGTTTTGCCTAGACTCCAATCTCCAGCGAGTTGTGCTAGAAGTGATACCCTGTACTGCATAAACTAGGCATGCCAGTGCATCCTGCAACCACAGACTTTGGCTTTAAGACAGTAACTTGAAATGCACCCTGAACAATTCTCCATAGACAATCTTGGCTTCTTCTCTCTCCTCAACAAATCACAGCTAAGGAGGTATTAGATGATATGGGTTCAGAGGAGGAAGGGAAAGCTTTTCCAGCAAAGAAAGCTCATACCAGCAAGGAGGGCCACACAAACTTTCACAATACTTGCCAAGATCCAGGATAACATAGTACATAAAAGAGAAAGCATCATGAAAAAGCCACAGAAGCCTGCACACTCCCCCCTTTATAAATGAAAAGAAAAATTCCATCTGAACTTAGATTAAAGACAGAGTACAGAAGAGTAAGGAGTACTCATACTCATCAACAACTGACTTCGGAACTACCTTCTCATTTCTTAAAGGACAAGGAATAGCTTGGATACAGAACACCTTTAATTGCAGCACTCTAGAGGCAGAGGCAGAAGGATCTCTGTGAATTTGAGGTCAGCCTGGTCTACAAAGAGTTCCAGAACAGCCAGAAGAACTACACTGAGAGACCCTGTCTGGAAAACAGGGGGAGGGGAGTGTAAAGTGGGGGGTTCAAATACCAAACAAGTATCAAGAACAGTTGATAGTTCTACTAAATTGAACATAAAAGATACTCACAATTTTTGCATTTTTCCCACTTTTTCTTAGCTGTTGAACAGCAAAAGCATGTTCAACATTGTCCATTGAAACTCCATTAACCATCGCAACTCGGTCATTTTCCCTAAAGGGGAGGGGGAGAACACCAGAAAAACATGTTAAAGAAAACCACGTAAGACTTTACTAAGCTGGGCGCTGGTGGCACACGCCTTTAATCCCAGCACTCGGGAGGCAGAGGCAGGCAGATCTCTGTGAGTTCGAGGCCGGGCTGGACCGACAGCCTCCAAAACAATGCAGAGAAACCCTGTCTCGAAAAACCAAAAAAAAAAAAAAAAAAAAAAAAGACTTTACTAAAGTCTTTGAATAACAGGTTAATTAATTTGCTTGTCTTTAGAGCAATGATAAAACAGCATCATATTTTACTGTCAGGTCTTTCACAAGAGCATTTAGTAAGTAACTACCTTACAGGACATTGGTTTTTCTTTTGATGTTTCCCTAAAGGCTTGAACAGAGCAGACACTACAACAAATAAAAGATCACTGGTAGCTGAATTACAGCATCAGATGAAACAAAGTCACCCAGCTACCAGAGACGCCACCATTAAACATTATGTCTTTCTCCTTTTAAATGTCTTTGAGTCCTTCTGGTTATAGCCTCAATTTTTCCTTCCTGTCCTGGTTATTCTCTGTACTGCACTAATCTCCTCAGCATGCAGAAAGGGAAGTCTTCATGTGAGAGCCCCTTAAAAACTAGTGCCCACCTAAACTAGTTAGCAGTTCTCGCTCACTCTCTTTACTGTTAGGGTTACTATCTACTTAAAGTAACGTATACTTAGCTGCCCACTTACACCGCTGATAAAGATTTCTTAAGTGTAAGTGTCCATTCACTTACAGCAAGTACAGCACAAGTTGAGTGTAAATAATACTGAATCACTAACAAAACAGATCCATGACTGTGGACAGGAACAAAGTGGGGAAGGGGCCGTGGAGGGGGAGGGTGGAAGGGGGAGGAGGGAGGGAGGGAGTCTGAATTAAGTTCAAAGCCCCATACACTTACTGTAGCTGTCCTTCAGCTGGCCCTCCCTTGAGCACATCTGAAATCACTATGGAGGTTTCCCCACTCTGAAAATGAGGGTTATCTCTTCCACCAGATATTGCAATTCCAAATCCAAATCCAGGAGCCTAAAATAGCAATCAATTAAAATTGTTCTATTAAGGACAACAAAATTGCTCATTACAGCATATATAATGTAGAAACTGTAAATTATAATCTTACTGCATTCATGATTTGTACTCACTTGCACGATTATGTGTTACAATCATCAGTCCATTCTATGAGAACGCATGTTCCAATATATTATACACCAGGTATAACAATATTAAAAATTTTAACTGCATAAATACTCCATAAGCACTAAATTGATTTTGAAATTCTGAAAAGATTCTGAATTATTCTGATTATCAAGTAGGGTTCTGAAGGGACAAGCAGGGCTCAGCGTGATCATTACGCACATATCCAAATATTTCTAAGTGTCAGAACTGCACCTCAGACTTGCTTCTGAACATACAGTATGTGTGCGCCACACTGTGGATGTTACTGTGCCCAGGTAATGACAAGTGTTTTTACTGTACAAAAAACTCTCTGCTCTTACAGACACATATCTCAATCATGGAAAACAAATACTTCACCATCATTTGTCAGGATTTGAGTATCAAGTTTATATATCTCTAGATTGTACTGTGTTAGAATGTTTGTTTTTAAGACTTGCTGTTTAAGCAGTTATAGTTATACATATATGTGGGCCCAGCAATAGGGAGGTGGAGGCAGGTGGATCAGAAGTTCAAGGTCATTAGGTAAGTTCAAAGCCAGCCTGAGAAATAGACTTTGCCTTTAAAGAACAAAAACAAGAAATCACTGAGCTGATGACTTGAATTTCATGAAACAGTCCAGTAAGTTTTGGTTTATAATTAGTACAGAATACCCAAATGGACACAAGTTAAGGAAGATGCCTAGTATCAGCATCTGCCACATACATGCACATACCATAAACAGAAAATTATGTGAATAATAAATATAACTTCATAGCTATTAATACAGTACACAGTAGCAATGGGTTTCCCAATATGTCAATTTTGGCTCCATGGCATAAATGTCTTTATAGTGTTGTATTTATGTAGGGACAGGGCTCTCTTTATACCAATTGTCCTTATCAAGTTCCATATTGGTAGTATATGTACACTGTTAAAGGACACTGGTATGCCCTTTGAAGTGAGGGCTTTGACAATTACTAAGCCATGTGCAAATATATTATGTCTTGACACAGCAAAATAATTTCAAGAAATGTATCATTATTTTCTTAATTTCTAAATACTCAAATACTAAAAACATATAGATATAACACATTTTATTGATCATGTATTAGCAAATGAGTATTTGTGTTTTTACTTCTAGCCATTTTAAATAAGGTTGCTATGAATATTCACATGCTACTTATTGAGTAGTATCTGTTTTCATTTCATTTAGATCTATTTTTAAAAGTGCAATATGGCCAACTTTTGAGGCATTCCTAAATTGCTTTCTATGATGGCTGCCTCATTTTACACTAAAATTGGTAATGTATAAATATGCCAATTTATCTCCATCCTTGTCAACCTTTCCACAGTCTATTCTTTCAGACACATTGGGAGAACTCCCTGGGCTTTGTGGTGACTGGGATGCTGAGCATCTCTTCATGTGTTTACTGTATATTTATATATCTCTGAAAAAATGTCTAGTTACATCTTTTGTTCATTTCCCATCTGAGTTATGTCTTTGTATTACTGAGTTGTAAGAGTGCAGGGAACAGACTTCAAGTCCTTATTAATATATAATTTCTCTCATTTTGTTGTTGTCCCATTTTTTTGATGGTCCTTTCAAACACTAACATTTCCTATTTTGATTAGGCCCAATTTACCTGTTTTCTTTTTGCTTTGGGCTGCTGACATCACATACAATAAAACATTTCCTAATCTAAGGCCAACCTCTACTCTTGTATTTTCTCCTTGAGGTTCTATGAGTCTAGCGACATGAACCTATGATTCATCTTAAACTAATCTTGCACATAAAGTGCAGCAAGTGGTCCAAGTTCATCACTTTATCTGTGGCTAAAAAGCTCTCCCGTCACCCCATCTACTAAAGATCCACATCCCCTGCACTTGTATTGGCATTCTCACCCCAAGTTTCCCTCTTGTTCAATTGTTTCCTTAGACAAAAGGCTTAGTAGCTCCCTCCCAATTTCCCTGCTTACATAATTTCTCCCTCTAAAACGTTACCATAAAACTTTAATATGAAAGCAAAAATGCCTAACTCACTCTGACCATTCACTTTATTTTTCAAAGGATTATTAAAATACATGCAACTTCCAAGGAAGAACAGCTGGAAATAAAGTATGTTGTTACGATGGAAGAAGTACAGCATAGAATCCAAGCCTCTTGAGTGTTACTTAAGGTAGCAGCACCTTAAACTATAGATGACACTTGCTAAAAGTGCGACAGTCTTTATGTGACTATGAAACTTTAAATGTGTTTGGTCTTGCCTGGAATATTATGCTCAAATTGTAAAATGTGTATGCATTTTATGACAGCACAAGGAAAGTACATAATTTTAAAATACTGATTACATATTAACATGATATTTTGAGTATACTGAGTTAAATAGGGTATTATGAAACTTTCAACCATTTTTTAAAAAATGAAAACTAAAATCTTTTAATTTCCATGTGTGGATTGTACTGTAGGTTAGGTTATCGGACAGTGCTGATTGGGAGAGCCTTTGTGTATCATTACTGATCTCATATGCCCACTAAATTTTATTGTGTGTAACTAAGGAGACACAAAACTGACTAGGATTTCAAACCCCAAAGAGGTCATAACGCACCACGATGAGCAGACTACTGCCTGAGGTTTGTGTATACTTAGCTGTCACTGAGGACCACGGAGTGCAGAGACCAGCTATTTCACTCCTGGGCAAATATCCAGAGAACTTCACTTCATACACTAACATAGATATTTGTACCCCTTTGTCTACTGTGCTTTAAATGTCCTTGCCTACTCCAACATCTTGACGGGTATCGCCTGTGTTTTCCTCTGAAACTTTTAATGTTTCAGGCTTTAAATTTTGATCCATTTTGAACTGATTTTTGTACAGGAAGAAAGATACAAATCTAATTTCATTCTTCTGTGGGTGGAATTCCAAACCATTTATTGAATAAGCTGTCTTTTTTAATCAAGGTATGTTTTTGTCTCCTTTGTCAAAAACTAAGTGGCCATAGTTTTGCTGTTTTACTTCTAAGTTCTGTTTTATCCCATTGATATGTCTGTTTTTATACCAGTATAAGGTTCTTCATCACTGTAGCTGTATGGTATAATTGGAAGTCAGATACTGTACTACCCCCAGCATTTTTTTTACTTCTTGGGATTGCTTTGGCTATCCATGATAATTGTGGTTATATATGAACTACTATATTGTTTGTTTTTTCTAAGCCTGTGACATGGGAATTTTGGCAAGTATTACATTATTCTGTAAAGTAGTTTGGGTATTACAACCGTTTTTATAATATTAATTCTGCCCATCCAAGAACACAGACTATTTTCCATCGACTAGAATCTTCTGCAATGTCCCTTTTCAATATTATGAAATATTTCTTGTAGACATCTTTCATTTCTGTGGTTAGAGATATTCCTAAATACTTAAGTGGGGGTTGGGGTATTGAATGGAATAGTTTTCCTAACTTCTTTCTCAGAAAATGGACTGTTAATATAAAGGAAGACTGCCGGTTTTTCAAATACTGATTTTTATATCCTGCAGCTTTACTGTGTTTAGGTCCAAAAGTTTTCTAGTAGACTAAATAGGGTATTTCCAGTAAAGAATTAAGTGAGATCACATAATCTAAGAAAAAAAATATGTTGTCTAATATGCAGAATCTAGCCAATAATATCTGTATATATGTAAACAAATTCATGTGTGGGTACAGTATACAGTATGAAGAAAGGAAAACAAGAAAGGATAAATATAAAGTGATAAGTGTAGATAATGGCCATGAGCCCTCTTTCATTAAAAAGGATATAAAGTTAATTGTTTTTCTAGTTCTAACTTAGTCGTAAATTATTTGTTTTGGGTGGTTTTTAAGTACAGAAAATGTATTTGATACTGAAAGTAAAATTTATCATGAAGCTCTAGTAGCCTCCATTCCAAATGCCTATTCTAGCTGTATTTTAGCAGCAAGGATAGAATGTTAGAGGAGCCAGCCAAATTACCCATTGGAAACTAGAGGTAGAATTTACTATTATCACATTACATTTCTCCTCATAGTGCTTTAGTTATTAAACAAGGAAAATGAAAAAAAACATATATGTGCTAGTGAAAAGCATGATTCTGGGGCTGGGAAGATGGTTCATTTGGCAAAGTGCCTGCTGCATAAGCCTGGGGATCCAAGTAGGATCCCCAGGACCCACATAAGTTAGGTGTGGTGGCTGTGTGCTCTAGTCCTAGTGCTGAGAAGCAGTGAAGACAGGCAGATTCTTGGAGCTTTTGGGCCAGCTGGTCTAGTAATCTGTGAGCTCTAGAGCCAGTGAGAGATCCTATCTAAAAAACCAAGGTGAGAACAACTGAAGAAGACACCCAACATTATTAACCACACACACACAATTTCTTCTCTGTACTATTCTCTTTGATATTGTTAGGAACTCAGGTATGAGGAAGTACTACAAATCTGTGTCTCATCAGCTCAAGGAAATGAAGCAAGATTCTGAATGTGAAGGAAACCAGCATGGCTTGAGTCTGTGTTCTGGTGTCAACTCATCACTCTAGGGAGGCAGTCCAGTCCTCAGGCAAACCTGGCAGTGTGCTGGCCAGTGGAGGCTGCATTCATGTCTGCCTTCTTCCTGTTCTAGGAGATGCCAGGTCCCCCGGAGGGTTCATCAGAGGTAAAAAGAGATAAGAGGGCTATGTCAAATCCATCGCTCTTTGGTTTCCAAAAGGTGTTAAGTGTTGTGCTGGGAACACAGCACCAGATTGTCTCTGCCTCACCAAAAAGACAGCACTTCCTCACCTCCTGCCAGAAACATAGCCCCCACTCTAACTTAAAAATTTAGTCTTATAAACTTTATTAGTAAAGAAAGAAAAAAACCTTGAAAATAAAAACATCACACTAAAATGAACCAGACCCAAAGTCTCTCCAACTCAAGGACAACACCCCAGCTTTCCAGCATTCTTAGGAAGGTGTAAAGTTCCTGCAGGATGCACTAGGAATAAATCCTGCCAGGCTGCTGGAAATGTTTTTCTAGGGCATAACTCAGAACTCTGAATTGTTACAATTGTTCCAACTTGTTGAAAGTTGTTAATATCTGCTAGTGTTGTTGTAATAACACTGAAATTGGGCATTTAAGATAATATGAAAACATCAAGAGCCAATGTGGTTTTTGAAGACATGGTTTCTCTGTGTAACAGAGCTTTGACTATCTTGGCATTCACTTTGTAGAACACCCTGGCCTTGACCTCACAGAGATGCGCCTGCCTCTGCCTCCCTCTTAATAGAAACAGAGTTCATTTGTGACAAAATGAACTGCATGTTTTTTTTTTAAACTACAGAATTAGCATTCGGGAGGCAGAGGCAGGCAGATCTCTGTGAGTTTGAGGCTGGCCCGGTCTACAGAGCTAGTTTCAGGACAGGCTTCAAAGTTACAGAGAAACCCTGTCTCAAAAAAAACAAACAAACAAACAAACAAAAAAAAACAACAATAATAAATCATAAACCACAGGATGAATCTGGCAACTCTTTTCAAGAATATTTGGAAAATTAAAATTATTAAAATTTACATATTTTCTGAGTTAAAATGTAAAAGGTCACAGCAGTTAGCTTGACAGACCCATAGTCTGATTTTTGATTATATAGAGAATGAAGTATTAGTTATCCATCACTATGGAAAAATATCTGACAAGAATCAATGTAACAGAAGGAGGAGTGGATTTATTCTGGCTCATGATATAAGAATACAGTCTAGCATGGCAGGGATGGCATGGTGGTTGGTGTGTAAGGCAGCTGGAGAGTCTGTTCCATTGGGAAGTGGGGAGACCATGTACTCCATAAATCCCAGGACCCCAGCAATGGTACTGCCCATATTCAGCGTGGGTCTTCCCTCCTCAGTTAAAACCTGTTTAGAAACATCTCCACGGGCATGCCTCAGTTTGCCTCCTAGGATTCCAAATCCATTCAACTTGGCAATGAAGATTGATCATTACAAGGTATTCAACATTAATCTACAGAGAAAACAAACTAAAAGAGCTACACCGAGATACCACTAGACATCTATTAGAATGGCTAAACTCAATGGTTAAAACTGACAGACAGTATCAGGGTTAATGAGACGACTGAGTGACTCATCCATTGCTGGTGAGAGGACCTGTCCAGTCTGGTGATTTTCTATAAAATTAAACAGTTAGCATAAAACCCACTGCCATTCCATTTCTAACAATTTACCACGAAAGTAGTTATGTTCATATAAAACTCCATATGCTAAAGCAGATTCATTCATAATCAACAAAAACTGCAAACAACCTAAATGTACCATTAACTACAGGATGAGTAACTATTATATATTCATACAAAGTGTTAGGATTTAGTAATAAGCAGGAACTAGATACCAACACAGGCAAGACTATGTCTCAAATGCATTAATCTAACCATATGAAGTCCATCTCAAAAGGCGACTTATTACATGAATCCATTTATATGACATCCCAGGAAAAGTCAAAGTTTAAAAAGACAGATCAGTGGCTCAAGGCAGAGTAAAGGGACAGGGCTGATTACAAAAGGTAAGAGGGTGTCTAAAGGAGTCACTCTGAGTTTTTACTGTGCTATTGGTTATGTGACTGTCAAAACTCAGAAATGTATACTAGATGAGTATATATTTACTGTTATGTAAATTATACCAACCAAAATGACAAAGGTATTAAGAAAAATTAATGTAATACTTAAAATGCTACCAAGCCAGTATATCCCAACCAAATGAAAGACATGAGGTATAAAATTATTTTATGTCACACACCTGATTGACATGCTACCTATTAAGCACAATTCAAACAACATGAAGCTATAGTTCAGCTTTACAAACTAGAAGTTAAGATATATATCGTTAAAATGATTTCTTCATTTAGTGAGATAAAGGTCAACCATATCTGCCCCAAAGCACTGCATTTGAATAATGAACTGACTCATTATTACTATGTACAGATTGAAACACTCATGAGATAATCAGTGGTAGTGTCCAGGAACATGATTTCCCCACTGCCCCTTGTCAGTTTCTCAGGAGTAATCAGTATAAGGCATATGACATATATTTAAACATTCTCAAAGCAGGAAAGTCATCAGTAGAGTCAGCTCTGCTCAAAAAGAGAAAAGGGGTGAATTTTGGGAGACATGTTTTAACAGATGAAGCATGAATTGGTGCCATTAGCCATCTCATTTTATTTGTTTTGTTTTTGTTTTTGTTTTTTTCTTTTTGAGACAAGCTTTCTCTATTTAGTCCTGGCCATCCTGAAACTTTCTACATATAACAGGCTGGCCTTGAACTCAGAGAGATCCATATCTGCCTCCCTAGTGCTGAGATTAAAAGTGTGTGACACCACGTTCAGCTAATTTTTAAGTTTTGGGGTGTGTGTCTATCTGTCTGTCTGTCTGCAGAGATGGAATTACAGATAGTTGTGAGCAACCCAACAGGAAGTAAAACTTGAGTCCTTTTGAAAAGCAGGCACTATTTCCTGCTGAGCCATGTCTCCAGCTCCTAGCCTCATTTCAAACATGTAAACACCAAGGTTTTATAGAACAGGCTGGGTCACTTCCCCATTTCTAAAACACGACAAGTCTGTTTTCAAAGCTCTTATTTCCCCTGTACTTACTCTTTTCCTGGCCATCTGCAACTGTTTACATTGTACATGCTTCAAATGAACAATTATCTTTCAAGACTGCACACACACACACCAACCTTCTAAGTATCTAAGGATGGCCTTGAGTTCTGATCCTCCTGTCTCTCTCCTGAGTGCCAGGATTTCAGATGGGTATGGAACTCAGTGCTTCATGCATACTAAAACTAAACACACTATTAACTAAACTACATACTAAGCCTCCTTTCAAGATTTTATTTGGAATATAACTTGCTTTAAAATTAAATCCTAAATCTTCAACTAGTTTATAATTTAATGTATAATCTTTTATCTTTTCATCCAAAATTCTAAGCAATAAATCACTTAAATTCAGAGATAAAAATAGCAAATATACAAGAAAAAACAAAAGGATATGTGAAAAAGTAATCGTGCTCACTTTTGACCTTAATGAAGAATTTATTACAAATCTAATTTTAAACAAAAGAATATAGAAAAAATTTCCCCTTTCTTTTGGCTTCCTGACATCTGGCTTTCCCCTATTGTTTTCAAAGCTGCCAGTATCCTGAATTATAACACAGATTATTTACTGCAGCAGAAACTCACCCTGTGAAGCGTCACTGTGTGCTGTTCCCATATAGCTGTTTCCTCCATTGCTGTGCTCTGATAAAGGAAAAGAAAACAAAGCATTTACCTTTTTCAAAAAAAAGTAAGTTTTAATAAAGTAAAGGAAAGCATTCTAGAAACAACTTAGCACAATAAAATACCAAAATTTACACTGTTGATATTAAAAGTATTCTGGAAAATGCTTAACTATGAAAAGGTTGTTTATTTTTGTTTTAAGAGACAGGAACTTCCTTTGTTTTTAACTTAATTTGGACAGATGCTGCTCTACATTTAATACAAGCAGAAATCAAGTTTGAGCTAGCTAAGTCAGCAACTTCATTCTTAACATCAGACGGGCCCGAGTAAAAGATGCAACAGTTTTGAAATATCTACGTGGATATTTAAGAACATTCTTCATGCTGTGTACGGCAAGAAAAGGCAAAATGCCTCTGAACTCAGTATAAATACATGTTCTAGGAACACAGATGACAAGCATCTAATTGGTGTGTAAACCACGAGCAATACTGCTCCATCCAGTTTCAGTTCTATGTCAGACTCACCTCCTCTAACTTCATTTACAGCCACAAGGTTTTTATGTTACACGCATCACAAGCATGAATCCAGTAAAACAAAAATCTCAAGTCCCTCATGTCCCCATCCTCAAGAACCATAAAAAGCAATGCAAGCTTCTTGCAGATCTGAGCCAGACCACAGGGTAGCTGAGGTTTACCTTCCACACTGTCTCTCATGGAGAAAATAAATGATCTAAAAGACAAACACTAACAATTTTAAAGCAAATTTGTTTTGAACTGGGCTAACTGCTCATGGTGGTTTAAAGTAATACAGTCTCTTAACATTACTTTTAATAAACTGGGGTGCTTACATGTATTTATTTCTAAAATAGATTTTTCAGTGATCAAAATATAAGGTGAAAGGAGACATTCTCATCAGCTATTACTATAAATGTATCTCTCACAAGTGAAATCTGTTTCTGTTACATGGGCACCAGTAGCATCACAAGATGCTTGAGCATCAAGGTGCCAGGGGACCATTTCTTTTTTCCCACAGTAATTTTAATTGAAGATTAATGCCACCTTAGAAAATGAACCCCTATAAAGAAAGCCTGCTTCCCTAAATTCAAAGCAACTAGATTGACTTTCCTCCCAAATGAATACGGGAGGAAAGAGAAAGGATCTCTCTGTTCACTCAGGTAAGATCTGCCAACCTTCCCAGCTTTTGTTTCAATCTTCCAATAGTGAGCAGCAAACTTTCTTTTAATGAGACTCCCCTGGACACAAAGTTGTTTTGTTTTAAACATTAACTGACCAGATACATACACAACAACACCACCAAAAACCCTCCGCAAACCCCCAACTATCAATGTGAATCAGTGACAGTGATAAGTGGATCATTAAACATCAACAGTTCCACTAAAACACACATAATAAAATGTCTGCAGTAACTGCCAGTCTGTGCAATCTCAGCTAACAGTAACAATGGGAACTGCTTGCGTAGCTCTAAACCGTTTTTCTGGATCCGCTTTGTTAACTAGTAGCAGGGCTTCAATGACTTTTTAATCCTTTCTCTATCAGTACAAACTGTAATGATCTGACAACAGGTACTTTTCTTGGTAAGTATCTTATGAAAACTATGTGGTTCTCCCCAGGGTTGTGAACATCACATAGTTTACATTGTTAGGCAAAGAAATCCAAGCTACAAAACAGCTTGGGTATTGTTGAATCTAATTTTGTTTAAGTATAAGTGGGGAGAAGGTTAAAAAGATATGAAAAAGGTTCACACTCATTAGCTTGGAATAAAGGGACTGTGGTTATATTTCTCATCATGTGTTTTATCCTTTTGTTCTTTTTCCACTCATAATAAATTGGCAACATATTTAAAACTACATTCACATCCCGCTTACTTGAAGCTTCAAATATTTGTTTCTAGTTGGACTTTTTGTTTTAAAGGTTTCATTTATCAAACGATGGAAATGATTATTAACGAGTGAGAGCTGGATCCTTAGACTAGGGAGAAGATCCTCTGGAAGAATACCTAAGATATAAGAGCCTTTGAAAAGAAACAAGCAGAGTGGGGAGGGTTTGCCTTCACTCTAAGTCCTTCTGTACTGTTTTATAATGCTCATCTATTACTTGTGCATGTAAATTTAAGTGCAAACTTAATTTTCATGCGATAAACTTATTGTTAATCTTTTTTTTAAAGCTGAATCATAAAACCTACATAAGGGCTTCTGTTAAAACACTAGTCCCATTCTGAGGTGTTTAGGCTTGCAGGAAACTAAGGAACAGGACATTAATCCACCAAGCATGATAATTCTGCATCTAGTATTCTCTATTAACTATGCAAGACACACAGAAAATGAGCTAGCCCAGAAGTAAGAGCAGCACCCAAATCTACTATAAATTTGAAATGAGATCTGAGTTTTCCTCACCTATAAGATTAGGAAATTAGACTGAATTATTTCAAGGAAAAAGGTCTTCCCAGTTCCAAAAGTTCATTTATTAAAATATACTAAAAAAATAGGTTACAAATTCAATAATTAGCATCAAAAGTGACTGCAATTCGTGGCTGCTATGTTAGTTTTGCATATACTTCTAAGTCAGTATCAACTGACTAGAATCATAATTTCTAAAGAAGCAAAAAAAGCTATTTCAGAATCTGCCAAGAGTTTGTTTGGTTTCTTTGTTCTAAGCTCCAGCTGGCAAATACACGACTCAGATCACCAAATCTGAAGGGCTTCCTGCCAACTCTAGATCCTAATTCTAGGCAGTTTCATCATCCTTTAGGCCAATCACAAATCAAATGGGAGAAAGACAGGAGAGCTGAACTGACAAGAAAGCAAAGGGGAGAGGGCTAAACAGAAAAACAGCAATCTCCAGACACATGCCATGTAATGTTGAGAACATTAAACTCAATGGGAAAACACTAATAAAGTCTGGATAATCAAACAGTGTAATCAGAGTTCATTCTGAAGATGGTAAGTGGAAGGCAGATTCAAGGCAAAAAGGAGGGTTAATGTGAGGAGGGAGGTATGGGGGGGGGTGCAGCTCTGAAGGGGCAGGCAACAATTACAAATGCAGTCTCAGACGTGCTTAATTTGAGGTACCCAGGGAACCATCAGGGTAGAGACACAGGTAATAGGCAGGTGGGTATACAATCAAGGCTGAGATCCAGGGTAGACAAGGATCTCAGGGCAATCTACAAGCCTGTAGCATTGAAACCAGTATCTAGTTACAAAGGACTAAGATGACCCTATAGGCCACAACTATTTCAGGGGAGGGAAAGAAGAAGAGAACTTGAGAGGTTGCTGGTGAAAATACATGAAAACCAATGAAGCTAATACAAAACACTATTTACTGTCCAGAGAACACAACAAAACACAAGAACTGAAGATCTCTCAATTCAAGATCGATATACTTTATTATCTAACATCACAAAAGAACAAAATTTCCATGAGCTTTAGAAGTATTAGATCCTTAAATAATACTAAATATATGCCCAGAAAATTAGCGTTAAAACATCCTGAACAGTTTCTGCATGGCTCCATTAGGAAAATCAGGTCCTGCTATTTCTGGGCTCCTGAAAACAACTCTTCGACCTGAACTGTTACCACTTTCCCTGGAGCTCTAAAGTTTGTTCTTATCTTGTTTTGTGTTTTATTTTTGTTGCTGTTAGCTTTTTATTCTACCTAAAGCAGAACATAAGACTACTTCTTGGGGTGAGACTGAATCAGGAACTAAGAAGTATAGAAATGGATCCTGACCCTCTGTGAATTTTCAAATACACATCATACTCTAACCACTGCTCTACAGGTGTAGTACAATGATAGAGAATAAAATATGTGTTAAAAGATAGCAGAGGGCATATAGTGGTAATGATCTGAGGGTATTGTTTAAGATATCAAGAGGTAGTAAAAGCAGGTCAATCTGAAGTTCAATGGAATGAGGTCCTGAAGAGAGACTTCAAGAGCAATCAGGGACTCAACAAAATTCACAAATGCAAGAAAAAAGCAACTCGTTAAATGTAAGAATTCAAGCAGTTATTAATATATGCGTGCAGTGACTACAGGATAAAGTTTCGATCCAAATTAGGTAACAAATGAGCAAAACTGTATAAGAAATATGTGAGAATACTGACAGTGGCAGGGAAATCAATAATACCTCTGTAGAGTATTTCAGAATTTAATAAAGAAAATCATGTAGAAAATGAAAAAGATGGCAATTTTGTAAAAAAAAAAAACAGCATATTTATATAACCACAGGAAAATGGTTGGCTTTAGAATCATATATTTAAGTTTTTGTATTTGCCAATCTTATAAGCCACAAAACAACATGTTTTAAATTAAGCAAACAAAAAAGTAGTCAGGATAGAGTTACCCTAGTATACAGGCACAGAAGTTGAACCAACTCCTAGATATTGGTAAGATTCCTCCTTGCTCCAGAAACTAAGCAGAGATGTATCCAACTTAAAAATTAACTTATATATACCATGATCTATCTTTTTACTTTAATGCATTGTTAGAAACACTTCAAATTAAAGTATCTTGATAAAAGTTGTAATGAAACTGGTAAATTTAAATCAAATATATATAATTTGCCCATTTGTCTACCTTTTTAAAAAAGATAAATATTGAAACAGTTAATTACAGTACATTTTTTTTTCTGGTACTGACAAGGGACTAAGTGTTTATTCTGTCTTTCTTATACAAACAGTACCACTGGGTAACCAAACAGTACATGAAAGGAAGTTTTTTCTTAGCTATTCCAGCTAATAAACCACAAAAGAATACAATTTAAACACCATTATCCGTTGACATCTAATGAACTAAGAAATCTAGGCAAACACTTTTTAAAAAATAGAAAAATTTAAGCAACAACTACAAAAACCTTGGAATCTGATACCACTTACAGCACCAGGCGTAATCACCTATGCCTCTCTCTATGAGAATATGAGAAGGAGAAAGAAGAGTTCGAGGCAGGCACAAGTACGTCCATCAAGAGTTAAAGACCAGCCTGGGCTACAGGAGACCACATGGAAGGCTAAGAAGGGAAGGAAGGGGTGGAGGGAACGATCTTATAAAACAAACAAAAATGTTATGTGATAATGGGCTCATCAATTGGTATCTGTACTAAAATGAAAATAACATGAGAGATTCAACATAATTTCCATTTGGAAGGTTTTTCAATTTAAAAAAGAAAGACAACTTCAAGGAACTAGAAATCACTAATCTGACCAGACCCAAACCAAGAGTGCCCCTACCATGACTCAGCTAGCACTAAGAAAAATTCCCTGGGCCAGTTACTTCAGCAGCTGCCTTCTTTTCCAGAAAAAGAAAAAGTATAGGGAGTCTTAGAGGTAAGCAAGCATCTAACAGGAGCATTTTAAAAGATTGTCTAATACAACAAGTAAGTATGTAACTGTCGAAAAAGTTAACACTGTCAATTAGCCAGCAGACAATCAGGTATGAGTTCTATGTGGTGGAAAGATAGCATAGATAGGGTCTTGACACTCCTGGGTTCTGACCCAGTTTCTGGGCTCAGGACAAATCTCTTGTGGAAAAGAGAAACCAAAGAGATGAGTGAAGGATGGATGTGGGAGACATTCCAGGTAAAGAAAGCAGTCGAATCAAAAGCTCAATCCCTGGCAAAACATCTGCATTTATTATGGGCTGATACTGTATTAAGCTCTGCAAATAACCAGGCACAATCAAATATGACCATGCATCTCCCAGAGCTTACTCTAGTGAGAGACAAATTTGACCCAAACACTTCCTGACTTGACATATAAGCATGGACTTAAACACTACCAAGAAAGAAAACCAGTGTCCTGAGAGGAACAAAGAGAAACCTGGCAGCTAGTGCATGATAGAACTGAGGAGGGGTTGGAAGAGATGCCTCAGAGGTTAAGTAAGCAAGCTTACAACTCTTTCAAAGGACCAAAGTTAGGCTCCAAATACCCATCTCAAGGAGCTCACAACCCCCTGGGAACTCCAGCTCCAGGGGATCTGACACCCTCTGGTCTCCATGAGCAAAATGCACACATACAGACACTTCAATAAATGAGAAGAGGAAAGTAAAGTCTGTCAACAGAGGGCAAAGAGAAATATAAAAGATGAGGTCACTCATGTGGACAACGGCCCAATAACCCAGTAATAGTTTACGGACCAATTTCAATCTTTTACTACCTAAAGCCAGTAAACATAGAAAATTTAGAATGAGTGAATGTTTGTGAGTTTTAGAAGTGACAGAAAAACTAATCATAACACTTAGATTTTGAAAAGATTACTTTTACAGCTCAGAGAACACCATGGAATAGAAGGCACAAAAAACTTAGGAGCCAGAGGATGAAGAGGTGCTGTGAAATACTGCCTTCTGAACTCACAAACTCACAGAAGCTGTGGTTATTTGCACACAACCACGCATGGGTAGGTGAGGGCTCCTGAGACTCCACCCTTAGCTAAGGAGTTCTTCCTTACCGGAAAAGGGAAGTTATTTCTCTTGGGAGATGTGGTCACTGGTAAGTGGTCCATGCCCTGGCCAACACCCCTAAGCCTATGTGCATACATACAATCAGTACTAACTGCACTCAATGTATGGGGGGGGCGAAGATAGGGAGACTTGGGCTGACTATGATCAAGATACATCATATACTTATATGGAACTATCAACGGACAAAAAAAAAGAGATTCATTTTGGAAAAGCTGTTCCTAAGATATTCTTTAGAAGGCCACTATAGTACTCCAAAGAGAATTAGTGTGTATGTTACATATGTGAAAGGAGAAAGATAGTAAATGGCAGAAAATACAGGTAGACTACATGAAAAGATCAGAGGTGCTCAGGAGATTAAAAACTGAAAGACTTGCTAATCAATCACTCACCACTAAGGTGAATATCCAAACTAAGCCATATATACCGGATTTGTAATGAACTTCAAAGGCTCTATTGCCTAATCCATTAAACTAGGCATGAATTAACTTTGTACATAAATAAACCCAATCATAATTCCTATGTGACTTTCTCCAATATTTATTATGTTTTTAAAAGAAGTGTCAATCAGCCGGGCGTTGGTGGCGCACACCTTTAATCCCAGCACTCGGGAGGCAGAGGCAGGCGGATCTCTGTGAGTTCGAGGCCAGCCTGGTCTACAAAGTGAGTTCCAGGACAGCCTCCAAAGCCACAGGGAAACCCTGTCTCGAAAAAACCAAAAAAAAAAAAAAAAAGTGTCAATCATCTGGACAGTGGTGGCGTACTTCTTTGATCCCCATACTCGGGAAACAGAGGCAGGAGGATCTCTGTGAATTTGAAACCAGCCTGATCTACAAAGCGAGTTCCAAGACAGCTAGGGCTGTTACACTGAGAAACCCCGTCTTGAAAAACAAAAACAAAAAAGTGTCAATCATGGTAACTTACCATGTGCTAGGTTCTCTGTTGAGTATACAACTGTCTGAGCTGGGTACAATTTGTATTTTCTACTCCTGCTCCCTTTTAAGTAGGTGAGAAAGTAGCTAATGATAGATAGAACCCCCAAAATTCAAAACTTAGACCCTAAACTCAGTAAGTGGAAGAACCTTCAGCTTATCCAGTGGTCATATTCTTTAAGTCCTTATCTTACTGGACTTTTTGCTGTACAGAATCCAGCCTGCTGACAGGTACGTAGTGTTTAATATGGATACCCACTTTATAATTCACTTATGTACATTTGCTTAATGCCATTTTATACATTAATACTATGTTCATAATATTAATTATGTTTCACAGTAAGAAGATTTAAAAAAAATGAATTGAGCTGGCTAACTTTAAGTCAAGGCATTTACGTCAAAATCCAGATTTATAATCTATTTTGAAAAACTGGAAGATCCAGCTTGTCTGACCCCAGGAAAAGAACCAGTTAGAGCTTCAATAGCTGCGTCCTTCACTGCAGCTTGCTTCCAACAAATACAGAAAGCTTTCATGACTCATGCGACTTGTCCAGTCTGACTCACCTAAGACATACTAATGTTCGCCTGATGCTCATCTAGAACACAGGAGCATGTAAATGTACACATATATCTGACTTATAATCAGATGCATAACTAACTACAGAAAATGAATTAACCTTGGATCCTTCACCTATAAAAGAGAATAGCAGTACTGAATAGAACTGTAAAGATCAAATAGCATATCTATGAAACAATAAGTTCAGTATCTGTGAGTCAGCACACAACATAAATGCAGAACCTATTTTCAATGCCCATTCATTTTTAATTTTATAGGCAAATAGCATCAGTATAGTATATTTTTGTTTGATTAAATAGTCCACTACAACTAAAAATAAATAAATTATTGAATAAATGTTCTAAAGTCCTTTTCTATGATACTGGAAAAGATTTTTTGAAAGATATGTTTTTGTCTAAAATACATATTATTTCTTGATTGGAGGTTTGAGTCAAGTAAGGGGATGCTCGCTACGGATTTAAGATTTAATCATAAAATATTAAAATACTCTCAAAATTAAAACTAACCAAAAGTAGCTTTCACACAACTGTTAGAACTCCAAAAGCTAAATAATTTGTTCAGATAATATTCTTTTTGCACAATATTCAACCAGTACAAAAACACAACTTAACCTACTTTTCTCCTCCCAAAGTCAATAAGGCAAGAAGTCTTCCTACAATAAATAAAAGGCTATGAAAACAGGCTAGGTAAAATGGAATAGTCTTGTAATTACAGCACCCAGGAAGCTGAGGCAGAACTACGTGTTCAAAATCAGTCTGGACCACATAACAAGTTCAAGGTCAGCCTAGATAGATCAAGTAGTCCGAGAGACAGTTTGGACGCCTTACACAGATAAGAATGACCTTAGCTACTGACCCTCGGGTCTCTACCTTCCCAGAGCTAGGACTACAGGCATACACTGCACATCCATTTCATGCAGTACTAGGGACTGAACACTGGGTGGGTCTTGTGCATGCCAGACAAGCAAGCACTCGGAGAGATACACCCAGCCCAAAATTCTTTGGTTTTTATACAATGAATTACAAGCTTTAAAACTGATCATTACACTATAGATAGAGCAGCTGAACACTATAAACTTTTTTTTTTTCTTTTGGTTTTTCCAAGACAGAATTTCTCTATGTAGACCTGTCTGTCCTGGTATAGATCAAGCTGGCCAGCCTTTGCCTTCTAAGTGCTAGGTTTAAAGGCATGCGCCACAATGACTAGTATTATAAACTTCTAAAGAACACAGAACTAAACCAAAATGCACTCAAGTGTTAACAAAAACAACTAATCATTCTTTGCATCCTTCTAAATTCCAGAATTAAAAGATTTAATTAGCTGTTGGTGATGGCCCATAACTTTAATCCTAGCACTTCCAAGCAGAGGCAGGCAGGTCTCTCAGTTCAAGGTCTACAGAGTGAGTTCCAGGATATCCAGGGCTACACAGAGCAAACCTGCCTCAAAAACAAACAAAAAAGATTTAATTAGGGGAGTTGGAGAAATGGCAACGCACAACTGTAACTCCAATTCCAGAAAATCCAACACCCTCGAGCAGACATACATGTAGGCAAAACATCAATGCACATAAAAATTAAGTAAACAAAAAAAATTTAAAGGGATTTAATTATAAATTTAACATATATGCAATCATCTGAATTGTTTTAAAAGCTGACAGCTCACGCCAATAACACCAGTAATTGGCAGTGGGTAGGGACACAGGAAGAAATGAATTCAGGGCTAACTTCAGCTATACTATGAGTCTGGGATCAATCCCAGTTTTATGAAAACTCACCTCAAAACAATAATAATAACAAAGTTTCTTTTAAAACACCAACACCAATATCAAAACAGTCAAAGAAGAAAATGGAGTTTTTATTTTATTTTTCTGAGACACTATCTCTCTGTGTAGCTCTGGCTGTCCCCAACTCAGTCTGCAGACTGGCCTCCAACGCACAAAGTTCCACATGCTTCTGCCTCCTGAATGCTGGGATTTAAGATGGGATTTCAACACCACCTGGCTGAAAAAGGAAATCTTTATCTTGGGAATGCACTCTATTTAAAACAAACAAAAACAAACAAAACATAGAAGATTTCAGATAACTGAAATCAATTTACTTGAAACTTTTGTTCCTAATTACTATCCACAGAAAACATCCTTTTTTTCGGGGGGGGGGGTTGAGACAGGGTTTCTCTGTGGCTTTGGAGTCTGTCCTGGAACTAACTAGTTCTTGTAACCAGGTTGGTCACAAACTCACTGAAATCTGCCTGCCTCTGCCTCCCGAGTGCTGGGACTAAAGGCATGTGCCACCACTGCCAGGCTCAGAAAACATTCTTTATTTTGACCTTCTTTGTGTGCAAGATAAACTCAAGTGAGTTCATGTGTCAGCCGATTGACTTCCTAGTATTCTACTAGCACAGAAACACCTTGTTCTGACACATAACTAGAATACACACGTGACAAAACCTAATAACATGTAATCTTTCAATGTTTCCCAAAGTTAAGATTTAGTACAATATACTATAAATACAATAGCTCAGCGCCTGTTTATACCACCAATGGTGTATTTTATGCTACAAAGTTTGGCATCACTGGCTTTCCAGTGAACTATACAGTCAATCATTCAGAATCCAATTATTTTATCCACTTTTGGGTTATAAGATGAAACTCCTGACTTCATACCTACCCAAGCTTCTCACTCATTATAAAGAATTTATCTGCGTAAGAAGAAATGGAATAGTTGGCACATAAAGGAGAAACCTGAAGCCACTCTTCTCTGTAATAAATAAATTAAGCAGCACTCTAGGTCAAAGATAGCAAAAGGCCTATTTTTATTGTTGGCTTACAAAAGGAAATGCTAACTCAGAAACAGAGCAAGCTTGAAACTTGTAAACTATCCTAATATCTATTCCTCCCAGAGTAATTGTTGCCAAACTTCTAAGATTTTTTTCTGTTGTTGGATTTGGGGGGGGTGTTTTTGTTTTTCTTTGTTCATTTATTTTTGACATTGCCTTTCAAAGTTTGGAGTTGAAAACAAATTGCAGTAAAATATTTCAGGAATATCATTCTAAATAAAAGCTATCTTTTAATTTTAATTGACATTTGATAAAAATTCTGTATAACAACAGTTAGCAGTTCTGCCCCTGCACTCCCTCACCCCCAAGCTTGTTATCATTACTAGGTGGCTCAGAGGGACTTGGAGTGAGTGTGACTGCAAGCTTACAGACCTGGGATATTCTACAGCTAGGCACATGAGGATGGATGTCACAGGAATTTAAAGCCAACTCTTGTCTTTCAGAAGACTGAATTATTAACATATTAAAGCTAAACCAAGAAACAAAATTGAACCTCCTAAATTTTCATCAAAACTATTATTTTAAAAGACACCCACCAAAAAATTTTTTAAATAGGTTTTTTTTTTTTTTGGTTTTTTTTACGAGACAGGGTTTCTCTGTATTATTTTGGAGGCTGTCGGTCCAGCCTAGCCTCGAACTCAGAGATCCGCCTGCCTCTGTCTCCCAAATGCTGGGATTAAAGGCGTGCGCCTGGCTTAAATAGATTTTTCTACATGTCTTTTTAGATAGTTCCCTAACAGCATGGTGATCTTATTTATTCTGATTTACTCTTAACAACTGTACTGAACTTACATTAGGTCTCTAAATAGAAAAGGATTAAAGAGCAGGTAAATCTGAGGCACAGTCCCAATTCTAGGGTTTAAAAAAAAAGTGAAGCTACTGTAATTTTTCCCTCAAATCAAACAAGAAACAGTTCTATAAATACCCAACATAGCCCTAAAAGCCACAGACTGGTTCATGCTCCTTACCATTGGTGAGTAGGGCTAACACTATCACTACAGCAAGCCAGAGGCAGCATGAACTCTTCCTCAAATCTGAGATAAAAGTTCACTTTACAAGCTCCTACCATGAAAACATCTATTGGGGAAAACAGCACTGTATCAGTAAGTTATGAAGCTACATAATATAATGAGGACTACCAGCCAACTTACATGAATAAAGCTTTAATGAATGGCATCTAAAATGCTGAACACACCTATATACTTAAAAGCCTGTGCCTAAAATACTACACCCCGCTGAAAACTACTGTACAAACTGGGGGGGGGGGGTATCTGTAGAACAAAGATCATAGATGGTGGCTCAATAAAGTGAAAATCTTAAGCCCTACTCTTCAAGTATATGAAGCAAATACTCACTGATCAAACTAAAACGTGTTTAATAGTTGCTCAGCAAACAATCCCTATCCTTTAAGACTGGTGGAATAAGTTTTGCACATTAACTTAGATATTTTCTGCAGTTAACTTTCAAAAATGTTCAGCTACTGAAAAAACTCACTCTGCCTCACTTGATAAAGATTCCTAAGAACCCTTACAATAAATAGAGCAATGGTTTAAAAAAAATGTGTAAATCATTTTTATACCCATCTACATTATTTCAGATATAGTCACTAGGAAAAACAAAACTGTTTCTCCGATACAAGCATTTCATTACACAGCAAAACAATAAGCTAGCCAAGAAAGGCACAATAATTTTTACTGTTTCTCCAAAGTGATACAACTTGAAATTCCAGAAACCATTCAACTCCCTTCAGTAACTGTTGGTGGGTCAGCCAATGAAAATGTTCCTAATAATTACTAATACTATTTTCTTATCTAGTTACTTAGTAAGGCAGAGAACCATACCCAAATTTCTGTTTTCAACTTTCAAATAACTGTTACCAAGTACACTAGTAAGCAAAATTCATTGCAAACTCAGATACACATCATACACATAAAAGGCTTTTTCCTTTATTTGCTGAATAGCATGCACAGAGAATCCCTTTTCAAACATTCCTGTGTGTGTGTGTGTGTGTGTTGTGAGCTCAAGAGCTTATGTCTCTCTACACTTTTCTCCTAGTGCTTTTTCACTTATTTTTTCAAGCACTCAAAACTTCATGAGGAGCAGCAAAGGAAGGATGGCTTAGTGGATAAAGGTGCTTGTGACTCATAGATGCAACACTGACCAAAGCCACAAAATTGTCATCCACTGGGTTGCCACAGCACGTGTGCACTCCCATCAGACACCCACAATAATAACAACTACAAAAAAAGATTTTTTAAGATACCAGTCTTTGTAGTTTTATTTATTGAATAATGGATCCTTTCCCCATAATCTATGCTTATTTTGACGTATATTCATAGTTTTCCCTTCTGTTGGGCTAAGTGTGCACACTTTCACAGCATTACTGTGAGAATTACCCACACAGAACAACCTTAGCACATATTAAAAGTTGATCACAAACACTAATAGCCAATATTATTTATTTATCTCTGAATAGGCTTTATTTGCTTGTTTGTTTATGGCTTCGTGATGCCATTGTCTACTCCTGAACCAATAACCTAGTAAAGTACTCTGAATTTATAATACATTAGATTTTCTGAAAGGACTTTCTCCCTCCATTCATTCATGTGGTAAGATAAACATCAAGCTATCATTGTTGTCTATAATACCACATTGGAACTCTACTTGGAACTGTGCTGCACTTAAACATCAATTCAGGGACCACAGGTCAGTTCTGACTCTCTTTACCCACAGAGTTTGATTCTCCTAGATTTGGGCAACAAACCATCATTTGTTGTATTTATTCTTAAGTATAGGCTCTGGAGGAAGATTTTCATGGGTATATCAAAATTTCAAATGAACTCTTTGACATAGCAATTTCATTTTTAAGAATTTGCCATACAGTAGTAAGCGGACAGATACAAAAAATATAAATACAATTATTTAAAGTGTACTCATTGCAGTAACAATATCCTGGAAACAAGCCAAACATCTCCTCAAAAAGGCAATGATGACCTGAGCAGCAAGAGGAAAACTACTCAACCATTACAAAAACACAGAATCAAAAGCATTGGTTTAGACGAAAGCTCTACAACTGTTGTGCTGCAGAATTCATGTCTGTAAAACATTTTACCAGGGGTAGGAGAAATAAAAGCACCTTATGTAAAGTACTGACACAGTTGAGCTCTTTCACATTTTTGATCCTCTGAGAATATTAAATGTGACTTAGGGAAACAACTGGTTAGCACTGCATTTACCTGTTCACTTATGGTGGGTCTAGCTTTATGTAGACTTCAAAGTGCGCCCCTAATACAGCATCCAAGAAAATAATCCTTCAATTACTAGTTAAGAATGCAAATATTTAACTAGAGAAGCATTGCCATGTTCCATAAAAAATCTCAATATCATAATTTATGTGTAAGCACACCTTCTAAATCACCTTGCCATAGCAAGATATTGGAAACACTTCTCTAAGTAATAACACTTTCCAAGTGTGCTGTCTTGAATAACAAGTACCAGGGCTCACACTTTGAACAAAGTGATATTCTGTGTAAAATGGCAACAAAGTCTTCCTCCCCAGGAAGTCCCAGCAAAGGTAAATAACATGTTTTATGTTTTAATAAGTAACAAAATGTTGCACTGATTCTAGTTTTTGGTCCCAGTCTTAACGTTTAGATCGCTCATCAATGTGCTTTCAAAACAGATACAAACTAAATTATTACTAAAGGAAGAATATTCCATTCCTTAAAACAATCTATTCACTTCTAACCGTAACCGGTAACTACTGCCAGCCAAAAGACAAGATCCTATTAAGAATTCAGAAACGTCCTTCTATCTGCTCCCAAAGGTTATGATTAAGTATTTCAAATAGAAAAATACATAAAATAGCCACCTGTCTTCAGCTGCTTGAGTAATGGATTTTTTTAAATGGAGTTCTTTCACTCATCACATTTTGTGTTCCTGTCATTGTTTGAAAGAATAAGCACTGTAGGATGTTATTTCAAAAAGAATTAAAATGAACAAAAGGGAAGAATTCTAACTCGCTTTTAAAATGTTTAGCTTAATGCAGTACTTAATAATATAAGGCATGTGTCAATAAACACACTTCAAAACACACGGGAAAATGGATCGGAAAGTTGTTTTGGACAGAATTCACCGGGTATTTTCTGTTGTTGAGTTCATCTTATTGTCCATGTGATACTTTTGAAAGTTGAAATTAAAGGTGTTAAAAACTTTCCTCCTCTGTTGCCTCACACAAATAATAAACCTCAGAAAAAAAAATCTTAGCTCCTCTCGAGCTGAGTGTTTTGCTGTCTCGAAGCTTTATCGCTGCCACTGCGCATACCGCAGCGGGTGACATCAGATCGAAACTACAGGGTTTCGCCGGGTACCAACCACTCCTCCGGAGACAGCCCCGGCTACCCACCGGCCTGCTGCAGGTGACACCCCCGGGTCTCCGCGGACACGCTCTCGGGGACCTGAGAACCCTCACCCGGGGCGACTTTCCAGGCGCGAGACCTGTTGCACGTCGCCTCGCAGCGCGAGCCGGAGCCAGGCACCGGCAGTCGTGCACCTGCCCGGGCGGCGGGCGCGTCCCCAGCCCGCCCTCCTCCGCTGCCTCCCCTTCCCGCCCCGCCACCGACGCCCCCGGCTGCCGCCCGCGGGGAGGGCGGGGCGAGGTCCCCCCGCGGGTCCCCCGGCCCCCACCGCCCCGCCCGCAGCCCCGCCGGCCGTGAGCCCTCACCTTAGCGGCCGCGGCCCTGGCGGACATCTTGTCTCTCTCGGCGCCGCGCGAGGCTCCTCGGACCCGAAACTCCGCGCCGCCGGCCCGCCCGCCCGCTCCTCACGCCACCGTCCGCAAAAACATCTCCCGGGGACGAGCGGGGCAGGGGCGGGGGCGGCCGGAAAGGCCCGGCCCACGGGGTGGGGATTCAACTGGGACAAAAGTCCGGGAAGCGTCCGCCCCGCCCGGGCTTCTCCGCGGGGCACACCCGGCCGCCTGCTCGGCCTCCGCCGCCCTCGGCCCGCTCGCCGCTCCGCAGCGCCGGGACCCCCGGCTGTCCTCTCCGCCCTCGGGCGTCTCCTCAGAAGCCTGCTCCCGCACGTAACTTCCCCGGAACGCGCGGCCGCCGAGAGACGTGCCGTCGGCGGGCAGAGCCGTCGCGGGCAACTCAAGCAGCCACGCAAAACCTGCCGGACCGGGCCACTGAGCATGCCCAGCCGGCGGGGGCGGGGCCTCGGCGAGGGGCGGGGCCAGGCTGGCTCCGACCCCCGCGCGGAAGGAAAGGCTCAGCTCTCCTAGTAACTTGCTAGTCGGTTTCCGCTGCCGCGCGAGCCATCCTGTTTGCTTTTTATCAAAGATTCGGCAGGATTCGCCTCCCCCCGGCCCCCCAGAACCCTAAACCCCTGTGTACTAAAGCTTTTCGACTCCCTACGGAAACTTGTCTACTCTCTTCCGCAGCCAGCCACCCCGGATCAGTCCCACGCAGGAGTGTGGCAGGAAAGGCGGGCCTGGCCAATACCTGACTGTGGTTTCCTTAACCTCGCAAGTAACAGTGGTCACAAATGTCACCACGTGTCTGGGCATTGTTACCCTATTGAAGTGAGATGTGTTTTTGTTTGAAGTACATCAGAAATGCTCTAGCAGGCTCAGAACAAGCCAACTGCCTTAAATAAACCAAGTTACAGATCTGGGCATCCAGGGATAATCCCAGCCACTTTCTCATGCCTCCCTAGACATTTTGGGGCTATCAAGATTGCTGAAATTCTTGGCCTCTGAAGAGATAGATCAGGCTGCCTGCTTTTCTGAACCATGTCCTCCAGCTCAAGCTGAACCTAAAAAAGTATGTAAGTACACGCGGAACTCACCACCAGTTCAATCTGCCATTGCGCAAACTTAGGCCAACTGCCTTGATGAACCACTTCGAGCTTCATGAAGTTACACTCTGTATACTGCAAAGCTCTTCACAAATATCAAAAAATTTTAGTAACATTAAATAACATCCTTAAAGTACCTGTTATAATGCTACGATAGCCACGAAAGGTGAAGTAGAACAGAAACATAGGGTTTTAAACAATAGTTTTTAGAATTCAACTGCACAACAGAATCAAACTTAATTCTAACTAAGAAATATTCATATATGACAATTGAGATTTCAAAATCATGTATTTTGCAACTCTAAGCTAGTTGAACTAGAAAAGAACATTATGCAAACCAAACCCTATTTCTTGCCATGAATGAAAACAATTAAAGTCATTTTTTGTTTTAGTCATAATGCATGCGATTGTTTCAATGGCAAAGTGCCCTGTGTTCTCTTACTGGTGATTAAGTTTTTCCTATGAGAAAGCAGCGTCACAAAACACTTAGGTGTGCTGTATTCTAGAAAGTGGTTATTGAAGGTCTTTCACGTCAGTGCATTAACATTCAATAAGATGCATTCTGCAAGCCTGTCTAGGGACCGACAGGGTGTTTCATATGCACACTTTTCCCCTTTTCTCATTGGTCAATCTTCTATCAAGTCTCCCACTGTGTGAATTAAATGGTAGATATCTGCAATTTGTCTCAAATACAATACACATGATTGATCTTTGTCATGGCTTTTTAAAAAATGAAATCAAGTAAAAACATTTCACTTTCATAATACTTTGCTTTAAAAAGTGTATCAATTAAAAATTTCCAGTTAACATTTTAAAAATTTCCAGTGGTATTTTGAATAATGGAATTACATTATCTAAGTTGAACTGTATGTTATACTAGGTAATTCTTAATATCTAAACCAAACTATATTTGTGTGTCTTCTCCAAATAGCAAGGGAAGTTCCTTTCATTTATAGAAGTGAAGATGCCATAATGACACCTATTAATTTGTATGCTAATAAAAATAAAGAAATAAGAACATCATTTTAAAGAAAAACACTGTTGTCAGGAACCTAGCCCCCACCTTACAGTTTATCTGGAGGGGGAGGTGCTTCAAAATGCAGTAGACAGAATATAGCATAATCTCTGAGACACACCCTTATCCACTGAACACCAAAAAAGTTTTCAAAGCATACCATGACATTAATGAGTACAGATGAATGTGGCTACATTTTCTCTAGGTTTAAATCAAAAGGAAAGAAATTCAAATGAGTTAGAGAATCTCTTAGAGTTACATGAAAGTTCAATCAAGAATTTCCCTTTGTGTACAGATTTCTTTCTGATCTAGTACAGAGGAACAGGAAACTGAAAACCACAACACTCAGAAGCACAACTTCCTGTGGGATTTCTGGTGTCTGTGGTCAGAATGCAAGAAGCACTAAGCATTTAGAGTCTTTAGAATTACTTAATAAAACAGCCTTGACTCAGTTAACTACACCTACACTTATATTTTACATCATGTATTTTTGTTGCCACTGTAAAAACAAAACAAAAAACATCAACAGTCTCTAAAAAACTTCATTAATGTTGCTTTTGGTAAGAGTTGTGTGTTTACTTTTGAAAAGGAAAGAGGAAATGTTGGGCACCATAAGGAGATCTTGATAACGCAACTGAAGAGTGTATATATATATATATATATATATATATATATATATCAACACTATTAACAGTTGGGTATCGTTCACTGAATGTTTTGACCAGACCACATCACTAAAGAGTCTGTGAATGGCCTCAGGACTTTCATATGTCACGGAGCAGAGCAAAATGGGGAAGAAACTTTCTGTGACTTGTCAGGTTTCTAGAATCCTGAAACAAACTGGGCTTAGTGTGTACGTCTTTAACCCCAGTAGAGGACAGAGGCTGGAGCAGGAGGACCTCAGTGATTCTGAGGCCAGCTTGTTTACATAGTGAGCTCCAGGATAGCCAAGGCTACATAGAGAGACCTGTCGACATACATACATATATGCATATATGCATGCATGCATATATATGGCTATCAACCCCAATCTTTAGTTTATACTTATTTACTTCTCCGTGTGTGTGTGTGTGTGTGTGTGTGTGTGTGTGTGTGCACGCGCTCACGGGTGCGCACTCGAACACATTTGGTCAAGCACATGCATGTACATATATGGAAGTCAGAAGACAACTTGGGAGTGAGGAAGTCAGTTCTTTCCTTCCACCAAGTAGGTCCCAGGGATCAAACTCAGGTCATCAGGCTCACTTACCTGTGGAGCCATTTCACAAGCCCTTATATCTTATTTTAAAATAAACATTATAAATTGCATACTTAAAGTTAACTAAACTTTTAGATTATATAAATATATATTTAAGTGCAATAACAATATTGTTAATGATCAATGTGATTTTATTTTTATCATAAGTAAATATTAATTTCACATATCATGGGTTTCACTGTGACATGTCCACAAATGCATAGATCATGTTTGTGTCATATCTTCCCCCCAGCTACCCTCCCTTATTGTTCCCTTGGTCATTTCATGTTTTTTATAGCTCATATTAACACTAAAATCGAATCTTTCTTTATTCTCTTCAGAATAAGGAAGAATCCTTCCAACTGGACTATCCCAGACCATGTCTCAAAAACAAAAACACCTGTCTCTTGGAGCTACCCTTCCTCCAACTGTGACAAGTGGTGCTTTTTCTCTTGAGGTCCTGAGTAGTCCACAAACAGAACTTGGGAGGCTACAGTGATGCCATGAATGCACAGGCTGCCTGGCTCAGCTCTGGACACTGTGTGCTTTTCTTCCCATATCTGTTGTGCCTCTTCTGACCCCTCCTGATGGTTCGCTTCTACCCAACCCAGGCATCTTTTCTCCAAACCCCCCTGGGGAAGGGATGCTGCTGAATGGGAACTCTTCCGCCCCGTCAAATCACTGATAAACCACCCTGAGTAAGGATCACCTCTTCTGCTAATCCCCCACCGGGGCTGGGAAGCCCACCCTATGCTCCTTTCCACTGTCTCTATCATCTTCATCTCTCGTTGACCAAAGAAGTCTATCAAGCTTCCTCTACTGTCTCCCATTTAAAATGCAGGAACAAAATAGCCACTGATACCCCCTGACTACCTTCCAAGGCTCACAACAGTGCACATGGACAGGAGCCCAGTGCACAGGAACCCTGTACTGGGGAGGAGGTAGGGGTTACCGTTTGGAAACTTGGGTTTCATTTGGGATCTGTACTTTGGAAATAAATTTGTCTGAGACAGTGGAAGTTGCCCTTGGGACTTTGGCATCTGTTGTGACATCATCCTACCTCCAGCTAATTCCTAGAAGAGGGTCTGGGCTACCCGCTACCCTACCTCAGGAGGTCTATGCTCTTCCTGACCTAACTGTGTGTCATTGTTTCTGCCTCTGGCAAGGATCTAAGCAAGGGACAGGAGCTACTGTGTGTACAGACAAGTACATTTGGCAGCACAAGAGCCTCGGGCAGGCAGTGACACTTCATGTCTGATGGGCAGCTGGTTAGAAGGTCCATCTTGGTTGGAGATGAACCTCTGGCCCAGCCTAGACTGAATAACCAAGCCATCTAGTGAAGGGGGTTATCCTCCGTATTTCCTTTGTGGGAACAGTGGTGACTCAGTTTCTCCATACCTAATGCTCAGAAAGGTATTTCAAGGCTTTTGGGGAGGGGATCCCAGCAAGCCAGCAGGCCTAGCACACACAGACGTGGGACCTGGTTCCTGGGAAAACCAGTGCTTCTTGCATGCCTGCCAGGCCAGGACTGGCTGTGTTCCTGCAGATGGGATGTCCACGGGCTCTTTCCAACCTTCCTAAGTCTGGCTATGCTGATCACTTCTGGCCAGCTTGAAGCATCCGCCAGGGTCAAGCCACAACATTTGGGTTGTAGCAACTCCTCATAGGAACTAGAATCTCTGAGACTGACATTTAAAACTGGAGTTATAAAAAAAAAACGAGCTGATAAAATTTGTGCTAATATTTTACATTTTAAATTTCTCTCTACTTAGAGTTACATTGATTAGCACATAAATCTGACAAATCATGATGGCAACCACTGAAGGAAAAGAACACCACCAGGTTTAGGCTGTAAGAAATAGCTTTACTGGCACTTTTTCTTATATTGGGAACAGGATCTAATTTTCATTTTCCTCTTTGTTTGGGGGGGGCGGGGATTGAGGCAGGGTTTGTCTGTGTAGCTTTGGAGCCTGTCCTGGAACTCTCTGTGTAGACCAGGCTGGCCTCGAACTCATAGAGATCTGCCTGCCTCTGCCTCCCAAGTGCTGGTATTAAAGGCTTGCACCACCACCTCCCGGCACTGATTTTCATTTTTCATCAGGTTCCAGATACAGGGTGGAGCTTATTTCACGTCTTCCTATAGATACTGTTCGATTGGTAGCAAGCCCCTCCAGAGCAGTCCACAAGCTATTTCTCAGTGTTAAGGCATGCCCAAATTACAGGATATACCTTCCTCCTTAATTTCACAAGTAATATGCACTTTAAAATCCACTGTGCTCACATTCCAGTTGCCCATGAATACTATCATTTAATACTAAATAGAAAGCTTGTCTCCAGACTGCTTTCTACACTTTGACTTTGTGTGTGTGTGTCTGTCTGTCTCTATCTCTGTGTATGTGTATAGGAGCAGAGAAACAAATAAGAATATACACTTTTGTGTTTGTTATATAAACTACATTGTTGTTCTGAATTTCATCGGTTTTTTATTTAATACTAGTCTTGGTACTAGTCTTGGTAATCTGTTAAAACAGTTGGCTTTATCATTTAAATTGGCTGTGTAAGAGTCAGGCACGATAATATATGCCAATGGTCCCAGAACTTATGGAGACTGAGGCAGATGAACTGTAAACTCAAGACATATTTGAGACATAGTGAAACCTTGTCTAAAAAAGAAAAAACTGACAGCTGGGTGGTGGTGAAGAATCCCAGCACCCAGAGGCAGGTGGATCTCTGTGAGTTCAAGGCCAGCCTGGTCTACAGACCTAGCTCAGAACAGTCAAGGCTGTACAAAGAAATCCTGTCTTGGAAAAAACAAAAGCAAAGAAAAACTAATAAAATAAAATGTTCAATAATCTATACTGCAAACAGAGTGTAGTTTATCAAAGATAATTTCTGTTATTATAATGTTACAATGTTTTTTCTGGTTTTTCAAGACAGGGTTCTCTGTACAGCCTTGGCTGTCCTGGAACTAGGTCTGTGGACCAACCTTCCCTTGAATTGAGAGATCTGCCTGCCTCTGCCTCTGGAGTTCTGGGATTAAAGGTGTGCACTACTGCCACCCAGCTTGAAATTCCGCCCAACTTGACATTCTTATATTTGATATTCAGACGCATGTGCAAGTATTTCTCCAGAAGAGAGGTTCAAACAGATTTCAGGGTTGAAGTATGGGCTTTTGTGAAGATAAATAAAAATAGAGTTGGACAAGTGAGGTGTTTCTGCAATCCTGGCAGCTGGAAAACTGAAGGACACTAGCTTAGACCCTGTCTCAAAAAAGAAAGAGGTGGGGTGAGGGAGGAAGAGAAGAGAGAGAGAAAAGAGAGAGGAAACCATTTAACTGATATTGCCAACTTGTCCTCCAAGAAAAGCTTAGCTATTTACCCTCTTTCCCTAAGCAAGCATGTGAATTCCTATTTGATCTTTTATGTGTTTCTTCATCTAGTAAAAATATCCTATCATTTGCCTGATATACTTTTCCCATTATGTCCTATTTGACTGTTTCTTTTATTGGTTCAACACAAGAGAATACAAAAGAATGATCTTTAGGAATTTTCTATTGAATGCATTCTGAGCCTCCTCTCACTCTACTCCGTGTGTGTGTGTGTGTGTGTGTGTGTGTGTGTGTGTGTGTGTCTGTGTGTGTGTGAAATAAAAAGTACTGCAGAACTTTACAGGACAGTATTGGGAGTCCCTGGACATTTTGCAGGAGGACGTGTTTTCTTCTGCTGTTAGCATTTTGCATGTCCTTAAAACACTGAACCTGTATTGGTTCACATTGGTACAACTAACTCAACTATATCAATTTCTGCCAGTTAACTCTCCCACCTTCCCACATTTCTGGGAAGTAAAAACAGGGCCTCACATATGCTAGACAAACACTCTACCACTGAGCTCTTGTTTTGTTTTGTTTTTCTCTTTTTTTTTTAAAGACAATCTTATGTATCCAAGACTACCTTGAACTCACCATGTAGCTGAAGATGATCTTGAATTTCTGATCATTCTGCCCACATCTCCTAATTGCTGAGATCACAGATGTGAGCCACCATGCCTTGGTTTGAAAGTTAACTCTGAAGTTCACCCATATTCTTCCAGCTTTATCAGTGGCTCCTACCCTCCAAATATTAGGAAATCTATTTTGAACATATTAGTCTTAACTTCCGCACTTTCCATAAGCTCAAGTTTGTGTGAACATCCTGTGGTGGTTTGAATGAGAATGGCCACCATAAGCTCATATATCTGAATGCCTGTCCCCTACTAGTGGAACTGCTTTGAAGGATTAGAGGGTGTGGCCTTATTGGAGGAGGTGTGTTACTAGGTTTGGGCTTTGAGTCTTCAAAGTTCCACACCATTCCCAGTTAGCTCTCTCCCACTGCCTCGTGATTCCGTCTCAAGGTATAATGCTCCAGTGCCATGCCAAACTGCCTGCTGCCATGCCACAAAATGATGACCATGACTTACCCTCTGAAACTGTAAGCCCCCAATAAACTCTTCCTCCTGTAAGCTGTCTTACTAATGGTGTCTATTCACTGCAATAGTAACTAAAACACACATCATCAGTCAGGCAAAGTATACATTCATATCCACATACTCTCATTCTCTCTAGATATCTCTCATGGGGGGGGTCATATAGCCCAGGTTAGCCTTGGACTTTCTATGTAGTGGGGGAATAATCTGGAACTTCTGTGCTTCCCACCGCTACATCTCCAGTATGGGGATTACAGGCCTGGGGTACCATACTTTACTTAGCACATTTCTTATTATGCTCAATAACTCTCTTCCCTCAGTCTCACTTTGTGAAAGAACCGGCACGAGACACTTTCTGGGCCTCACACACTAGTGGATATGAGAAGAACGTCTCTCCAGTTTTATGTGTGTCATCCAAAGATGGCAGGGAGAATTCAAATCATTGCATTAGGAGACAACAAGAAGCTACTCAGTGTCTCCAAAAGACCCCTATACTGTCAGCTTGTTGTGCTGCCAGAAGCAGGTAGAGGACTAACTGACAGAGGGTAGGTCAGGGGGTGTGCCCCGGAAGGGAATATTGAGTTTCCGTGCCTCCCTGCCTTTTTCTGTCCTTGCCAAAACCAAATTTGGAAAGAAAATCTAATATCTTCAGTGACCTAGCCATGCACTGAAGAGGTTTCCAGTGACTGCAGCATATTCTAAGAAAAACAGCCCTGGAAAGGAAACGTGAAAGTCACTCAGTGGACTGATGGTAACACAGGAACAGCACTGTGTTGAAACCATTGTATAACTGTGTACGTTGATAGGCACTTGCATATTCATCAGTATATTTCTAACAACTGAACTTATTAGCATGTATGCACATTTTAACATATATTACCATTATTAACATAGACCATTATTGTTTTGTTTTGTTTTTTTTGAAATGGGTTCTCTGTAGTCAAGACTGGCCTCAAGCTGTATAACCTAGAATGGCCACGAATATATATATTCGTGTGCTTCAACTTCCCAAGTGCAACGTCACAGATGCGAGCCACCACACTCTACTCACAAATTTATAATGTCAGCACTGCTACAGTATACAACCCTCATGAAGCTAAATTAAATAGAGAATAATTTCAAATTAATAATGCTAATGTTATATATTTGTGTAGGCTAATAAGGACAATCTGTTATAATATTTATACATATTAATACATGTTAACATTGTTAGAAACTGGTACTTTAATAACAGAAAGAGAAAAAAAGTATAAAATCAAAAAAGGTAAATGAACATTTTTTTTTTTTTTTTTTTTGGTTTTTCGAGACAGGGTTTCTCTGTGGCTTTGGAGGCTGTCCTGGAACTCGCTCTGTAGACCAGGCTGGCCTTGAACTCACAAAGATCCTCCTACCTCTGCCTCCCGAGTGCTGGGATTAAAGGCGTGCGCCACCAACGCCCGGCGGTAAATGAACATTTTACAACGGTAATTCACCTACTTAGTCTTTCAACGGGAGCCATTCTAAAACGGCTCTGGGCACTGAAAGGGGCCTAGAAATTACAACAGCTTAACAGCAAGGAGCACCCATGCTGTAATTTCCAGCCAGGAACAGGCAGTTGGAAGTCTAGGTCAAGGAATATGTGAGTCCCAGAAGGCAGGAAAGAGTTCTCAGGTAAGGAGTCAAAGGAGACAGAAACCAGGAAGCAGCTCCAAGGGCCAGAGATGAGACCTGTGATAGGAAGAAAGGAAAGGAGGAACAGGGTGGAGGGGGTGGAGGTGAGAAGAAGGGAAGAGGCAGAAAATGGAATGAAAGGGAGGAATAAAGAATAAACACCAATGCCGGGCGTTGGTGGCACACGCCTTTAATCCCAGCACTTGGGAGGCAGAGGCAGACAGATCTCTGTGAGTTCGAGGCCAGCCTGGTCTACAAAGCAAGTTCCAGGACAGGCTCCAAAACAATACAGAGAAACCCTGTCTTGAAAAAAAACAAAAAACAAACAAACAAACAAAAAAGAAGCACCAAATATCTAAACTTACGGAATTCATCATGGGAGAGGGAGGGCAATAAAGGGAAAAGCCCTGATAGGAAACGTAACCCACTAAATAGTCCTGTGCACACGGGGACCCCAACCTCTCACTCTTTAAGCTGTCCAATAAAAGGGATGAAATGCTTTGTTCCTGGGTTGTATTTCAGCTCACCATGGGACTATAAATGAGGAAGGAATGTCCCTCCTGGAACTCCAGCTAAGAAGTGTGATCTGTGACAGTAAAACACTATCCTGGACCCTTGGAGACTGGGGCGACAAACACTCAAACAAACTCCCAGCATGGCTCAAAGGCAAACTTTTATGCTCCTGTATGAGACAACCGGAAACACTGCTATCTATAGAGAATTCCTGCTTCCCTGAAAAATGCAATTTGAATGGACTCTAGCCTAGAAGGCTAGCTTGTATTGACAGAAATATAGGTGATGGAGGACCCAGTTAATGACACACCAGAAGCAAACAAATGTGGGGGTTCTCTGGAAAGAGAACGTTTTCCAAACAAATCAATGGAAAGGAGAGATGAAGGGCTAGAGATGTAGCTGAGTGGGTAGAATGCTTACCTAGCAAGCATGAAGCCCTGGGTTTGATGCCAGGCATTGCATCAACCAGGTGCCATAGCACACACCGGTGATTCCAGCGCTTGGGAGGGAGGTGGAGGCAGGGAGACCAGATTTCAAGGTCATCCTTAGGCACAAAGTGAATTAGAGCTCAGTCTGAGCTACATGAAATCCTGTGAAAGAAAGGATAAAGGGGAGATGGTGGAGAGAAGAGGAAAAAAGAAAGAAAAGCAAGCAAGTAGGGTCTTATGCAAGTTCTTCTTCATTCCTACGTACTTTCAGAAGGTGTTTTAAAGATGGCTGGGGATGAATGTAGACTGGATTGGATGATGCCAATGTGATGGTGATTTCACAGCTTCCTCCAAGTGATGGTGCACCAGAGGCTCAACGGGCTTCATTAGTCTTTATACTCCAGGGTATGTTGGATGTTGGTGTATGTACATCTGGCTTTTTTAATCATAAAAAGTAACAAAGGCATAAAAATAGAGATCTGTCTGTCCCGTAAGATAAAGAGATTATAAATGATTGTCACAAGTTCTTCCCATGCCAGACTGAATGTGCCATGGGTTAGTCTTTTCTTCCATCCTTTAAACTTGGGTGTGGTGTGGCCTGTTTTGGTCAAAGGGCAAACATGACAGGCAGAGGCTTGAACAGAACCAGATGCCTGCCACGCTGAGAACCCTGAGCCTACCATAGGGGCCTGCTGGAGAGATCACACAGGAAAGAAATGAGATGTCCTGGCTAATAATCTGCCAAACTCTTGAAATTCAAGCAAAGGAATGCTATACTATCAAAGTTCCAGCCAAGTCACAAACTGCCTGCAATTGCATGAGTGAGCCTAGACAAACCTAACCAAAGAGCCACTCAGCTGATCTTAGCAGTTTGCCAGCCTACAGAATTATCACTGCTTTCTTTTCAGAGGCCAACCACTGAAGGGTTTTGTTACACAGCAATGACTAACTGATACATATAACTAAACTACATATACATGTAACAGATATTCAAGATACCAGCTTCTCAGCACTGTGGGGTATATTACATGTATTCTGTAAGAGTGTCTGAATGGAATGTCATAACAGTGGAAAACAGTATAGAAGGAAACTTCTCTGTAGTATGGATAATAAAAACCCAGAGACAGACATTGGGGTTCAAGATAAAGATCAGAAAAGCAAAGAGGCCAAGCCACCAGAGAGCTGTCACCTCTACTAATGCTCAGACCAAAGGGATGATCCACCAAACCTTAGATTGTATCTCCAGACTTCACTATTCCTCACCAAATGTCAGACTGCTGCCTGAGACTGCACTGAGCTCCTTATTATATTCTCTCTAGTGCCGGGATTAAAGGTGTGAGCTCTGTTCCTGTTTTAGACTGATTCACTCTCAGGTAGCCTTGGGTGGCCTTGAACTCACAGAGATCATCTGCCTCTGTCTCCTGAGTCCTGGGATTAAAGGAGTGTGCCACTACTACCTAGCTCCCATGGCTGTGGCTAGTTTTGCATTCTGATCTCCAGGCAAGCTTTATTAGACCATCATACTTCCCCCAGAACAATGGAAAGCTTAGGAAGGTTGACTGTTTTTTTGTACACTGCAGGCGCTACTGAATCAAGCACCATAGTTACTCTGACCCATTGATAAAGGCAGGTAGGTCAAACATAAACGAATTCAAACCACTTTCCCCTTGGAGGACTCAAAGGCCTGGCGCTAGCTCTCATCAACCAGATGCTAGAGAAGCAGTCTTTGCGGTTGCTAGCCGTTGGCCCCGCCTTTCTTGCCAGACAGAATTCTGTATCCCGAGTATACGGCACATGGAACGCGCCCTCCCTGAAGTAGCTCACCTTCCTTGCTCTGATGTGCTAGGCACATGCTCAGCAGACCAGGCACTTTCCAACAGAGCACGTTTACCTGTGCGTTCATGTGTCTGCACACACATGCATGTATACATGCATATACACACTGGAGCCATAAAGATTGGTTAGAAAGGGGTAAAAAGACCCAGAGGTACAAAGTCACTGAAGGGCCCATGGCGCTGTGCTCAGAGCCTATTTCACTAAAAGAAAATGTTTAAAAGTTTTGCTATAAAAAGCTCAAGCATAAGTCAGCTGGTAGTGGCATATGCCTTTAATCCTGGCTCTTGGGAGGCAGGGGCAGGCAAATCTCTAAATTCAAGTCCAGTCTGATCTACAGAGTGAGCTCCAGGACAGTCAGGGCTACACAGAGAAACCCTGTCCTGAAAACACAGACAAACATACACACACTTTTCTGTAAAAGTAGCTAATTGTTTGGAAAATATTCTCAAGTCAGTTTGAGCTTTTGTTTTTCATGAATATGGCTATTTTCTACACATGAGATTACTATTTGCACAAATGCCACCCACATTTAATGCTGATTTACCCAATCTCTTCTTTTATATTTTTGGAGGTACAGAATAATTTTCATATAATGCAAAAGAATCGTATGGACAAATGAGAATGCTTTATACTATTCTGCACTAACAAACTCATGTTTAACAAATGTCATAAATGCCTTTTCAGGTGACAGGTTTACAAGTTTAATGGCTATTTCAAGAGAGTGGACTTCAAACACCAGTCATTAGTGGCAGCTTCATTATCTGTAAAACCTAATTTATTACAGACAAATGAAAACTTGAGGCTTTCTGGTTCAACAGAAACGAGGGCACCCCAAGGCTCCTTCTTCGGGGAACACTTTTGTCTTCCTGCTCCTGAGAGAACACAAAGCTAAGGAAAGCTGTGAGGTCCATTGTCCTCCTACCAATAAAATAATGTTCTCAGTTAACAAAGTGTGGATACACATGGCGAAGGCATCAGTTGGGACGCGATGGAAATAAGCTGGGGAAAGTCTTTGGGGAATACAACAGTGCTCATCTGTGGAGCAGAGGGCGATGAGTGGGTTACAGGGCAAGGGCAGAGTGGGCTTTGTGAACACCAGAAGCCTCCTAGCTACAACACCCAGATCATCCCTGAGTGGTTAATGCCAAAGGCTTGTTTACCCTGACACTCTATGGCCAGTGTGGGTGAGGTTATTTCTAAGGTTGCTCCGTAAACCTTACCAGTTTTGCAAAGATGCATATTGTAAAACTGCATATTTTGTTGCCAAAAATATCTAATTTTAAATTATGATTCATATGCAGCATAATGGAGAGCAAACTACATGAAAATAAAAAGTTTTATGAAAGCTGGGGAATTTAAACACACACACAGAGCTGAGTTGAAGTCCGGGTGCTAGAGTGTTTTGAAAGGGTGTGGCTTCCTGGCTCTGGATTGTTTGGAAACATTCTAACAAAGCCAAATTCATTTCTCTGATATCCTGAACACACTAGGAACAGCTTCCTAAAATAGCATAAAATAAGCTAGCTATTCCTATACGTAGAATCAGCTCCGGCCAACGGAGAAATGTGGTAAACAACTAAAAGATTTCCAACCCAGATCCTCTAACCCATTTCATAGGTCTGCACAGCCAGCAGGAACCCGAAATGTAGCAACCCTCTGGATATTTTCATTAACTCTCATTCATTCATTCATTCGTCTGCTTGGCAGATCTATATGTACTTTAAATTATGTGCCAGAAACCTCTTTTCAATTTGCCCAAGCTTCCTGTTATTTACTTCATCCCCTGATTCTCCCACACCTGTCTTTGACTACAAGGCTGCATTCTCATTATTCAAGAAGATGTATATTGCAGCACTAAATGCAATGACCTCTGAATGAGGGAAGACACAAGTTCCTTAGGCTAGGGGCCCAGGCTGTGTCTATGCTGCTTGGCTCCTCACAAGCCACCTTCACAAAACGGAGCTGGGTCAGAGGTGGACCCTGAGCCAGCCAGCGCCGGCTGGGTTGACTTGGTTCATTCTGCCACTGTCATTAAGCTAGTCATGGCATGGTCACTTTTCAGAGCCAGCTCAGGGCAGTGCACAAAGACATGGCGACACAGCTGCTGTGTCCCTCAAAATCCAAGCACTGTAACTTCAAGGTGGCAGTTTGAAGAAGGGTGATTAAGCCATCGGGTTGAACCCTCACTAAAAAAATTATGGACCTGGGGACAAGAGTGAGCGCTCCTTTGCTTCCCATCTCTTCTGCCCGGCTAGAACACATTTGTCCCCTCTAGAGGATCCAGCCACAAGGCACCACCATGGAAGCAGAAAGCAGCCCATACTTGTCACTGAAACCTGCCAGGCACCTTGATCTTGGGTTTCCCAGAATACAGAACTGTGAGAAATAAATTTCCATTGTTTATAAACCACTCGCCTTGTGGCATTGTGTTACAGCAACACATACAAGGGAAGGAACACGTTACTACTTAGAAAAATTAACAGGTGAAACGATATATCATTTTCCACTATTTCCCTTTGTTACACAAATGTAATGATTTAAACAAAACAAAAACAGAACCGGCAATCAGAGGCAAGTAACAGAAATTAGAACTAATTAAATAACAGGTGAAAACATTTTAAAATATTTCTGATTCTCTGATATAGAAATTTAACTTTTTTAAATGGCACAGACTGTTTAAATTCCATTGGCTTTGTATTTACACAAATGTTAAGACCTTTAAAAGGAAAACAAACACATGAATAATGAAAAAGATGCTATCTATTTTTAATAACATCAAGGAAAAAATGTCCTTCTTGCTTTCAGCCCCTGTAAACTAACACATGTCCAGGCTTCCTTCCTCCAGTAGAGTTTTCTGAGCTGCCTGCTGTAACTAAGGCTTCTTTTTTCATTTCTAATGAGGTAAACCTGACCATGGTTACACATACTGCTCCCTATGACACCAAACTGATGTTCACACGGCCACGCACAAGTCCCTGATCTACTGGTGTCTCTCCAGTGTGATAACATCAAGCTAAAACTCAGAAAGGCAGTGTGTGACTCCTTTCATTTCCTTACTAGTTTGAAGGTTTTCAAGCTTGAGAATTTGCTTTCAGTCCTCAAAAACACTGCTCACTTTGAACCTACAAGCTTCATTTGGTTGGCATCTATCTACTGTTGTTGTTTTGTTTTGTTTTTCAAGACCGGATTTTCCTGTGCAGCTCTGGCTGTCCTGGAACTCACTGTCTGTATACCAGGTTGGCCTCAAACTCAGAGATCCCTCTGCCTCCGGAGTGCTGGGATTAAAGACTTGTACCACCACCGCCTAGTTTATCCACTGTTTCTAAAACTTTTTGAAACACTTGTAGATTACAAAGTGTTACAGAGGAACATACAAGAAGTCTCACACCCCTTGCTCTCAGCCTCCCCCAGCACTTGCATCTCAACAACTCTATAGCACTACCAAAACCTAAGATGCTGAGCACAATGAGGCATGCCTTTGATCCCAGCACTTGGGAGGTAGAGAAAGGGGGATAAGGAGTTCAAGGCCAGCCTGGGCTAAATAAACCAAATTTCAAAATAACAAAACTAAGAGTACCAAACACAAAACCCAAAGAAACTGACATTAGTACAATCCAAACCCACCGTTCAGAATTCTCTATCACATGAGTTTCTCTGTGTATATATATGCAACTTTATAACATGTAGTCTTATGCAACCATTACCACTACCAGCCAACAAGATACTCAACACTCAACCACCAGCAGACTCCTTTGTGTGGCCTCTTACAGCCACACCCATCAATTTACCCCATCCTAACCCCTGGGAACTACTAATTTGTTCTCATGGTGTGTAATTATGGCAACTCATGAATGTTATGTAAATGAAATCATATAGTAGTATGTCACCCTGTGGAATTGACCTTTTTTTTTCACTCAGCATAATTTCTTTGAGGTTTGAACAAGTAGTTGCATGCACCGGAGGTTTCTTTCTTCATATCAGAGCAGGGTTCCATGATCTGGGTGTATCATAGTTGTTTTAAATATTTGCCCATGGAAAGACATTGAGCAGTTTTCAAAGTTTTGTTATTATGAATAACACCAATGAATGTGCTCACCAAATCCACCATGAAAACCACTCTTCATTTATACTGAACTAATGCTCAAGAAGTCCAATCCCGAGGTCATTTTACAAATCCACTGCTAGTTTTCAAAGGAACTACCAAACTGTTTTCTATCTAGACTCTCTGTCCCACTTCATGCTGCTGCTAGCAAGGTAGAAATGGTCTAGTTTCCCTATATCTGTGATGGCTAATCTTGGTTGTTAACTTGACATGCCTGGGAAGAGGGAATCTCATTTGAGGAATTTCCTCCGTCATGGCCTGTGGGCATGTCTGTGGGACATTTTCTTCATTGATGGCTGATATAGAAGGGCCCAGCCTACTGTGAGTAACAGCATGCCTACAAAGGTGGACCTGAGCTGAATAATAAAGGCAGGTGGACCTGAGCCTACAAACAGGCAGTAAGCAGTGTTCTTCCACGTTCTCTACTTCAGTGCCAGCCTGGCTCCCCTTGAGGATGGACTCTAACCTAAAAGCCAAATAAACCTTTTCTTCTCCCAAGTTGCATCTGGTCAGAATTTCATCATAGCAACAGAACTCAAACTAGAAGAGTATCTTTGTGAGCACATGGAGATACCAATGTTTTTCCATTTTCTGGTAGGTATGTAGTGATACCTAGAGTTCATTTTGCATGTCTTTGATATGTTCACTGCTGAGTGTATATTCCTTTCAGTGATGTCTCTCTGCCTTTGGTTCATCTTCTAATAGGATTATTTATTTTTAATCACTGAAACGCACTTAGTCTATATACAAAAAATTTGTCAGATATGCAACATGAAAATAGTTTCTCCCATCTATAGCCTGCACTTTTATCCTCTTGGCAGCCTCCTATTTACCAATTTTAATATCTTGCCTTTGATATCAACCCCAAGCACTCCGCAATCACTTCTAACTACTGCAGATTTTCTGTAGTTTTCCCCTGGGATTGCTATAGTTTTGCAACTTACGTTTAAGTTTTCCCATCAACATGAAAACATTCTGAAGAGGTATTAAGCTAAACTTCCCTTTCTTTGGGAGAGTGGTTTTTAAGTCAATATAATTTCAACATTAAACAAAAACAATTTAGTTGAGAAAGCACAACTTAACCGGGATTCCTGCTTTTTTGTTACTTAGAAAAAAAATATGGAAAAGTATTATCTCAAAACACAAATGTCCACACAAATTTTTGCCACATCATATAATAACATCACATATATGAGATCACACCTTCCGAATGCAGTCACCGTGTCCCTCTCTAGTTCCTCATTGTCAGTCACTTCAGAATGGCAACCAGTACTTCTCTCCTCCATGCTCACCCTAAATGTATCTCAAAATTGCCTAACATTTCTTTAAAGATATGATTTGGTGACAAACTAACATTTTAGAATCATGAAGTCGAAAATGGCGGCTATCCTCTTCACTTGCCATGAAATCAAATATTTCAGTTGTTGTTTCTGCACACTTCCAGGAAACTAAGGAGCCCATGCTCACGTGGGAAAAAAATCTCATTGCTACGTTTAAACAACATAAGCACGCCATGTTTGAGAGGAACAAGGCAATTAGTGGGTAAGGACATTGTTGTCCTCGAAAGTCAGTTAGAGATTAGATATAATTTCCAAGTTTACATTTGTATCATCTGCAGATTCATGAGCTAAATTCATTTGTATTTGGGCAAGATTTTAACAACCTTTTCCCCATAAGTTTTCCAAGATTTCATCAAAATCAGGAGAGACATTAGACACATTATTTTCTGAGTTAAACGCCCTCAGAGCCGGGACAGGGTATTTCTGTTGTCATGATGTGATGCAAGGCCTGACAGAGTAGCGAACAGTGTCCTTAGAAAGTGTCACAGAGCCGGCTGCCATCAGGGCCAAGCTATGTTTACATAGAGTTCTTCCTGTGTGGCTCCTAGGGCACTCTTTGCAATTGCTGAAGTACTAAGGGTAATTGTTCTCAACTTCTACAGCAGAAGTTGTATGAGATGGCAGTGCAATCCATCCAACCCCATCTTACTCTCACTATCAATCATTCACTTCCCTGATCCTCTATGTGCAACCTCACGTCTGTCATGAGAATATAGTTATTTAGCCTTCAGTGAGGTCTGGGTCATGTTGGCCCGATAATCATCGCTTTAATTGTCTGAACGCTTGAAAACATGATCAGAATACCCACTTGTCAGAGAACCCAGGCCCATCCAGTTACCAGGCTGTAAGCAGAGAGGGCGCTAAGCATGGCAAGAACACACCTAGTCTGCCTACTATCACATGTGGGTTAGGCATTACACAAGCCCAGCTTTCCATACCATTACAACCTCAGTCACATATGCCCTGCTTCCTATCTCAGCCTTACAGCATAGGTCACCTGTTAACTAAGCCTGCTTCCTCGTGGTACTGGACCTCTCCTCCTCTCAGAAACCTTTAAAAGTAGATGTCTTGCTTTGTCTTGGCAGAATGAAACTTCCCTTAAGGTCCCTCTACCCACACTTCACTGGTGTTGTCACCAGGGGTAATGAATCTCTTCCCTGAAGGATGATTCAGCCCAGCACTTCTCTCTGCCTCCTCTCTTTTTTTTTTTTTTTTTTTTTTTTTGGTTTTTCGAGACAGGGTTTCCCTGTGGCTTTGGAGGCTGTCCTGGAACTCGCTTGGTAGACCAGGCTGGTCTCAAACTCACAGAGATCCACCTGCCTCTGCCTCCTGAGTGCTGGGATTAAAGGCGTGCGCCACCAACGCCCGGCTCTGCCTCCTCTCTTCTCCCTCCCTAAAACCTAATATTTTAGTTAGTAAAATCGTGGTGTGTGTGTGTGTGTGTGTGTGTATACATGTGTACTAGGGATTGAGTGCAGGCTCTCCTACCCAGCTACACTCCCATCCTTAGCATTTTCAAGACACAAAGCATAACAGCTAATAAACAGTCAAAGTCAGAGATGGATTCTTAACACTCATAATTACAAAGCCCTTAATTGCGACTTAAGCCCCACGGCTCTGAGTGATGCCACAGAGGATGGTCCATTACTGGGAACCGCCAATTGCCATTGCCAGCATCAGCAGTGGGATAAAAACTGCTAGCCTCTTTAGCAGTAGTGATAACACTACTGTGGTAACAGCTACTACCGGGGGCAGAATCTGCGGTTGCCATGTGATGTTAGGCAATGTTGCTTTCAGCCCTATGTTTTGCAGCTGTCTTTTGGGTTTTGTCTCCCCAATTCTGCCCAACCTTCAATTCCCACTGCCAAGAGCTTGTGCTTTCTGTGTTCCTGAGAATGGTTTCCTGGGAAACACAATTTTCAGTGTTAAAATCAGGACAGTCCTGGGCAAATGAGGACATCTGGTCACCCTGGTTATATATACAGAGGAGCCATTCTAGAAAGGCCTTAGAATAGGATGGCCCCCCTCAATGCCTCCAGTTGTCTCTTTTCTTGCTGTGTTAGCTCTAAGGGACCAGGGAGAGAACCCTGAAAGAGTAACAGTCCTGTCTCCTTCTTTGCTGTTTCCATGTCTCTTCTTGGTACTGACATTGCAAACTGTGTGCAGTGCAGTCTCCTTCCTTTCTCCTTGTCCCAGGCAGGAAGAGGAAGAAATTAGAGGGACAAACTCAAAGCTAGGAATCTGACATCATACACCCTCCAGAGAGCTTTGGTCTGGTGCCAAAGAGGCAAACAGCAGACACCAGCAGCTTCAGCAGTGTGCATGAAGCGTTGCCCCTGGTTCTTCAGTCATTGTGCTCTTGGATGCCACCTCATCTGCTAGTGATTTGGGATACAGGAAAGACTATGAAAAATGTCTCAGTCCTCAAAGAATCCAAAGTCCAAAGAGAAATCAGGAGACCAGTTTTCTATTGATCAGTAATAAATTGGCTATGGAAGACATTGTGAAAGTAATTTCAGTCCCCGTGGCTACGTAGACTAAAATATTCACAACTAAACCTACCTAAGGAAGTAAAAGTTCCCTACAGTGAAAACTACAAAACACTAATGAAAAACATTTTAAAAAAGACCCACACAAAGAAAATGTAACGATCTTCCACGTTTGTGGATCAAAAGAATAAATATTGCTAAAATGGCCCAAAAAGACTTGCTTTGAAAACTTAACACGAACTATCAAAATACCAATCATCTTCTTCAAAGAACTAAAAAAAAGTCTAAAAGTCATGTGAAAGCACAAAAGGAACCTTTTAAAAATGTTTTAAATGGTGTTTATTTGTGTGTGTGTGTGTGTGTGTGTGTGTGTGTGTGTGTGTGTAGGTCAGAATCTAGGAGTAGCTTCTCCCCTTTCCATCATGTAGGCTCCAGTGACCAAACTCAGGTCATCAGGCAGATAACTTTACCCACTGAACCATCTTGCCACCCCCAAAAGTAATCTTCACCAAAAATAATAAAGCTAGAGAAATCACAGGACCTGACTTCCAGACATACTACAAAGCTTTGATGACCATAACACCATGAGATTGCCATAAGAATGAACACATAACCAGAATAGAAATCCCAGAAATAAACCAACTCCTCTAGGGCCAGCAGGTGTTCCACAAAGACACCAAATGCACACACAGGAATAAGGACAGCCTCTACAATAAATGGTGCTCAGGAAACTGGACAGCCATGTGTAGAAGATGTGAGCCTGAATGCTGTCTCTTACCTTGTCCCATAAATTAATTAATTAGTCACTAATTAAAGTGAAAAATCAATTGAAAATGGGTCAAGGAATTAGGGGTAAGAGCTGAAACTCTGAAGCTACTAGAAGAAATAAATGTTCTGAAACATGGGGACTGTCAATGGTTTTCTGGCAAGGACTCTGGAGGCACAGGGAAGAAAATCAAGAATTGACAAATGGGATTATATCAAATGAACAAGTCTCTCCACAGGAAAGGAAATGATCAGTGGAGTGAATGAACAATCCAAGAAATTTGAGAAAGCATTTGTCAGGCAAAGTTTCATATTCAGAATATATAAGGACCTCAAAAAACAAAAAGCAAGAACTTTAGCTAAAAAATGGGCAGATAATCTGAATAAAGTTTTCTCAAAAGAAAAAACACAAATGGCCAATAAACATATGAAAAATGCTCAATATTATTAGCCCACAGGGACATGCAAGCCAAAAAGTATGAGATTCCATTTCAACCCTGATAGAATGGCTATCACCAACCCTCACCAACAACCAACAAATCCGGACAAGGATGGGGTGGGGCGAGGAACTCTGTCAACAGTATATATACTGTTGGTGGGAATGTAAAGTAGTATAGGCATTATGGAGATCACTAAAGAGATAAAAATAAAACTACTAAATGACTCAGCTATCCTACTTCTAGTTCCATATCCAAACGAAATGAAATCAGCTTAAATAAGAAGCGTGCACTTCATAATAGCTCAGATCCGCCTCGGTGAATGACCAGAAAATGAAAATGTGGCATAAATACACAATGGGGTTATTCAGCCATCTTCTACAGAGTGAGTTCCAGGACAGCCAGGACTACACAGGGGAACCCTGTCTCTAAAAGAAAAGAAAGAGAAGAAAAGGAAAAAAGAGATATCTTGTCATTTACAGCATAGCAGACAGAAGGGAAGGGCATCGTGTTAAGTAAAACTAAGCCAGGCTCTAAGACAGGTGCCACGTGCACGCTCCTGTATGTGGAAACTGCTAAAAGAAGATCTGAAATGAGATGGTGATAACTATGGATGGGAGCACGGGGAAGGGGGGAGGATCTGGTCAGTGCATACTGCAATACATGTCACACCTAATAGAATGCCTGGGTGTCATGGGGTGTGGGGGAAGCAGGCAGAGGATGAAGGACGCACAGAGAAGAAGGCAAGTTTATCTTGTGCTGGGGACCTGGGGCTGGTTTCCCTAGGATAAGAAGGAAATCTGACATAGCAATTGTGTACCCCTGAAGACAAATTCTTGCACTGCAAAGTCCCTGACATCCATTTCATGAGGTGCCAGCTTAAGGACTTCTCTTCCGGAAACAGGACATTGTCATGTCCCACAGCCAAGGGTCTGATGTGGCCAGGCTGCACAAGGTGGGGGTGGTGGGGGCGACACTCTCCAGTTTGTCCTGAGGAGGGGCTATGCAATGTGGATCAGACTCTTAAGAGTTTAGATGGTCCACATCCCAAGGCTTACATAGCAGAAATGCAGGAGGGGGCAGGGATAGTTCAGCAAAAATGTTTAACTTGCTGAAAATAATTTATACTTGTTCATATTTACAAACGAACTGCTAACTAAGGACTCCTGACTACTTATTAAAAGAGGCTGCCGTTTAATTGGGGCTAAGTACAAAGCAAAGCACAGAAAGGCTGCATCTCTCTACACTCTGTAATTTTACTGTTCTGCTCATTTCAACTTTCCCTGTCCTCAATTAGTTTGACTTAATGATGTTTTGTCGCACGTAGGGTATGAAGTCCCGACTCTGTGTTTCAATTTGCTACCTAGAGATGGCAAAACTAATATACACTCAAGACTTTAAGCAGGTGAAGATTATGGCCTTTATTTGGGGAAATAATAGTGGCTTCAAAAATACAATTTACATGGGCAGAAGAGACAGCTCTGCAGGTAAGAGCACTTGTGATGGCTCTGCTAGTAACAACACTTGATGCTCTTGCAAAGGACCTGGGTGCAATACCCAGCACCCACAGAACAGGTCATCCATAACTTCAGGTCCAGGGAATCCAATACCCTTACACTCTCCTGCTAACCTTCAAGGGCACAAGCATGCATGTGGTGTACATATAAACATGCAGCCAAAGCACTCACACTTAAAATGAATAAGTCAAATTAAAAAGTTTACAAAATACAATTAATAACCTTAACTATAATTTAGATGTTACTGAAATCAAATTACAGACTGTGGCCTCTGCCTTCTAATAATAATAGAATATAATTATATATTTATTGTATAGATAAAACTAGATCGTAACTTGATCCATTGGTATCCCTGGAGCTTCTAACACAAGAAACTCCTTAAGAATTCCCTTAATTTCTACAAGTGGGAGATAAGTGAGGCTTTCTGGTCTGGAACACCCTGACTGGGAGCACCAAGTGAGCCTGGTTCATTTGAGGAGAGGGATGAAAATATGACCCAGTGCTGCTCCAAGAGGCAAGAGCAACAAAGCTACTCCTCATCAGTCATGCAAATCTCTGAAGACAAAGTCAGAGGGGCCACTTCTCGTTGTCTGGATTCCCACACTACCGAGGCAGCAAGAATCATTTTCTTAAGTTACCAATTTTCTTTGGAGTTGTTGTTGTTCTTATTATTATTATCAAAAATCGTTGTTGTTGCTGTTATTGTTATTATCATTATTATTATATTATTTCAACACAAGGTTTCTCTGTATAGCCCTATCTATCCCGGAACTTACTCTGTAGCCCAAGTTGGCCTTGAACTCAGAGATCTGCCTGCCTCTGCCTCCCAAGTGCTGGGGTCAAAGACATGTGCTCCTACACCAGCTATTTCATTCTTTATGCGCATGGGCATTTTGCCTGCATGTGTGTCTTGCACCAGGTGTATGCCTGGTGCCTGCCAAGGTCAAAAGTGGGCATCAGGTTCCCTGAAACCAGCATTACAAATGGTTGTGAGCTGCCATGAGGGTGCTGGGAGCTGAACCTCAATCCTCCGGAGACAGCAGGCAATGCTCTTAAACAGCTGAGAGCCATCGCTCCAGCCCTAAAAGTGTCTTTGTTCTCAAATTTTTTATTACGTTTATTTAGTGTGTGGGTGTCCCTTCATGTGCTACTGAACTCATGATAAAGTCAGAGGACAGCTTGTGGGAATCAGCTCTCTCCTTGTACCCACATGGGACTTGGGTATCAAACTCAGGTCACCAGCCTTGGCAGCAAAGTGACTTCACACACTGACCCATTTCATCAGCCCAAGTTGCCCATCCTGCAAAAGGAAAACAAGAGCCTTTGAGTTCTGAAATATCACACAATGGCCTTGGCTTTGCCAGCTTCTTACTCCCTGTATGTGAACAAGCCCTGACTTCTCAGAACCGGGCCTTAGCAGTGCAACTATTGCTTTGTACAAACTCTGGCTCTGTGAAGATTCAGTGAACTTGTGAGAGGACATAGAAATATTCAAAATGAGCAAAGTAGGTCATCTCGTCACCAACCTGTCCTTTGCCCCCTTGTCAGCTTGGCTGCGGGTTGCTCTTTATCGGTGCTCTTAGTTTCAATTATGTTAAATCAATATAAGGTCAGAGAAGTTAACCACTTCCAAGAGGACAGAAGTTACCATCCAGTGTAAATTCCATTACTGAGCAGCTAATGTAGGCTACATGCTGGGCTCCAGTTAAGAAGAGCAGACCAAAAAGAAAAAAAAATCCCCTCTGAACTTCCCAGTTTCCACTATTGTGGAGGAAGACAGAGACCAAAGAATTAAGAACATTATGTGCAATTTTGGATTGGTAGAAAGTTCTAGAGAGAAAAATAAGGTGAAGAGGACAGGGAGTGGGGGAGGGGCCGCCCATTCTGTAGATTCAGGAAGGTCTCACTAAGGAAAGGAAACTGCTAAAAATGAGCTGGCAGAGGGGGCAGTGAGGACCAGTCTTCAGGAAGTAGAAGAGGGTGCAGTCGGTCTGAGAAGGGCAATCAGGCCAGGGAAACAGAGAGGGAGAGCAAGAATACACACACACACACACACACACACACACACACACACACACACACACACACACACACACACACACACACACGGGGGTGGGGGGACAGTCACGAGGTACTGTAGGTAACCTTTGGGGCGGCTGGGCCAGGCACCATCAGGGAAGGTGACACCTGTGGACTGCAGACACACTCTGAAGGTAAGATGAACAGGGTTAGAGGGGGAAGCCGTGTACCGAAAGGAGTCAGTACTTGGGCAGACAGTCTTGATGTCAGCGGTGGGAAGAGGAGAGCTGCCACTGGGAGGGGAGCACATGTAGGAGGCTGCGGGAGCAAGCTGTGCAGGCGCTACCGGAGAGGCGTGCGCGCGCTGGACAGCTGCCTCGGCCTGGTGGGTTGCCTGCAGGCTAGCTGAAGCTGGATTCTAGGGAAAAGGTCTCTGTTGGAGAAACTGCTAATCATCAAGCAAACATATAATTTAAAGCTATCAGTGAGGTGAGCTCACAGTGCTATGAGCACAGACATGGAGAAATGACCCAAGACCAGGCTCCGGGGCGAGCCAATGGTGAGAAGTCCAGGAGAGACAGCAAAGGTGACTAAGAATAAGCAGCCAGGAAGATGCAATATGGTGTTTTGAAAGCCAAGTGCAGGAAACATTTGACAGAGAAGACCGATTATCTAAGACCTCTGTCAAATACCATCTCTGGGTTCAAAAAGAAAACAGAAAACTGACCAGAGCCAAAGCAAACACTTGTGAACCTTCTATAAGGGCTAGATAAACCTATATTTAGGGATTTGATGATTAGAGAGTTTGCATATGTGTTTATCCCCACTGCTAACTTACTAAAGTGACACCAGAGATACACAACTAGGAAGCCTTAATGCACAAGGACCTAGAAGCAAGGCTGGCACTCTTCCCCCTCTCTCCTGAACTCCAGCAGATGCTGACATCAAAGTTTACAGTTAATTGGTCGCCCCAGGAAGTCCAGAGAAACAAAAGCCCCAGAGACAGAAATCTTCCTGGAGATTGGGAAGGTGATTTCATCCTGGAGACACTGGGGCAGGGGTGGAGCCCAGAGGATGAGTGCTAGCCTACCATGTGCAAGGTCTGAGTTCCATCCCCCAGCGCTGCGAAAGCAAACTAGAAGATGAATTTTAAAAGTTTAAACTCTAAGTGAAGCAGACAAAGACTGAATTCAAACAGCAAACAGCAAAATTTAAAAGTACTACTTTATCTCAGACACTTCCATTGCTGTTGGGAAGCAGGAAACAGTGGTTACGTCCCTGCCCACCGTGTGTCTGCAGCCGGTCCATATGCAGCTTGCTCATGCCCGACCTTCCTGTGTCCTCTCCCTCTCAGCCACACCCCCCTGAAACACGGAGGATGCTCTTCTCACCACAAACTGCCTACTCTCTGAAATTCCCACCCAGAACACACCGCCTCAGCTGTTTCCTTCCCGTCTTTGCATCTTTCTTTTCTTGGCTCTCACAACCTCAATCCAGTGTCCACATTGCCCTCCGCTGACATTTAATGACCACCTGGCCATAGCCCCTCTTGTCTTCTCTTTTACTGTGGTTGTCTTAAGGATGAAACTGGGCCTTGGGCGTGCTAATTCCCACCTACCACCACCTGGAACAGCGGGCCCAGCTCCCTTCTCTTTACGTGCCTTCAAAGTCAACCCCGATTAAAACTGAAATTAGAGGTGGGTGTAGTGCCACAGACCTGTAGTCCCGGCTTGCAGGAGGCAGAGGCAAGCTGATCTCTATGAGTCTGAGGCCAGCCTGATCTCTATACCCAGGTCCTGGCCAGTCAAGGCTACACAGTGAGACCCTGTTCAGAAACAGTTAAACTGGCCCATGGCCTGCAGACTGGATCTTCCTCCAGGTCATGCCTGGTGTCTCCTTCCCATCCGCTCCACTCTACAGGGAGTGTCCTTCTAGTACCCTCTTGCTGCTTCCCGACTCACAAATGCTGCTGCTTTCCTTGCCAGGTCCTCCTCCAGGGCCTGACAGGGCACGTCACAGAAAAGTCAGTAACGCCTCTGCTCACCAAATGATCTGATATCGGAACTGTGAGGGAACTAAACACAAGAGTTAGCTGGACAAAGGGGAAAAGGCAGAGAGCATGTGAAAAGGCTGTCCCTTTACTCATTCCAAACAGCTAAGGAGGTGAAGGGAAACTGGGAGTCTCAGGGCCTTAAAGGGCCGGTTGTCATCTACGAACACATAACACTAAACGTCTGAAGAAATAGTAAATATCATGAACATTCCCTGCAAAGTAACATACTATGAAATATTATCTATTCACACACACACACACACACACACACACACACACACACACCCTGGAAACCACAACAAAAATCAGTTGGTGGCTCAAAACAACACACAGGGCCACTCAAGGGATCAGCAAGTGAAGTGCTGCCACCAAGCCTGCCACCCTGAGTCCCATGCCTGGGGTCCGTCTACAAGGCCAGAAGGACAGCAAGTTGTCCTGTGACCCTCACATGTGTGCCATGAATGCACATGCCCACACACATGCACACACGTGCATTTACATAAATGAACACACATGCACATACATGTGGACTTGGAAAATAAATAGAAAGACTAGATTTACAAAAACCAACAGTATTTCATGTAGTTCCTAAAGGTCGGTGCTATGGTTTCTCAGAGTTCATGGGATAAATGCTATCCTGGTATCCAAAGGTCCTAACTCTGAGAGGCAGCTAGGGTCAGAGGAGATCACAAGGGTGGAGCCCATGATGGGATGGATGGCTTCAGGTGAAGAGGAAGGAAGGTTGGAGCTAGCAGCCTACTGTCTCTCAACACGTGATCTTTTTGCCATGTTATCGTGCAGCAACAAGGACTTCTCCAGATCATGATCTCAGACTTCCCGACCTCAGAAGCAAAGAGAAACCAGTTTATTCTTTTATGATACACCTAGCCTTCAGAATCCTGCAGCTGGGAAGGAAATGAGCTAAGGGAGCCAGGAACCTAGGAACACTTCATTTGGATGGAGTTGTGGCCCAGGAGCTCTTAGGAAGTTGCAGTAGCAACAGGCATCAGGACCACACCAGCTGAATACCAGGTTGGCTTTCCAGATTGGAGCATAGCTGTTGGCAGAAGACCTCAGTTCGCCATCACTCAGATCACTCCAGGAGCTACATGAATGCCCCAAGACTGGTCCAAGGGGGGAAAACCATAATGCTATGTATAACCAGCATACACCATACTCCATGGCTTCTGCCTTATTCTGTTAGAAACGAGTCACTAAGTCCATCTCACATTCAGGGCAGAGCAACTGGGTTCCACTTCCTGAAGGGATAACCATAATATACCTTTAGCACCCTCAGTATTTGCTATGGAGACATCCTGGCTAGCATACCCAGCCGCCTACACTAAACTCCAGACTGGGCTGGGTTTCCTTTCCCTCAGCTTCTCTGATCCCTATATAACCCAGCCATTTAGGCTATGGTGGCCTCTTGCCTCTTGGCCAGTACTCTTGGTTCCTGAACTCCTGACTTCTTGGCTTCGGGCTCTCTCCTCTCCCCTCCCTGCTCTCTTCACATGACCCAGTTCAGTCTGCTGGCCATGCTCGCTTTGTACTCCTCCGGATGTCTCTATCTGTGCTCTCCCTTGTATCTATAATATAAACCTCAACTCCTTAGGAGTAGTCATGTCCTCCTTTCCTTTCTTCCTTCCCTTGCTTATTCATCTGGTGTCAAAACCTAGGAGTGGCATAAGTGAATTCCTTTCCAAGAGACTTAGCTGCTTTGTAGATTAATTAGAAAATTAAATTAAAAAACTTGAACCCACAAAAATACAAAGGCAAAATAAAGCAGCATCAGTTCACCATATATAAGGAAAAAGTCCTGTTGCAATGGTTAGTAGCTTTTATACTACTAACACTAAATTTGTTAAAATGTTTTTACTTTATATCTCCAGCTATTTTAAAATATATCAAACAATATAGATAATTAGTGATAGCTAGAATTAAAATTTTCAACATTTTAAGATATGCTTAATACAACATGAACTTAAGATATAAATGTGTGTACACCAAATACCAAAGCCTCAGAATGCAGGCAGCACAAGTTGATAAAGCTGAAGAGAAGCATAGATGGAGACCTCCATCCCAGCTGGGACCCCAGTCCTCTCTCAGAAACTCAGCAAGTAGCAGAGGAGAATGGACACCACAACCTAGCAGAAGCCAACACAGACTGCTGACTCAACCTCGGCCAAACGCAACAGTTTTCAAGGGCTCAATGGGAGTGTCACCAAGAAAAGGCCATAAAACATGCCTCAAAAAGTTAAAAATAAATGCAGTCCGATACACGTGGCATTCTTTGCCATTAATGAAATCAAACTAGAAAACAGCAGCAGGCACAGGAAAACAATTTCTGAGCATGTAAAAACAGTACTGCTAACCAGCCAATGGGTCAGCTAAATAAAAGTGGGGCACACATTTGTAATCCCAGCATACAGGAGGTAGATTCAGGAAGATCAAGAATTCAGGGCCAGCCTTGGTTACAGAGGGCGTTCACAGCCAGTTTGTGATTCAGGAAACACTGGATCAGAAAAAGCAAAAACAGCAAGGAAGTAACAAATGGGTCACATAAGAATTTCCAAATGAAATCATAAAACACACATAATTTATTGAAAATGGAAATGTGTTTTTAAAACGTATGTAATGGAGCTAGAGCTACAGCTCTGCAGACAGGGGCGCTTGCTGCTCTCTCAAAGGACTCAAGTTTGGTTCTCAGTGTCTACATGAAGAGGCCCACAGGCCAGTCCACAACACAGTAATACTAATAAATAAGTACATCGTTTAAAAAATGTAAAACACTGAATGCCAGGCATGGTGGCACACACCTTTAATCCTTTAATCCCAGCACTCAGAAGGCAGAGGAAGGTGGATCTCTGAGTTCAAGGCCAGCAAGGGCTACACAGAGAAACCTTATCTTGGAGAAGTGTGTGTGTGTGTGTGTGTGTGTGTGTGTGTGTGTGTGTGTGTGTGTAAAACATTGAGATGCAATTAGAGAAGTGGCTGAGAAGAGAGTTTACAACTATAAAATGCCCATGTGAAAACACAGAGAAGAGCTGGGAACATAGTTCAGTGGTGGGTGCTTGTACATCATCATGTACTAGATTTTGGGGTCTGTCCCTGGCTTTGTAAAAAGAAGGAAAAGAAGCAGAATGGTCTCAAATTAATAATCTAAATAATCTAATTCCAGACCTCAAGAAAGCAGGAAAATGAGTTCAAGGCCAGCCTGGTCTACAGAGTAAGTTCCAGAACAGCCAGAGCTACACAGAGAAACTCTGTTTTGAAAAAACAAAAAGAAGGAAAAAAAAAAAGAAAGAAAAGAAAACCAGGAAAATGAGCAAACCCAGCCAATTTAAAGCAAAAGAAAGAAGGGTAAAACAGCTACGAGCAGACATTAATAATGCTTTTAGAGGACAGAAGGCAAAGAGGAATGAGAAAGACTGTTTCTTGGGTCTGGGGTGTTGGCAAAAAGGAATGAGAAAGACTGTTTCTTGGGTCTGGGGTGTTGGCAAAGAGGAATGAGAAAGACTGTTTCTTGGGTCTGGGGTGTTGATAAAAAAATCTATAAATTCTTTGGTGAGACTAACACAAACAAAAAGGGAAACAAACAAAAAACCAAAACATTTAAAGTCAAGTATCATTACAGAGTCTATCAAATACATATATTGGGTTTTCAAGACAGGGTTTCCTTGTGTAGTCTTGGCTATACTGGGACTAGCCCAATAGACCAGGCTGGCCTCAAAACTCACAGAGAACCGCCTATCACTGCCTCTCAAGTGCTAGGATCAAAGGTGTGTGCCACCAATGCCCTAATCTATCAAATATTTAAATAAGCATGTCAGTAGAAATGCAAAGGAATTAGAAAGGCTAAAATGATTTTGAAAAAATTAAGGATCAATTAGGCAGACTTTAAGACATGCCATGCAGCTATAGTAGTCAAGCTTACAATCATCCCAACAGAGAGAACATAGAAAAAAATCAGTGGAACCCAGATTGAACCTGCAGACATATCCCCGTATATGACAAAGGTACAGAGTCAGTTCTATTAGTGAAGGAAAGTCCTGTGAAGAATTGGTGCTGGGGCAACTGAGCATCCAGACAAAAACATAAGTCAGGACAAGAACTCTACACCTTGTACAAAATGAACCCTCTGGTTCAGAGTGAAACTAAAAAAACATTAGGGGGTGGGAAAACAGAGGAAATCTTTGGTCTCTAAAAGCTAGACAAAAATTAGACTAGACACCAAATAGGAAAGTTCACAGAAGAAAATAATAAAAATACTTGACAACATCAAACTATAAAACTCTTTGCTCTGCTAGAGGCCATGAGGAAGAAAATACAAGCTACAAACCAACAGAGAATATTTGTAAACCACATATCTAACAAGACTAGAATACATAACAGATCCTGAAAACTCAACAGTAGAAAAACAATCGAAATAAGAAACAAATAAAAGACAGTTCATTGGAGGGGCAGTCAGATGACTAGCAAGCTCTTAGAAGATGATCAACATCATCAGGCATCACTAACCCTCAGAAGTATTATAATTAAAACCATGTATCTATAAGTAATACACCTATTTGGTGACACCACCAAATGCTGAAGAGGATATAAAAAACCCAGATATAAAGACTGTTGGGGGAAGGGGTGTAATATGGCACAGTCACTCTGGAAAACAGTTCAGCAGTGTCTCATAAACTAAACATGCAATTACCAGACCCAGCAATTGCACCATTGAGAATGTATCTCAGGGAAATGAAGACTGAGGTTCATACAAAGACATGTACATAAATGTTCCCAGCAGTGTTCACTGCATCTCAAAAATGGAATTAGCCCAGTATTTCTTCAACCAGTAAACTGGTCAAAGCAACTGTGTTCCGTTAGTAATAAAAACTGGACTAAAGATCTGTAATACTTAGATCAGTCACTAGGAAATTATGCTGAAAGATGCTAATCCCCAGAGTTTCACACTGTTTAGGATGCTTGACTCCATATGTGCACCATTTTGAAATGAAAGCATTTTAGGAATGAAAGATGAATCTGTCATGGCCAGTGATTAGGGGCTTACATTCAGGGAGGAGGGAAGCTAGATGTAGGCAAACATAGCTGTAAAAAGGTGATACCAGCAGCCAGAGATGGTGGCACATGCCTTTAATCCCAGCACTCAGGATACAGAAACAGATGACTTTCTTAAGTTTGAGGTCTACTGATTGAGTCCCAGGACAGTCAGGGCTACACATGGAAGCCTTGTCTCAAAAAAACCAACAACCAACAACAAAAAAACAAACCACACAGAAAGAAAGAAAAAGGATCCCATTGGAAATATGCAACGTCTTCACTATGATAGTACATCCAAGAACCTACACAGGGCATACAATTGACCATAACTTAATATGAGAAGGGGGAGAAGGGGAGAGAGAAATAGCTAAATACAGAGAAATGGCTTATTCATTTTGTCCAGTGTCACCCAGTGGTAAAGGTTTGTAGACATATATGTTGTACCACCATTAAGACACCAATGTTGATACAGTCCACTTGGTAACAGTCTCACTCCAGTTTTTTTTTTAAATATGTAAGCTTGGAAGTGAATATGTACTCCAAGCTGGCCTCAGACTCATAGATAACCACCTACCCCTGCCTCCTAAATATTAGGACTAAAAGCCACTACACTCTCTTCAAAGAAATGTTCCTTGAGACCTTGCTTTACAGCTTTGGCTGATCTAGAACTGGCTACATAGATCAGCTATTCTAGTAGCTCATGTCTCTGCTTATTCCAGGCTCCTGGGCTTATCTGCGAACTGTGACAGGGCCCTAGGCCTTAGTAGCACCCCTACACAAACACACACACTCACATACCTCAGCACAACTAACTCTATGATGGAAGTGCCATTCAGGCTGTAAAACTCAGCACTTAGACAGCACCACCTGCCAAAGATGAAAACAAAGGCCTAATCCATCAAAGTCTGTAGTTCTAGGAAAGTCTCTAAATGGACTAATCAAGCTTTGAACTTCTGTAGTTCTGCTTCTTGATAACTGTTCTTGTTAACTGAAGTATGTCAACTCAGAACTTGGTTTTTATGCTTAAAGCCCTCCCTGAGAAAGACTAGGGACTATAGCATGATCCCAAAAACCCAATGTAGTCAACAGCCAGCTAATAAAGACATTTTATTGGCTTGAAATCATGTCTTTAGAAGTCTTCTCTAGTGAATACCTCACAAGGATGACACTCAAGGGTCTTTACTGCTTATATACCCTTGGGGAGGAAGAAGCTAGACAATCTGATCAGTTTCAGCAACTTCCTGAGGCTCCTTTGAGCTGTTTACTTCCTGTCTTAATGAGCTATACTGCAGGATGGGCAGTTTCAATCTTGGAGTAAACAGCTACACAACAGGGGCTCTCTGAACTAAGTTCCAGCCTCAATGAGAGACCCTGACACAAAGCTAAGGGAGGCTTGACAGAGGAAGACATCAGTGCTGACCTCTGGTCTCTACATGTGTGTAGACATGTGCACTGATGCATACCATACACTCAGATAAACAGATGTAAATACACACACAAAGAGGTTGGATGAAGGGTGGCATGCTTTGCTTTTTGTTTTTGTTTTGTTTTGCCTGATTTTTTTGAGACAGGGCTTTTCTGTGTAGTCCTGGCTGTCCTGGAACTCTGCAGAACAGACTGGCCTCAAACTCAGAGATACAACTGCCAGTGCCTTCTGCACACTGGGATTAAATGTGTGCCCTACTACCTCGGTTAAGAGTGACACACTTTTGGAGGTGGTTCTATTTCTCCTCCATAGACATCATCCTTAACATAACAATCTTACTATAAAAAATGAGTAAGAGGAATTTATGTCCTGTGGTTACTTATCAATATATCAAAAGTAAAACAAAGTACTTTCCTGAAAAAAAGAAATTCAAGGTTTTGTAACACACAGTCTGACAAGGTTTGTAAATGTGCTTGTCTTCAGGATCTTGAAAGCAATTTCCTTGCTCAAAACTCAAGCCTTCTGACATAAAAACTTCTTTGCTGGGAATGGCTTGCACAATGCTATTTGCATTGCATGCTGATAAAATGTCAGTGGGGTCTTTTTAAGAGAGATAACATCTAAGTAGGGACAATGGATCTACATTGCATGGCATCACCACACACTGCCATGAAATCTTGCTTAGGAAAACTAATATGTAAACCATGAGTGGTGACACACACCTTTAATCTCAGCAGACACAGAAGGATCTCTGAGTTCTAGCTACACAGAGAATCCCAGTCTTGAAAAACAAAACAAAAACAAAAGCAGAGAGAAAGAGAAAGAAAACCACTATGTCATTGTGCTTCCACGGCTGCCCTGCAACATGACCAAGCCATTCTCTTGCTACATTACTTTCTACTTGTAAAATATGTATTTCACCAAATTCAGGGTTTATGTGCAAAGCATAATGTTTTTATTCTTATATATTACAAAAATTAAATCACAAGAGAGATGGTCCACACGCTGAAGGATGGCTTCTGCAATAAGATAGGTCCTAACCATTAAAACGTGTGCTTGGAGATGTATTTAGGAACTGGGAGTCAGGGAATCATCCAGGATTCTTGTGATGGGACCTAAATCTGATGACAAATGCTCTTATCCAAGTGAAAAGGAGGTCTGTCATAGAGAGAAGAAGCTGACATAAGACAGACACAATGACTGAAGAGAAGAGGACACCCATGGGGAAACATACCACAGTGGCTACCAGAAGCTGAATCAGACAGGGAACACATTTTCCTTTGTGCCTCCCAGGTGAAGACAACCAAGTCAGATTTTGGACCTCTACAGACTTAAACACTTATTAATAAATCTAAAACTAATAATAGAGACTACTTCTATAACTTTGGATTAGGGACAATGGTCACTGTAAATATGACATGGAGTGAAGAAGTCTGAAGCAACAAGTGGATTTTAGTATATAAAAATTACTTAAGTTTACAAATAAGAAACTTCCAGAATGTGACTGTTTCATAAAAGGAAGAAATTGGCAGAGCAAGACTAATGGCCAGCATTGGGTTTATGGAAAGTAGATGAGGGGAGGGGTAGAGGAGGAAGATGGCAGACTTCCAGTCTTGTCCCCAGGGTTGTCCCTCTTTCCTGGTGCAGGAGCAGGTTCCCTGCCACCTTTTCTGGACTTCTGATGTGGAGAATGTAGTATCTCCCAGTCTAACAGTTGGTGAGGGACAGAGCTATCTCATAGACAGATATATCCAATGGTTTATGGAAATCTCCTAGGGGTCAGACTTCCTCAGGCTTCTGGAAGGAGATGGGTGCTCTGGACTCCAATAGACATTTCCACTGAATACAGTTATTAACCCCGATGACAGTGTATCTGAACAGGATAGTTGTCAGCTGTGATAACATGACCTGTGTGAAAGGATCTCATGTGGATTTCAGTCAAGAACTAACCTGAAGCTCTTTGCAAGTATTGTAAAATCAAGCCCAGAAGGCTGCTCCAATGTGTCATTCTTCTCTACCAAACTTAGACATGATGGGTGAACCTGAAATTACCATCAGTTGTACCAATCAGAAAAACCCAGACTCAGAATTCTAGAGATTTCTTTCTTATCATGCTCTCTTCTCAATTTTATTTTCTTTAATCCAGAAGTGCTTTTGTTTTACCACTACTATGTCATGATTTACAGGATGTGAAGATGTCTTAGTCACTGTTCTATTGCTGTGACACTACACCATGACCAAAGCAACTCTTATGAAAGAAAGTATTTAACTGGGGCTTGCTTACAGTTTTAGAGGGTTAGTCCATGATCATCATGGTGAGATGCAGACAGGCATGATACTGCAGCAGTAGCTGAGTGCTTACATACTGATCCACAGACAACAGGGGGAAAGGGAGAGGGAAAGGAGGGGCTGGGCCTAGCCTGAGCTTTTGAAACCTCAGAGCCTACCACCAGAGACACACCTCCTCCAACAAGGACACACCCCCTAATCCTTCCCTGTAGAGAGAAGCCTTCCTGCCAGCCTGGTTCCAGAGCTGAATCAGTCCAAAATGAACACACAGGAGGCTATATTAATTATGAAGTTGTTGGCAGTTTGCTTGGTTTCTTACTGGCTACCTCTGACTTAAGTATTTACTCCATAATTGTTAATCTAAGTATTTCTCTTACCGGAGAAAGGGTCTGGACTTCTTACCCCTATGGCGGCTACATTGTGGCTCCCTGTGTTTGTCTTTCCCATAATCCTCCTTGACTCCTAGTCTCACCTATCTTGCTTCCCTATTGGCCAACAGTGCTTTATTGACATATACACAGGACTTCCCCATCACTTCCCAAACAGTTCCCAAACTGTGGACCAAGCATTCAAACATATGAGCCTATGGGGGCCATTCTCATTACAATCACCACAGAAGATTTTATTTCTTGTGGAAATGCTTGCCCATCCTCCAGATGCTGTCAAGTCAGATTTAATCACTGGTTGATAGCTAGTAAATGTGTAGTGTCAGCAAGACTCCAATGTTTGTAGTCAACTTCTCTCTCTTACCTTCAGGATTATTTGTGTATGTGTGTACACATATATATAAACCATCATTTGAAACTATAAAAAAAAAGAAGCAGACTAGAGAACTTCAAAAGAATTGTAGAAACAAAAACAGGGTGGGAGGCAATGAGGCACTTTGGGATAAAGGTAGACTGAAAAGAGAGAGGTAAGGAAGTATTATCATCAGATAAGGCAGAGCAATCCTAGCTCAGAAGGCTGAGATGCAGCAAGCCTACAAACTACAGTTCTCTCAAGAAGAACTGAGAAAGAGGAAGGCAGAGGGAACGGGAGAGGGCCCATAGAAGCAGGAGGGGTGCTTTCTGCTTTACAAACACAAACAACCCAATCACCGTGGAGGCTCCACCCACATGCCTTGAAGCTTTGTAACTGTGTGCTTCAGAAACACTGATGCTCTCTTGGGTGTGTTAGGATTTGGATCCTAAATGTCTCCCAAAGTTTCATGTGTTAAAGTCTTGGTCTCCAGCCATGGCACTATGGGAAGGAAGATGGTGGCCCTTCAGGAAGTAGGGCCTAATTAGAGGAAGTTAGGTCATCAGGGGTGTACCCTTGAAGGGAACTTTGAGAACCAAGCGCTTTCTCTTCTATCTTTTGTTTCCCAGACACAAAGAGGCAGGAAGTACCCATTACCACACACCTCCACTTTGATATTCTGCTTTGCCACTGGCCCAGAAGCAACAGGACAAAGTACCTATGGGCTGCAACCTCTAAAACTATGGGGCAAAGGGAAATGTACTGATAAACACCATGACCAAAACAACTTGGGGGAGGAAAGGGTTTACTTGGCTTACATGTTCATCATTAAAGGAAGTCAGGACAGGAACTCAAACAGGGCAGGAACCTGGAGGCAGGAGCTGAGGCAGAGGCCATGGAGGGTGCTGCTTACTGGCTTGCTCAGCCTGCTTTCTTATAGAAGCCAGGACCCCCATACCAGGGCTGGCACTGCCCACCATGGGCTGATCCCTCACCCACGGATCACTAAATAAGAAAAGCACCTACAATATTTCTGGCAGCCAGATCTTATGGAGGCATTTTCTTAATTGGGGTTCCCTCCTCTCTGATGACTCCAGCTTGTGTCAATTTGACATAAAACTATCCAGCACATGAGTGCTTCTTCCTTTTAAGTTGGCCTTCAGATACCTTATTTCCTTATAGAAATGGAAAGCTGACAAACAAGGCTGGTACTGAGGTAAGTAGGGGTTCAGCTTCTCCCATCTTCCCATCCTGGTCCTCTCATCTCCAGCAGCGTAAGCTTTGTTTTTCTTCGCATCCTCCTACTTTTATTCTAAGCACCTGGAAGACATTTTATCTAAGCAAAAAAAGTTCTGGTTACTATAGTATCTGAAATTCACGGAGGTGAGACAGGAATTAGAAATGATGTTCTGAAAGGTATCTTTCAGTCAAGTGCTATTAACAGCATCAAGAAATGACAATTCTCTAAAGGGCAAGAAACACTCGGGAAGGAGCTCACGTTTTCAGCTTGGTTTATATAAAGCTGTGTATCTGTGCTTGGTTTTTATTCTACCTTAAAGGAAGGTGTGGGGCAATAACAACGGAGGCATGTCCATGCCCATAAGCTATGGGTTTGGATCTCCCCATCTGCCTCTCTACCTCCAGCCATCATCCCATCAAGATGTTCCCCAATGCCTTTACACATCACAAGTCACAAAGAATACACTGGTGAGAGAGGCCAGGGTGCAGAGAGAGGTCAAGATGCTGTTTTAGTGAGTCTGAGTAGAATTTACAAATATGCCACAAGACTTGGAGGTTTAAACAGTAGAAATTTCTTTCTTTTTCTCTCTCTGGTGTGTGTGTGTGTGTGTGTGTGTGTGTGTGTGTGTGTGTGTGTGTGTATGTGTGTGTGTATGTGTGTGTGTGTGTGTGTGTGTGTGTGTGTGTGTGTGTGATTTTTGTCTTTTGAGACAAGATCTTACTACATAACTCTGGCATCTCCCAACACTTGGGAGGCAGAGGCAGGTGATCTCTGTAAGTTCAAGACCAACCTGGTCTACAGAGCAAGTTCCAAGACAGCCAGAGCTGTTACACTGTGAATCCCTATCTCAAAAAAGCAGAAGAAAATAGAGGTTCAAGGTCAGCATGGATAATTTAGCGAGATTTTGTCTCAGAACAAAAAGTAAATGAAGTGAAGGGGTTAAGGAGAGTCCAAGTGGCTATTAGGTGGCTGTTAGATTTAAGAATGGGAAAACCTGCCATAAAGCTCACTGGTAGAGGGCTAGCTTAACATATATGGAAGCCCTTAGGATCAGTTCTCCGGTACAGCCTGAAGCAAACAAACAAAACAGGAAAGAAACAATGGATAAATAATGAAACCCCACACTAGCAGGCTGTATTTTTATTTGGGTCTTACCAAATGTTCTTTAGTTTCTGAAGTTATTATTATTAGAGTGTTCTGTTAATCACAATGGTTCAATTCCTAGCACCCACATGGCAACTCACAACTATCTTCAACTCCAGTACAGGGGATCTGACTTTTGGCCCCTGTAGGTACCAGGTATGCACATGGTACACAGACACACATGTAGACCGAACACTCATGCATACAAATAAAATAAAATTCAATGGTTTCCCAGACAACATGACTTTTCAGTCTTCACCCTTGAAGTTTTAGGTTTTATTTATATCTAGTATATTCCTAAGATGGGGAGATGAGAACTAAGTGGCTATGGGATGGGCTGTTAGATTTGTTTTGTTTTGTTTTGCATTGTTTTTATTTTTCCAGACAGGGTTTCTCTATGTAGTCCTGACTGTCCTAGAACTTGATTTGTAGATCAGGCTAGCCTTGAACTCAGAGATCTGTGTACCTCTGCCTCCTGAATGCTGGGATTAAAGGCACGTACCGCCACCACCACCATCACCTGGCAAGCTGTTAGCTTTTCAAGACTAGAAAAGGTTGCCATTTCTCTAAAGTCCTGTTACTCACCTCACATCAGCATATGAGATGCTGATGAGAGTCTCCTCATAGATCTCTGTTGTCTGTCTGAGCCGGAAAATAAACTTTTATTTCTCCCCATGTTGGGAAGCATATGGATTCTGTTGTTGGCTTTCATTCTTGTGTTTATGCTCAATAATTTTTATGGTTCAATAAGAAAACAACTTAGGGGAACAAAACAATTCAGGAATTCTTCACAGATATATCAGCCACTAACTGAATGAAGCCACGGGGACATGTGATTGAAGGCAGCTGACACTGTCTCTCTTTGCCCAGAGCCCAGACAAGAAGGCAATGACAGCCTTAGTTCTGGGCAGGCATCCTTTCTGTGGAGCCCGTAGAGCCACATCCTTAGCAAATGACTCCACAGAGGGCTCTTCCACACTCTTGCCAGCACTTCTGATTGTGTCTTCAATCAGAGCCATCCTAAGGACTATGAAGTGTCATTTCACTTTGACTTTGATGCCTGAGACATGGAGCATCTCTTCTGGTGACTCTTAGTCATTTGTATGTTTTCTCTGGAAAGAGCCTGTGATGTTTGAATCAGGTTCTCCTATTGTTGGCTGTCATACATTCTCTATTGTGATGCTAAATCCTTATCAAACATATGATCTGCAAATGTTTACTCCAGCTGTGAGTTGTCTTCTCATCTTACTAATAATATCATTTGAAGTAGTATGGATGAAATATAATTTATTTTTTCTATCATTAATGCTTGGTATCATATGCAAGAAGGTGTTCTTTAACCCGAGGGCATGCAGATTTATTCCTATTTTCCCCTAAGGGTCATATAGTGTTAGCTCTTAATTCCAGTCTGTGACCTATTTTGAGTTAATATTTGTATGTGGTATAAGGTAAGGGCCTAACTTCATTGCTTTGCATGCGGTTAAACAACTGTCCCAGCAAAATCTGCTGAATTCCCAGTGATTCATAAATAACATTTCAGTCGGGCGGTGGTGGCACACTCCTTTAATCCCAACACTCGGGAAGTTCCATAATGATAATAACACTATTGTTACTATTTCATAATTTATTTGTGTGGAGAGGAGGAAGAGAGGTCAGAGGGCACACCAGGTTCCCTCCCTTCAGCCTGTTGGTCCCAAGGATTGAGCTAGAGTTATTAGGCTTGGTCTTAAATATTTTAATAGCTAAGAAATCTACCTGGCTTCCCAAGTGTTTTAATACACACTTCTAATTAAGAATCCACTAAAATAAGCTACAGAGAAACACTGTCTCAAAAAACAAAAAATCTACCAAATTCTAGTCCAATGTCTTCACTTCATAGTATATATGTGTGTGTGTGTGTGTGTGTGTATGAGTTTATGTATGTATGTGTGTGTATATGCATATGTATACATACATATGCTGAGAAAGATTATCTTAAAAGTATCTTTAAATACTCTATCTGGTAAAGAGTGATTGAAAGAAGAAGAAAATTTTGCTTTTACCACATAGGCTGCTGAGGACTAATAACAGAAATGTATGGGGCATAATTACCAAGAAGCGACTGATTAAGTGACATATGGTGATTTGACCCAAGATTTACCAAAGAGCATCCTGGCACAGAGCAGGATGCATGAGGAAGTGAGGCTCCCTTACAAAGGCCTCTGCACAGGAATGCTGTTGGCAGCTTTGGGAGCTACCTGGAGTGGGGACACTGCAAGTGGCCACAGAAGGGAAAGGGAGTGACAGAAGAGGAGGCCACCACAGGGCTGCACCACAGGCTGCAGACCTGGGGAGGCAACCACCATATCTGTGCTTTAGAAATGTGGTCAGCGGCTTATGGATGATGGGTCACTGGAGGAGACCAGATGTTCTCGGGGGATTCTTGCAACATTGCAAGACAAGAGTAGAACCCTGAGTTCACAACCAGTTCTCAGACTGGAAGATATGTTCTGAACTACAGGAGTATCTTATTTGCTTTTTATTTTTTAAAATCTTGCTCTAGAGTACCAGATGGGGAAGAGGCTGAGACAAGCTCTCCCTAGAGTGCCCCAGCCCCAGCACAGCTGTTCAGCCCTACCCAGGCAGAAGTACCCATTCGTGTTCCCCACCTGGTCCTGGGAAGCATTCCAGTTTATGGCCTGTCCCTATGCTAAAGTAACCACAAAGAGAGCAAAAAAGAACATGTATACCCCAGACAATTCAGAGAGTGTGTGGGTAGGGGCTGGTCTTCAGAGAGAGTGAGCAGGGGCTGGTCTTCAGAGAGAGAGTGAGCAGGGGCTGGTCTTCAGAGAGAGAGTGAGCAGGGGCTGGTCTTCAGAGAGAGAGTGAGCAGGGGCTGGTCTTCAGAGAGAGAGTGAGCAGGGGCTGGTCTTCAGAGAGAGAGTGAGCAGGGGCTGGTCTTCAGAGAGAGAGTGAGCAGGGGCTGGTCTTCAGAGAGAGAGTGAGCAGGGGCTGGTCTTCAGAGAGAGAGTGAGCAGGGGCTGGTCTTCAGAGAGAGAGTGAGCAGGGGCTGGTCTTCAGAGAGAGAGTGAGCAGGGGTTGGTCTTCAGAGAGAGTGAGCAGGGGCTGGTCTTCAGAGAGAGAGTGGGCAGGGGTTGGTCTTCAGAGAGAGTGAGCAGGGGCTGGTCTTCAGAGAGAGAGTGAGCAGGGGCTGGTCTTCAGAGAGAGAGTGGGCAGGGGCTGGTCTTCAGAGAGAGAGTGAGCAGAGGCTGGTCTTCAGAGAGAGTGAGCAGGGGCTGGTCTTCAGAGAGAGTGAGCAGGGGCTGGTCTTCAGAGAGAGAGAGTGGGCAAGGGTTGGTCTTCAGAGAGAGAGTGGGCAGGGGCTGGTCTTCAGAGAGAGTGAGCAGGGGCTGGTCTTCAGAGAGAGAGAGTGGGCAGGGGTTGGTCTTCAGAGAGAGAGTGGGCAGGGGCTGGTCTTCAGAGAGAGTGAGCAGGGGCTGGTCTTCAGAGAGAGAGAGTGGGCAGGGGTTGGTCTTCAGAGAGAGAGTGAGCAGAGGCTGGTCTTCAGAGAGAGAGTGAGCAGGGGCTGGTCTTCAGAGAGAGAGTGAGCAGGGGCTGGTCTTCAGAGAGAGAGTGAGCAGGGGCTGGTCTTCAGAGAGAGTGTGAGCAGGGGCTGGTCTTCAGAGAGAAAGTGGGCAGGGGCTGGTCTTCAGAGAGAGAGAGTGAGCAGGGGCTGGTCTTCAGAGAGAGAGTGAGCAGGGGCTGGTCTTCAGAGAGAGAGTGAGCAGGGGTTGGTCTTCAGAGAGAGAGTGAGCAGAGGCTGGTCTTCAGAGAGAGTGAGCAGAGGCTGGTCTTCAGAGAGAGAGAGTGAGCAGGGGCTGGTCTTCAGAGAGAGTGTGAGCAGGGGCTGGTCTTCAGAGAGAGAGTGAGCAGAGGCTGGTCTTCAGAGAGAGAGTGAGCAGAGGCTGGTCTTCAGAGAGAGTGAGCAGAGGCTGGTCTTCAGAGAGAGTGTGAGCAGGGGCTGGTCTTCAGAGAAAGTGGGCAGAGGCTGGTCTTCAGAGGTGGGAAAATGCAAACTGGGATTAACCTATGGGCTTGAATATGTCTGACCCAGAACGAAGACAACATGTCTGTTTGACTTGCTAGTAGTTCACATGGTCTCGCTCTCCTGGCTCGTGGCCTGTCATGCAGTTAAGAAAATATACCATCTCTGCAAACATTTTCTGAACCATGTTTTCCCTCCCGATGAAGCTGTGGCTAGTAGATGATCTAATTCTCCAGGAAGCGTAGGTTTTGACTTTAGTCTTCCATGTTCCCCTGAGGATTCTGGGGATGGTCAATAAGTGTCCAATCACCTTTATTTGTCTTCGATGTGAAGTTCTCAAAAGACTTGTGATTTTCAGGATGCAAAAGCTGCCTCTAAGATAACTTCTCTTTTCTCCGTACCCAGTTCACCTGTGTCTTCTTGTGGAGCATGAGCTAATACACTGAGGCCCCCTGGCAGCAAGGAGGGTGAGCAGACACGCACCAAGCCTCAGTGGGGGAAGCTCTGAGTCCAACGTCAAGGCAGACATGCAACAATGAGTGGTCCTGACTCTTTAGGAACCTTAAGAGCTTCTGGGAAAGCAACTTCCGTGGAGGAGTAGATGTTGCAAGCGGGAGAGGCAAAGCAAACAGGACCGAAGGCCAGAGAAACGTATCCAGTCTGATTGGGGTCGGCTCACAGCAGGCGCTGTGGGGGAAAACTGAGGGCCACAAGCTGCTTAAGAGCAGCTTTCTGTCCCTGATTGGCAACAGGACAGAAATAAATCTGCAATTAACAATCTCAAAGGCATACTTTCATCACGGGCACTTAGGAGAAAGGAAACAGAGCTGACATAAACTTTGATGTAAATGCAGCTTTAAGTGTTGTTTTTTTTTTCTTTCCCCCTCCTTCTTTTAGTGATCTGACACCTTCCCCTTGACAGAAATAGCAGCGTATTAATTCTCTGCTAAACCTTCTCTTGAAATGTGCGTTTACGTCTGGCATGACTTTATCCCCGTGTCACCTGGTCCTGCCCCCCACATTCCTGTTCCTCCTGGCGATACCCACCCAAATTTCAACACATTCTTCCCTCACAAATTTAGCATTAGCTCAAGTCATTACCTATATTTAGAGTGTTCCTTCATCCTTTCTCCAATATAAAGGCCAGCTGCAGTAATGGGTGTGTGTGATTTAGGAAGCAGAAGTGTTCATTTCTGATTTATATGTTTAAATCCATCTCTTGTGTTTGTGGTCAAGGTAGCTTTGACAGATTCGGGGGACAATGAAAACTCTACATTGGCCAGAAAGTAAGCAGGCAGCATTCCTCGATTTATTATGTGAGCTCCCCACACAGTCTGTCATGTGGAATTTGTGTGGGATCTTATTTACTATATTACAAAAGCTGTCCTTCGTGTGTATTTATGCAGGGGAGAAAACAGGCCTCTTTTATACAAGTCAAATGTCACTTTAGAAACGATTACTCCGGAATGTCCAGAAAGCATTCCATGGCTTTTGGATCCCCTGAAAAACATAATTTGCTTTCCACAACAAGTTAACAAGGGTGAGGTGTATGTGATGATAATGCAGCCTTCTGGCTGGAGACCAAGTTGCTCGAACGTGGGAGGAGATTCACTGGAGGCGTGAGGTAGAGCTCCACCTAGGACCAACCAGAAATGGAAGATAGAGGGGGGGGGGGTAAGGAAATCACTGCACTATCCCAGACAGCCACCAGCAGCGACCCTGGACACTCAGGGAAAGGTGAGGACATCCTGAGCCTGGTGACATCTTCCCATCTATATGGATGCCTCATGTTGCCATGCTTCTAGTTGTTTCCAAGTTCTCTGAATCCATCTCCATTGTGGTGGCTAGAGACATTCATTTAAGACAAATAAGATGAATTGTGTGCAATATAAAAGAAAAGACGGGAGCAACTGCTAACAGCTGTTGGAATGACCCAGGAAAGTTCAACCCAACAAAGCTGATCAAGGCCAAAACTCACCTGTTGTTTGTGGTCAATGGAAAAACAGTCATTTAAACTACAAAACCGAAATGCAACTTGTGAGCAAAAAAATAAAATAAAAAAGTAAATTGTTCTGATAAAGTCACGCTCATCATCATAATCATCACTCTAGGATTATGACCTTATTGGAAAGGTTCAAATGACACATCTGTCGATGCTGGAAACAGCCTTCCTAGCTCCCACATGACCCGCATGGGCTCAGGTCAGTGGAAAAATGTCTTCCCCTTGCTGCTACGTGGGAGTTTTCATAGCTCTCCATTCTCTTTCCATGTGTTTGCTGGGTGTGTATATTCCCTTGAAAATTGTCTCAGGATATAAAAATTTTTGTTTCACAAACACTTAGAAATACTAGCTGAGGACTGCAACCACAGCTCTTTGTTATCTCTCTGCTAAAATATGATCTGTCGGTTATGAGTTGGCTCATTCCAGTCAGCCGTTGGCCAAAGGTTTAGGGTAAAGCAAAAGAAATAGGGACTGAGGAGACCTCTTTCCAATCTTGGGTACTGCAATTTCATTTAAAGTCTACGAGTGGGCTCTGAGGGTCATGAAGATGTCACTACTCTCTGAGGCCCCAATCGAGCAATGACAAGCACAGACAGCATGCGATACACATTTACACACTTAAAGAAAAGTAAGGAAAAAAATAAACCAAGTAAAGGAGCCACTTGGGCCACAACCCTGGTGCCCACCAGGCTCTCTTAAGGCAATGGAACTTTTCAGCAAACCAACTCCAGATTAAATTTTTTTCAAGGTTCCTTCCAAGGTTGGTTCAGGGGACATGAAAGATTTTGCTAACAGTTTATGCCTTCCTTCATGGTATAACACATCAGCATAAAAACAATACAAAACTGGAGAAGAAATCAACAAGATCTATCAGTGGATTGTAATAAAGACTTGAACATTTGAAAGGGGATGAAATTTATTGCCAAGATTTACAGTAATTATACATAACTATAAAGCCAAGCTCTTTGAAAAATAAAAAGAGATTACTCAATAAATGTGCTTAATGCAATAACTCTGAGAAAGAGGAGGAAAGTTGAACCCCTAGCTCCTTGTTTATACCAAAATTAGTTTCAAATGGAACTTGATTTTCGTATGTAAAATGAAGCCATGAGCAGCAGTGGTGGTGGTATGTGTGGTGGCGGCAATGGCGGTGGCGGTGATGGCGGCAACAGTGGCAGATGTGAGGGCAGTAGCAGTGGTGGTGCACACCTTAAATCCCAACACCCCAGAGGCAGAGGCAGTTGGGTCTCTGAGTTCAAGGCCAGCCTGGTCTATAGAGTGAGTTCCAGACAGCCAGGGCTACACAGAGAAACCAGTCTCAGGAAAAAAAAAAAAAAAAAACCAAACCAAACAAACAAACAAAAGAGTAAGGAGGGAATACCTAAGGAATGCAGGAAACAATACTGGACTCCAGCCACAAACAAGAGAAATATTTGCAACCCAGATCCCAAGAGTTGCCTTCCCTGGAGAGAAGCTCTGTGCTTTACACTCCGTGGGAACATTCTGGAAAGGGCCTGGGAAACACTCATAAGACCCGGTTCTGAGGACTCTCTGTGAGCTGTAACATTTCTGGTGGATTTAGCAGCGCTTATTAGAATGTAGAAACCATGTATTTCAGCAGCCACAGCCACAGAGATTGACCCCACACTCCCGGGGTCTGAGGTTCCACTCAAGGGTGAAGGCTGAAGACGCTCTGACACACTTGGCCTGTCACTCACACTGGAATCAGGTCCCCCACATCCCTTCTCCTTGCCCTCCTCTTCCCTCCCCTCTCCTGCAATTGACACTGTTTTTTAAGAGGACTGGAGATCTCCTCACAGCCAGACCAAATGACCACCCTATGGACACCAGGTCATTATGATCTTGAAGTCATTATGATGGGTGCTTGCAGCATCTTGAAGGCTGGATGAGGTCCCTTTTCACTTTACAGATAGCATGTTTGCAGCTTCTAGAGCAGTTTGGTGAATGAACAGACAAGCGAATGGATAAATGGATGGGTGAATGAGATAAACTCCACCTGTTGAATGAATGAATGTGTGAAGGAGATAAACTAGCTTAGTCGGGGTACTGGTGGGTAGATTAGCACTGGGACTGGCACTTTCACCATAGGTAAGAGTTCTAAAATGTGGACAAAGACACACAGCTTCTATATCGTCTTCTAAAGCGTAGACAGTTAATCTTGTGCATGAAGATTATTTTCAGGTATGCAAAAATCCCATTACCTCAAAGAACGCAGTCTGAGTAGCTGGTAATGAATCATGAACACGGCAGGCTGGGTTAGATTTGATGAAACCAAAACCTATTAAGCTCAGAAGCCTGGCTTGTTAAATAACAATGCTCCCGTAAACAAGCCTGTGAGATTTATTGTGCCCCTGGGCAAGTCTCTGGAATGAACACAGAAAATGCTTCTGTTGATTAGCCCTTTTAGCTACAGGCTGAGTACTGACCTAAAAGGGAAAGCTCTGCCCTCCAGATCTTACATAATGTGCCCTTATCAATTCCTGTCAGAAGAGTTCCCCACAGGGCTGGCAGCCACGGGAGTGCTTCTGCCTTAGCCAAACCCATGTACCCAGAGCCTCCTGGGGAGCAGAGCTCCACCACCAAAGGCTAAAGAGTAAGTTTCAACGAGAAGGGAACGCAAGGAGAAGGATAAGGGAAATTAATATAGCTAACAAGATGACTGACTCATGTTCAGACAAAGAGCGGAAGCCCTGTCCAAGTGTGTGTGATAACCAGTCCAAGGTCAGAAGGGAACTGCAGTCGCCCCACAGATCCTCTGTCACCTCCTCAGGGCTGGCTCTGCAGCAGGAGGGGTCATTTTTCAGAGGCAAGCCCTGGATATGCCAACTTATTTTTACTGGATAGAGGAAAGATACCCTTCTACAGAGGACATAGGACGTTCATTTAGAGCCACCAATAGAAGCCTCTGTCAGCACTCCAAGCTCACTCACCCAACTTTTGGGATATTTCCCAAATGGCTCTAAAAAAAGGTACACACAACAGGAAATAGAAGCCAAGAGAGAACTCAAAAATCACAAAAGCAATGGTAGATCTAGAACATTCTAATAAATGTGGATGGACTTCTCAGCTGTGAGAGCCATACAGTTTTTCTAGCTGGACGGTGCAGCTCCATACGAATCTCCTCCCTGAATCCAGTGGCTATCCTCCCCATGTGCTCCATGGGAAAACCTCCTCTGTTTACCCTTGGACGCAATGGAAAAGAAGCTGTAGACTTCTGAGAGTCTACCCAATGACGCCTGGGGCTTGATGGAGGAGAAGTCTACTATCCAGCGAGGCCTTCTTGTGAGCCAGTGTGTGCTGGTTACAAGGGAGACAGGCCCTAGGTAGCCTAGCCACCCCAGCAGAAGCCTCAGCAGAGACATGAAGAAGTTATCTTAGAATGAATGCCAAGTGAGTATGTGTATGGGTCCGGTTTCTATACCATCAGGCCACAACCCCATGAGATACCCTGACTGAGAACCAGCCACTCACAGGACAAAGATAGGGAGCAGAAATAGGCCACAAACTTTCTAGTAACAAAGTAGATTTCAGAAGGGTTGACTGGTCAAACTGTAAGAGAGAGTTCTAACAGGTTTCTTGCTCAGTGACTCTTGGGAGGTACAATAGAAATGCTACACTATCAAGGAGGTCTTACATCCGGTTACTTACTGCACCATTCTTTGAGAGGAAGGCTGTAGGAGTGCTTCTACATACGGTGGTGTGTTTTGGAGGAGAGCAGGCTGAGTGTGGAGCTCACAGCTGTAGGAAGGCAAGCCAGGTGGTTGGCTGGGGTTGGCTGTGGGAGAAGCCCTGCAGGCAGAAGAGTACAGGATGGCGGCCACAGGCAGGCCCCGGTGTCTGTCAGCTGGATGAAGCTGCGATGACACTGCCTTTCCTATCCAAAACACTGCTCCCATCCAAAGCCCTGTTGTTTGTTATTGTTTTCTCCAAACTCTAGAATGTTCCTGGGCCACAGAGGTTATTTTTTTACCCTGAGCATAAATACAGATGATTTAATTGTGAGATCCTAGATTATGCGGAGAGTCCTTTGATACTTAACTCTCCCCTAAGATTTAAGACTTATTTTATTTCAGCCTCGAGCCTCAAATTCAGACTTCAAAATATAAAGCAAAGATGAAAGCCCAGACGAGAACAGAAAATGAAAAACAAACAAAACACAGTTCAAAGATAGTACAAGGAAAACATACTTCAGATACTGGAGACAGCTGGTGTGCTGCCTCAGTCCCCACAGGTGTCTCAGCCCTAGTGTTTCCCCATGATGTCTCAGGCCTAGAATTCCTCCATAGGTGATGCGTCCTTAACACACCCGAGGACACTGAGGATGCTTAGCCTTTCTGAGGTCTTTTCTGTTTCTCTCCTCTCTTCTCTCGTCCCCCTCCTCTCTTGCTCTTTCTCCCTTCCCCTTCCTCCTCCCCCTCTCTCCTTTCCTCCTTTCCTTCTACTGCATTCTTTCTTTGGACTTTCTTTTTTGATTTTTGAGATAAGGTCTCTGTAGCCCTGGCTGTCCTAGGAATCGGCTGGCTTTGAACTAACAGAGATCCTCCTGCCTCTGCCTCCTGAGCACTGGGATTAAAGACGTATGCCACCACCTGGCCAACTGCATTCTTTCTTTGGACTTTCTTTTTGGATTTTTGAGATAAGGGCTTGCTAACCCTGAGTTTAAATTCTTCCTGCCTCTCCTGTGGTTTGGAATTATAAATATACACCACCACCCATGAATTCACATTTATTTATTTGGAATAGAAAAAAAAATGGTTCTGTGACCTTTGGGTGGTAATGTATGTTTTCTTTCCTTTTTTTTTTTTTTTTTTTTCCTTCGAGAAAGGGTTTCTCTGTGGCTTTGGAGGCTGTCCTGAAACTCGCTCTTGTAGACCAGACTAGTCTCAAACTCACAGAGATCTGCCTGCCTCTGTCTCCTGAGTGCTGGGATTAAAGACATGCACCACCACCGCCTGGTGATAATGTATGTTTTAAGTGTGAGAAATATCAAATATGAGTCTTTTTCCTCAACTACTATAAAATGTTTGGAACAAGGAACTGAAATCTTTTTTATCTCCTCTGCCTTATAAGACTTTTATGCAAATGTTTTAGTCCTCCTCATCCAGTAACACCTTTGTTTACACAAAGGCCCACTGCAGTATTCCAGGAATTTGGTGGCCTAGAGCAGTGACTCCTTTCCCCTTCATTTCCTGTAGGACAACACTTTTCAGACTAGGCAATTGGATGAGATTGTGAGGTCAGACCCCAGCCAATGAGGAAAAGGGACCACCACCACCTGAGTTAGCATAAAAACTAAACATACTTCCTGTCTCTGGCATGTTAGCTCTTCCAAGTGCACCCTCTAGATCAAGAGTCAAGTTTGCCTGCGCCGACACTTTAACTGGAGTGGTGGTCTTTTTCTCTGTGACCCTGAGGGCAAGAGCTCTAAACTGAAAATCCGCGTGAATGGGCAAAAAGAGTAGTGCACTAGTGCCCTGCACACAAACCTCTTCCTGCCCGTGTCCCCCAGCACCGAGAACTTGGGGTTCCCCTCCAGAGAAGTCACAGCACAGAAAGGTTCAGTCAGCAGCTCAAGGCCATGCTTTTGCCCAGCCCCAGACTCACAGAGCCTCTCACCGTCCACCTCACATGGCAAGGTATGGCCTTGACCATAAACCCTGCATTCTCAAGACACTCATGACGAAAGCCAGACCCCTGCCTGTGAGCGCCATGGTGGCAATGGAGCAAACACAGGCTCTCAGAACAAAGGGGATTCTAGCTGGTACACACGGATAGAGGAAAACTGCCCAGGAGTGTGTGAAGGCTCAGAAGATACACACCTGCAGGCTTGCTGAGAGAGAGCAAGCGCAAGCTCTGTTCCAAAGAGCATCAGAGCTTAGGGAGCGTGGAGGAGCTCTACGCCATTCTTATTAAAAAGTCTGACCGGCCAATACACTTCTTATTAAATAGACCAACTCATTAACATATGCCGAATACACTGAATGCTTGTAAGAGATTCTCTGTGTTTTTCAGGTTAAAAAAATTATTTGGGATATTATTTGCTCCCAGATATAAAAGTGATGTTCCTCACAGCCAAAACCTAGTCCAGGTACAGAAGACACTAGGAGGAAGAAGCCTTTGCTCCTGGGACCCAAGAGTGGCTGTTGCACCTCTCAAGGGCACTGTTCCTTGTGATGACTGAGTTTCCTTTGTGAACAAATCGAGAGATGTTAAGAAGGCATGGGGGAGTGTGGCAGTGGTGGCGCACGCCTTTGATCCCTGCACTCGGGAGGCAGAGGCAGGAGGATCTCTCTGAGTTCCTCTAGCCTGGTCTACAGAGTGACTTCCAAGAGAGCCAGGACTACACAGAGAAACCCTGTCTTGGGGGGGGGTGAAGGGGGACAAGCATGGAGGACTCTTGCCTTAGCCCTTAACTTCACAGGAAACTACAATATGCTTAATAGCCTTTTTGGGTTTCCTGCTTGGACATCCTCACCAGGTTGCTGTGGAGCACAGCCTCCTCTCCTTGGCGCTGGAGATGCAAACACTGTCTGAGCCCTGAACCCTGAGGTACAGACTCTCCCCGTCACCATTTAAATACACACAGGCATTTCCCTACCCACAAATCAGAACTGCTGTGAGACCCGCAGACCATACTTTTTTTTCTTTTTTACATTTTACGATGAAACAAGGCGTGTTGGATGCTGGATGCTGCACCAGGTATTTTAGATGTGATCTAAACTAAAGGAAAACACAGGGGTAGAAAAGCCATTCCCTTCTCCCCCTCCTCTTCTTGCAGTTTGCAAGGCAGTTCCTGCTGTTCTAACTCTCATCAGCACAATAGTGGTGCTGATGGAAAAGAAGTGTGGTTGCACTAAGCAAGGCAGGGTCTGACCCAGGGCAATGTGGGAGTTGAGTCATGGCTTTCTTCCTTTCTCTCTCAGGGGGAGGCACTGGGGCGAGAAGCTCCCCCCATCCTGAGGGGTGTCAGTGAGGGCCAGGATAGCTCCTCACAGCACAGTCCCTGCTGTGGCCTGTCACAGTCAGTCACCAGCATTACAGGAACTTGTCCCCTCAGCACGGAGGGGGGATGGCAAAAGCAGCAAACTGCTGTTTCAGGATGTGATCAAGACTGGCATCATCAACCATGTGACCAGCCTCCCGCAGGCAGGAGTCAGAGACAATGCCCTGGGTTGAAAAAGGAAGCCACCCATTGTGACCCAGGAGAGACCTCAGCAAGTTGTTTGTGCTCTGCACTCTGAGCTGACAAAATGGCCCCACAGTGAGCAGAGACTTAGTCCACCCAAAGTCATTGGGATGAGCTTCTGAGTAAAAGTGGGGGACCAAAACCTGATTTTAAATAAAGCTAGAATGTTTAACTTTTGAGTCTAAGCCTGATTGTGAACTTTTGAGACAAAAAACATCTAATTCCCTCATGAAAACAGAAAGTGGCTTTTAAGAAAACTTAATGTAGAAGCTGTCTCAGTCTTACTTTTATTTATATCTTTCTACTTTTTTTGTTTGTTTGTTTGTTTTTGGTTTTCGAGACAGGGTTTCTCTGTATTGTTTTGGAGGCTGTCCTGGAACTCACTCTGTAGACCAGGCTGGCCTCGAACTCACAGAGATCCACCTGCCTCTGCTTCCTGAGTGCTGGGATTAAAGGCGTGCGCCACCACCGTCCGGCTATATCTTTCTACTTTAAAAATTGTATATGTATGGGTATTTTGCTTGCATGTCTGGAGTCTCAGACAGTTGTGAGCCACCAGGTGTGTGCTGGGAATTGAACCCAGGTCCTCTTCAGAGACAGCAACCAATGCTCTGAATTCCGAACTATCTCTCCAGCCCATTGTATCAGATTTACATCCATTGAAAATTAGCAAATGCCAGACTGAAAAGGTTGCTAATTAAATCTGAATGAGATTTACATACATAAATTTACATACATAAAGCAAAGCCACTGGGGTAAATATAGAGCTAATAGGAGAAGCAGTAATACCAATGAGCATGGTCTTTTAAAGGTGATAGGTTTTCATTCTCCTTGGAAAATAACGTGGAGTCAGCAAAAAGCTGCTTGATGGAAGGGTGAAACCCATTACAGAGGATTTTTTTAAAAGTCTTAAATGTAGGCCCAGTCTTATCTTAAGTACAGGCTCACACCCATGAGTCACTCAGTAGTTCCTGTTAAATCCATGTCTGGCTACTCAGAGGGACGCCCAGCAAGACCTTCCACTCTGTCATTGAAGTGTAGCCCTGACAGGCATCCACAGACTAGGAGGAAGGCAAGTCTTTGGTTCACTTTGTAGCCAAAGCCCAAGAGTCTCCGCCTATTGGCGTGCTTGGTTGTTGGGTGTTAGGATATCAAACCTTAGGCCTAATGCGTGCTAGGCAAGACTTCTATCACTGAGCTACATTTCCTCCTCACTAAGAGCCTTTGAAAACACGATTTTGACCTTGTTTTTATCTGTTGGATCTTCTTTTACTAAAGGCCTCCGCTGCCACTGAGAATTACATTCAGCTCTGTGTTTTCTGCCTGCTGTCTGAATTCCTGTAGCAACTCAGCTGTGTGAGCCCGGTGAACTAACCACTCTGGAGATGTCCACGAATTCTTCCCCAAGTTCAGGACATGAGTCGGCTCTCTTTCTAATATTAGAAGGAAAATGTCATCATTTTCCCCATGAGATGGCATCTCCAAGAACCCGAAATAGCTGTTCAGTCAAAACTCTGTATGTCAGACACATGAAAAACCTCATTTCAAATGACTCATTGTCAAAGTGGCTAGCAGTGGCCAGACTGAAAAGCTGAGCTAGCTCCATGGTCAGTGTTGGGCCATATAATGAAAGATGAGTCTGTCTGTACTCCTGGCTCACAGGAAGCACTTTTCTTTTCAGAGTTATTTATTTTCTGTGTGCGAATATGACTATGGATCACTCACATGCCTGGTGACCACAATGGTCAGAAGAGGGCCTTGGATTGCCTGAAACTGGAGTCATAGAACCTGGGTCTAAAAGATTATTTGTTTAAGAAACAAGTACATTGACTTTTTGCTTGCGAATGTGTTGGGACAGGGTTTTAATTATGCTGCTGTAGCTGGCTTCAAATTATGCTCTCAAACGATCCTTCTGCTTCAGCTTCCTGGGTGGCTGGGACATAAGCATGCACTAGCACACCTGTCTGACTTTTGAAACTTCCGTTTGTATGTCTATGTATGCATGCATGTGCATGAGTGCAGCCAGGAGTGCATGCGTTCCCCAGCATTCATGTGGAGGCCAGAGGAGTACGTTAGCTCTCTCCTTGTGCCACTCATGCTGCGGGCATCCAACTCCAGTGGTCAGCTTTTGCACCCAGCAATCTCACCTGCTGCGCCATCTTCCTGCTCCTCCTCTAACTTGTTTTTTTAAATTAAGAGTGCAAGAACTGGAGAGATGGCTCCATGGTTAAGAGCACATCCTGCTCTTGTAAAAGACCCAGGGTCAATTTTCAGCACCTGTTAGGTGACTCCTGAAACTTCTCTACGGGGAGTCTGATGCTTGTGGTCTCCAAGGACTCCTGCACTCATGTGCATATACCCTCTCCACGGATGCATACTCTTAGTCAAAATAGATCTGTTTTACTTAAAAGTGAAGTGCCCCCTTTTTTGTTTTGTTTTTTTTTTTTTTTAAGACAATGTAGGGGCTGGAGAGATGGCTCAGAGGTTAAGAGCACTGACTGCTCTTCCAGAGGTCTTGAGTTCAATTCCCAGCAACCACATGGTGGCTGACAACCATCTACAATTCAATCTGGTGTATATGTAATAAATAAATAAATCTTAAAAAAAAAAAAGACAATGTAGCTTTGGCTGTCCTGGAACTCACTCTGTAGACCGTGCTGGCCTTGAACTCACAGAGATCCGCCTGCCTCTGCCTCCTAAGTGCTGGGATTAAAGGCATGTGCCACTACCGCCCAGCTGTGAAGTTCCATTTTTAAAAAGCCTGCTCACAAGTGATTATCCAAGCGCCACGTAAATTGTCTTGCAGTCTGTGGCTAGACTCTGCCCTTTCCCCACACCCATGACAAAGGCCCAGGAAGAAGCTGAAATATTCACAAACAACTCTTTCATATTTAGAAGCCAGACCATTCTGACAGAACCTTGCTTTTGAAATGCAGGCCATAGTTTAATATATAACAACATTGTGTTCTTAGAATAGAACACTACAGAAGGAAATTAAAGAAGTCTCTGGAAGCTTTCTCTCAAAGGTGCTCCTCCAATTCAGCATTCCACAGCTCTGTATAATTTCCCATCAAGCATGTAAACAGCTGACATGAAAAATTACTTCCTTTGTATATGCATCTGCTCCACGCTTGCTTGTGCATTGCAGTCATTACCCTGACCAACAGGAAGCTGGCTTGGGGGAGGCATTGACCTCAAGGAGTGCCTGCAAGGTCTAAGGCCCATGGCTGGGAAAGTCACAGGCACTAGGGGTGAACTTAGGATGTGACCTGTTCTTTCCTTCATGCCCATGCCTCTTCTAGGTCCTGCCACCTAATACATGGTTAGAACAGGACACCACTTCAGTAGCCCAGAAACACCTGAGGAGGGTTTGCAGCTGAGAAGTGCCCTCCAGGCTCCCTATTCCTCTGGCCTCCTGGCTGTTGGCATCACCAGGCCTTGGCACCGCCTCTTCTGCACATGATTTGGACCATTTTACAGGACTAAATGAATGGATAGAAAGGGCAACAAAGTATGTTTTTCTGTGTTGGCCTTTCTGAATCACTTTAAAAGATAAAATAAAATTGAAACCCAACTAATTTTTTTTTAAACAGGTAGGCATAGTGGCATAAACCTGTAATCCCACAACCTGCAAGGCTAAAGCAGGCCTACCATGAGTTCAAAACCAGCTGGTTTACATAGCGACTCGGTTTCTTTTCTGTTGCTGTGACAGAATGCCTTGGCTTAGTGGACAAAGGACTTATTTTGCTTTACAGTTCCACGGGGAGATGACAGCAGGAGCAGGAAACTGGCTGATAACATCGCAAACATACACAGGAAGAAAAGAGAAAAAGAAAACAGGGCTAGGGTATAAAAGTTCAAACCCTACCCCCAGCAATGAACTCCCTCCAACAAGGCTTAACCTACTAAAGGTTTCACAGCCTGAAAATAGTGCCACAAGCTGGGGACCAACTGTCCAAACACACCAGCCTAGGGGGACCTTTTACTGAAACCATAACAAACAGCGAGCAGGGGCTTCACAGCAAGACCCTCTCTCACACAGCAAGACCCTCTCTCACACAGCAAGACCCTCTCTCACACAGCAAGACCCTCTCTCACACAGCAAGACCCTCTCTCACACAGCAAGACCCTCTCTCACACAGCAAGACCCTCTCTCAAGCACCTGAAAACTAACAACAAAACTCTGGAACACCTTTAATCCCAGCACTCAGGAGACAGAGGCAGGTGGATCTCTATGAGTTTGAGGCTTGCCTGGTCTACAGTGTGAGTTCCAGAACAGCCAGAACTGTTACAGAGAAACCCAGTCTCAAAACACACACACACACACACACACACACACACACACACACACACACACACACACGCACACACAAACCAAAAAAACCCAAAACAAAACAGAAAGCAAAAAACCAGCTCAATGATGGAGTATATGTTTGCCTAGAGTCAAGCCCCCACCCAAACTTGTTTCTTCATAGTATAAAGTTAATGGCAAAAGTCACAAAAATATTGGCTACTCCATATTTGTTGTTTTCTTCTTTTACCATGTCCTCAATAATTTCTGGTATGACATATTTTAACAATTCAACTATTTAATTGTGTATATTCAATAAACTATAATAAGAGTAAACATTCTTGTCCCTGGTATAATAACCCCTCCTCCTTTTCCTCTTTCTCCAATTTTTCCAAGGTACAACTAATACACAAAGAACTGCACATATGCAACGTGAAGTTTGGTAGGTGTAGCATCATTGCAAACTGATATTACATGCTTCTAGTGTAAGGATGCAGGCATTATGCTGGCCTGCCCCTGTCACCTGGCAGAATGCACTCAGGCAGTACTCTGGTCAGCCCAGGGTTCCATGAGTACTAGCCTTCATACAGATGCAAAGGACCCCTTTAAAAGAAAGGACCCCCACCACCACTTACCTCTCTTGCTCTCTTTCTGTTCTCTTTCTGGCTCTTCTCTCTCTCTGCTCTCCTCTCTTTCTGCTCCTGTCTCCCTCTTCTCTTCTGTCCTCCCTCGTGTCTCTTTACCTCTCTTTCTCCTTCCTTCTCCCTCCCTCCCCTTTCTAATAAAATTTCTCACTCAAGCTCTGCCTGCCTGGCATGTTTGCCCCCACCTCGGTCACCCTCACCTGCCATGGTCCCCCACGCAGGGCCCCCTTCCAGCTTTATTCTAGCATTGATGCAAAAGAACAACATCTAGAACCTTCTCCCCTGAAGGACTTTGCAGTTTTGCTTCTGCGGTGAGAACACTCAGCCTCGGATCTGCCCTCTCATGTTTTTGAAGGGCACAACAATCATATTGTTAATGTAAGTGCTATGCCATTCTTCAGATCCCCCCATGTTATACAGCTGAAACCGTACACCCACTGAAGCACAACTCTTCTCACCCAGCAGCAGCAGCAGCAGCAGCAGCAGCTGCAGCTGCACTCCCAGTTCTGGTAAACACTACTGTATCATCTTCATTTCTGTGGGTTTGGTTTTCAGAGATGCCTCCTGGGAGTGGAACCACATTTATCTTCCTATATCTAGATAGTTTCACAAAGTGTAATGTCTCCAGTTTTATCTATGTGGCAAATGGCAGATTTCATTTATATATATATCAGAATAGTATGTTTATCATTTATCATTCCATTTGTCAATAGAAAGTTTGGTTGGTGCTATGTCTTTAGCATCAGGAATAATGCTGCAATAAACACAAGATCTTTTTAAGATACTCAATTGGCCAGGGAGTGGTAGTCCATGACTTGCATCCCAGCACTAGGGAGGCAGAGGCAGATGGACCTCTGCGAGTTCTAGGCCAACCTGGTCTACAGAGTAAGTTCCAGGAGAGCCAGTGTTACACAGAGAAAATCTGTCTCAAGTCACCCCTCCCCATCACCAAAATATTACCAAATCCAATTCTTTTGATTATGTCTCCAGTGGTGGTGGGGTTGCTGAATCACGTGTCAGTAGTTTAATTTTCTGAAGAAATTTCCTATTGTTTTCTAAAACAGCTGAACCATTTGATAGACCCACAAAGAGTTCCAGTTTCTCCACATCTTCACTAACATCAATCATCTTAAAACACAAAGGTGACTGGTCAGTCCATCCTGGCAGGCATATGGTTGTGTGTCCCTGTGGGATTGATCTGAAATGTTCCTATTCTGATAACGGTTCTGAGTAATGTTCATCTGCCTTGTGGTTTGTACAACTTCTTGACAAGAAATGCTTGTTAAGTCTTTTGCTGGGATTTAATCCGGTTGTTTATATTTTTTAAGCTCTTCCTCTTCCTTTCTTTTTTCTTGTGATGCTAGGGATCAAATGTAGGGATCCACACATGGTAGGAGAACAAGCTCTTCTGACCGGCAGCCTTAGTTGCCGGTGATAGACTGACACTCTTCTGCTCTCGAGTTGATCATAGGAGTTGTAGGAGTTCGTCAAACATAGGGAGCTAACCTCAACAGATACATAGCTTGCCAGCATGTTCCCCCACGGTGCAGGCTGGTCTTGGACTCCTGCATTGTTTGTTAGTTACACCCTTTGGAGATAGGCAGCATGTAAGGACAGCTAACACACCTTCACTTCCCTAGTTCAGATCCTATCAGTCTCATGGTTTAATTTACTCTTTATGTCTGGCTTGCTAGTCTGTTAATCTTGGATAATACTAACTGGAAGGGACAATATAATGCCTATTAAAATTTTACCCATGGGCTCAGTCTGTGTCTCAGAGGCAGCATGCTTGCTGGGCACGCATGAGGTCCTGGCTCAATCCCCAGAACAGCACACACACAAACAACAACAAAACTATGCAAATAGTGTTTTTATTCTCTTCTCCCAATGAACTCAGAGTTGGTCCACTGAACAGATTAACACTGCTCAGGAAGCTTTAGGGATATTTATCAGCAGTTCTTAGATATTCAGGGAAATGATTTTCAAAGCTGTTTCAGAACAATACAACAATGTAGGTTTAGCAGCAGCCTGTTTCCTAACACTGTGTATTTACTGGTTCTGAAATATTTTCTGTGCTAGGGACAGCAAGGCATTCAGGGGTGTAGATTTGCAAACAAAATGTCCCATAGTGATAGTGTCTATTTTATTTAGTTTCATTTATTTATTTACTTGGTTTTTCAAGACAGGTTTCTCTGTAATAGTTCTAGCTGTCCTGGAACTAGCTCTGTAGACCAGGCTGGCCTTGAACTCACAGAGATCCTCCTGCCTGTGCTGTTGCTTCCTGAGTGCTAGGATTAAAGGCGTGTACCACCTCCATCTGGCTGACAGTCAATGTTTATATTTTATTGATTTGGTGATTACTAGGCTGATGCCAAAAATTGAAACTTTTATTTCTTTAACACCTTCTTTTTATTTTTTTTGGAGGGGGGGTTAAGACACGGTTTCTCTGAAGTTTGGAGCCTGACCTGGAACTCACTCAGTCGGCCAGGCTAGCCTCAAACTTACAGAGATCTGCCTGTCTTTGCCTCCCGAGAGCTGGGATTAAAAGGTGTGCCCCACTGGCTTCTGTACTACCTTCTAACATCAAGCACTGGGACAGCTTCAAACACAACTTTGAATGAATGATTTATTGTGATGGATACTCAGTGACATCACCAGTACCACCCCACCCATGCCCAGGCTACCCTTAAATTCCCCCAAGAGACCTAGTGAGCCTTTCATTCGTAGTTATTCCAACACTGGGGACATGTCAGCGTTTTTACCACATGCTTTTTGTTGGTGTTCGTGTTTTGGAGACAAGGGAAGAGATGCCAACAGACTCTCACTAAGCTCCATCCAGGAGCAGACTTTAAATATAAAATGATTCTCCTCCCCTCACTCAGCATGTCACCACCCAAGGACTTTGGTGTCATTTGGAGACTTTGGAAGCATTAATAACCTTCCTAAAAATGATTGTGTGACTTTCATCCTAGATGACTACACAAACAAATCACTCAATAGATCGTAGAAAATGGGTCATGAGATGACCAGGAGGCACATGATATCATGTGCAAGAGGGAACAGAACCTAAATTCAATTTGTCACTTGGGAGAAGTAAAAAAATTTCTAATTGATAGAGGTGGCTGGATTAAATGTTCTGGGCACATTAAAGAACAACTATGTTCACCTGTGCCTCCTCAAGAAAGCACAACCCCCTCCCAAGCCAGTGACCCTCCCTAAATTAAGAAGCTGAGGCACACTATAGAGTCATCAGTAAAGCTTCTACTGACTTTTTAAAACCTCTGACAGCTTCTTTTTTGTTTGTTTGTTTGTTTGTTTTCTCAAGATAGGGTTTCTCTGTGGCTCTGGAAGCTATCCTGGAACTTGCTCTTGTAGACCAGGCTGGTCTTGAACTCACAGAGACCCGTCTGCCTCCAGAGTGCTGGGACTAAAGGTGTGCGCCACCACCGCCTGGCAAACTTTAATGGATTTAATGACATTGGTACTCTCCCCATTGCCCATTTTGAGCCAGTGACTTCTAGGACTGGCTCCAACAGGGAGTAAAACTCTTAAAGATTGGTGGTTTGAAGAAATGACCTATTTCATAGAAAGAAAAATGCCCCAGGCCTTCAGCACCATTGTTCCTGATAGAAAAAGACACTGTAATTTCATTACAGTTTATTTAGTATATTGGTGGTTCTGTTTGTTTGTTTAAGACAGTCTCACTCCATAGCTCCTGATGTTTGGGTACTCACAGCAATCCTCCCGCCTAAGCTGCCCAAGTGTTGTGATTATTGAGTAGAGCAGAGCCATCACCCCTGGTTCCAATGAACTCATTTCATGTTATCTGATGCTCCAGGAAAACCTGCCTGCTTGGTCCAACTACTGTTGAGGGATTTCATTTGCAATTAAAGATTTCGGGCATCTACATTCGAAGCCTGCCTTGAAACTTACTTCCTTGAGGTTGGGTTGGTTTCGTTAGGCTTAAGAAGTTTGCAATTGAGGATCTCAGGGAAAAGCCTGAGGCCCTTGTACAAAAGTCTCAGGAATGTAGGGAATGTGGGAGAGTTCACTCCTGACTCAGAGGCAGCCTATACTGGCTTTTGTACCCGTGACTGGAAGACTCACAGAATATACCAGCGGGTCTTTCTCACAAGTGGCTGACACAGTGACTTTTAGCAGGGACAAACTGTGAGTTGGCTTCCAGCATCATCTTTTGTTCTGTCAAAGCCTTAGAATAAAAGGACCAAATGAAAAAGAAGGAAGTTTGTTTTAAGCAAGAGTCTCCTACTTCTGGCCTTAATTTTATCAGGATACAGCTAATTTGTAATTAAAACAAAGGAAACTCTCTAGTGGTAAAATGAACTGCCAATTCAGTACTGATTTTATAAACCTTCTGGAGTCTACGGATATATTTTATTAATCAAATATTTACAGCTGGAGCTTCTGAAGGAATAGCACATTTGTATATGCAGCTTGCTGCTACGTCATAGGCTTCTGTGCTAAGTAGTAAAGTCACCATGGCTGTGGCACAGTCCTATGACATCATTAGTAAAGTGAACACATTTGAAGTTGGGAAACTTTTCCAAGGTTGTAGGGTGGATTCAGTATTGAGAGTTCTCCACCAAAAACACTATCCCACCGACTGTTAGCAAGGAGAATTTGGGTGGGGACACAGTTAAGTGATGCAGGTACCTTTTGAAAAGTTATCCTTTTCTGAAAACTTAGGATGCCAAGTGGTAGTTTCCTGCTGAAGGACACCCTCCCACTTCGTCTCAGATGTCTGTGAGGTTTCTGGCCTTAGATCAGTGCTACTCTTTGCCAAGTGCCCTCATAGGGGACTGGTTGGGTTGCTATCTGGGACAGTAAAGGGACGTGTAGGCAGTCCTCCTTCTGCAGCAGCGCTGCTCCCAGGCTTCCTGTTTTCCTGTGCTAGTCATAAGCTCCCGCCACTTGCATAGCTAGTACCCATACCAGGAGGCAGGACGGCCAGCAGATGACTGTCTCATGTTTGTAAGCTTTAAGAAACGAGCATTCAGCTTGTATCTTCTGCTTTGCATCAGCACACTAAATGATGTGGAGAAAGGGAACCGGAGGTGAGCTAGAGCGGCTGGCCCTTTATGTTGCTGCCTAAAAACATTCAAATAAAAGAACACTTTAGACAAAAGAGGGAAGACCCTCCCCCTCTACACACACACACACACACACACACACACACACACTCCATTCAACAGAAGAAGGATGGCTCAGATGCCAATGAAAAACACAGTGTGTGCTGCACAGACGGCAATCCCAGCAGCATAGGAGCCCTGCCATGCTGAGGCAGGCGGCTCAAGAAGCCACGCTCACTGCATAAGCCATCATGACATCAATCACCTCCCAGACGTTAGACTGCTATTTTGCCATGAAAAGAAAATGATTTTAGGGCTGGTGAGATGACTCAGTAAATAGAGGCGCTTGCTTCCAAGCCTTGATCCCCAGGACCCACACAGTAGAAGGATCATCCTAAAAGAAGTTGTTCTCTGACCTCTGCAAGGCATATTCTCTCTCTCTCTCTCTCTCTCTCTCTCTCTCTCTCTCTCTCTCTCTCTCTCTCTCTCTCTCTCTCTCTCTCTCTCTCACACACACACAATGAAGTAAACATAATACGAAAAATATTGAATGGAGACACCGTTTAGCTGACAGAGGGCTTGTCTAGCATGTACAAAGCCCTTGGTGTTCCCCTCATCCCCCAGTTGTAGGGGCTGGAGAGATGACTTAGCTTTAAGAACATATAGCAAGCTTGCAGGGTTCTGAGTTGGGTTTACAGCACCCATGTAAGGCAGCTCGCCAACACCGGTATCTCCAGCTCTAGGGGATCTGACACCCTCTTCTAGCCTCTGAAGATGCTTGGCCACACACATACAGATGACTAAAGAATAAAAATCTCTTTAACAACACAACAAAACTGCCTGTGACAGTCCACACCTATAATCCAGGACTAGGGAGACCGAGCCGGAGGAATAGAAATTCAAGGCCATCCCTGGCTATTTGGCAAGTTCAAGGCTTCCCTTGGGTTATGGGAGACTCCATCTAAAAAAAATACCTGTGATTCCAGGATGGTCAGTTAAGGACTAGTTTAGACTACACAGCTAAACAATGTCTTTAAATATACAAGTTAAATCATTTTAAAGAAGTTTAGTCTGCTATTAAAATTCAGAAGACAAGAGAACAAAATTTAAGAATTAAAAAGGAGAGTAGCATTTTTTAGATGATTTAGTCTATAAGTAGGGACAGGAAGCCAGTCTGACATACAATTTATAACTGGGTAAGCCAGGCATGGCAGCACACACCTACGATTTTAGAGGGTAGGACCATCAAGAAGTCAGGGCCAGTGTGGATTACAGTGAGGTTCCGTCTTTCACACAAACAGAAGTGGGTGAAATCAAGATACCTATATCAAAATAGTAATTATCCCCAGGCATGGTGGTTCACACCTTTAATCCCAGCACTTGGGAGACAAAGACAGGTAGATCTTTATGAGTTCAAGGCCCTCTGGTCTACATAATGAGTTCCAAGACAGCCAAGGTTATGTAAAGAGACCCTGTCTCAAAAAACAAAACAAAAAACCTAATAAGGAAATAAACACTGTCCCCAATAAAAAATCTAGATCAAAACACAAAGTCTAAAATAAGACTAATCATAACCATGTATGCAGCCTAACTAATGAAAACTGCAAATGCTTGTGAAAAATAAGTAAGAAAATGCACACATCTGCCATGTGATGACAGCAATGACTAAAAGATTTCAAATGGGTGGTTTTTTCAAAAATCATTTGTAAATTCACCATAAAATTTCCACATGTGGCAGAGAAGTACAGACGTCACATACCAAAGCACTGGGCACCAGAAGAAAGACTGGGAGGCAGGGAAGTGGCCAGAACATGTGACCCAGAAACAGCACCTATATATATACAACAAAGAAGGCACCAAAAATCAATCAAATAGGGCCAAATGGAAAGCCAGACCCCAACTAGGCAGCAATCCAAATTTTAAAAACAAAATCAGGGCCTGTCACCCAGGTTCATCCATATACTAAAATCAATTATGTATGGTTTTAAGATTTTCCACAAGAAATGTTTTGTCAAGAAAGAAAAAATATGAGATATTTAAAATACTTCTAGAAAAGAAACATCTTGGAGGCCTTGGCAATCTATGGGGCCTCTGGTAGTAGATCAGTATTTATCCTTAGCATACAAATGGACTTTGGGAGCCCATTCCACGTAGAGGGATACTCTCTCAGCCTAGATACATGGGGGAGAGCCTAGGCCCTGCTCCAAAGGACAGACTTTGAAGATCCCCCATGGAAGGCCTCACCCTCCCTGGGGAGCAGAAAGGAGATGGGATGGGGAGTTAGTGGGGGGCAGGGGAGAAGGGGAGGGAGGGGGAACTGGGATTGACATGTAAAAGAAGCTTGATTCTAATTTAAATAAAAAAATAGAGAAAGAAAAAGAAAAAGAAACATCTTAGCCAGATAATAATAGAAGAACCTGAAAGGAACAGAGCAACAGACTCTACCCTTTACAAAACTTCAACTTCTGTTTTTATTTTGATTATAAAAATAAATGTATGTGCTGTGCTGAGGATTTAGCTCAGTGGGTAGAGAACTTGTCTAGCCCTGGCTGGGTCCTTAGCATCACCTGGACCAGGTGTGGTGCCACAGGCCTGTAATCCATGCCTCAGGATGACTTGGCAGGAAGATCACTGTACAAGGTTATCTTTAGCTACACAGTGAGTTGAAGGCCAGCCTGGTCTACATGAGACAACTACCCCCCCCCAAAAAATATATATATATTCTGTGCAATGTATAACTGGGAAAGTATTTGTAGTAAAAGTGATGAACGGGGGCTGATTGCTGTCTAGTGAACAGAGCTACAGCATTTGGCTAACATTGTTAGTAGCCTGGAAAACTTCCAGGAAGGTGATGTGTCAGTCCAGACAGCCTCGATGAAATGGGATCCATGACCCAGGAATTCTGCCTGCGGGATGGAGCCTAAGAAAACAATGATGAAATAAATGCTCTCTGTAGTCAAAGATACTTGTCCCAGGTGAAAACTTTGGGGACAATCTAACAGTACACTAAAGAACACACAAGTGAAAGATTAGAGTTTTTCGACGAAGGACTGCAATAGTGCCTTAAAGCTATTATGTTTATGTTAAAGGGGGGGGACCCAAAATAGTCACTATCTACTCAGTAAGAAACATAGCTTTATGCACACCCATATACATAGCCATCACCTATTAATGCTTCATTTATCATTTTTGTTGTTGTTGTTGTTTTTTTGTCTTTGAGACAAGGTCATATATGCCTGGGAGTGATGTTGCATGCATCCATCTCTCAAGTGCTACGATTACAGCCATGTGACACCATACCTCTCTATCAAGCTGGGCATGGTGGCACATACCTTTAATCCTAGCACTCGGGAGACAGAGAGACTAATCCCTGTGAGTTTGAGGCCAGCCTGGTCCATACAGAGAGAGGGGGAGCTAGAGCTACAGCTAGAGCTAGAGCTAGAGCTAGAGCTAGAGATAGAGATAGAGCTAGAGCTAGAGATAGAGATAGAGATATAGATATAGAGATAGAGATATAGAGATAGAGATAGAAAGAGCTAGAGAGAGAGAGAGGGAGAGAGAGAAACAGACAGACAGAGAGACAGAGAGAGAGAGACAGAGAGACAGAGAGGGAGGGAGGGGGAGGGAGGGAGGAAGAGACAGAAACACATTAATAGGTTGAAGTCAGTTGGAAGGAAAGCCTGATGCAACACCCAGAGTATGTGAGAAAAGCAGCCACAATGTATGACTGATTCACAGAGGAGGAAGAAGCGAATGATCTATAGAGGTCACCATACTAGCGGCAAGTGCTTTTGAGCATGTGCCTTAGTGGGTGCCCCTGAACTCCTGTCTACACGGTATGAGTGTCTGTCTTTCCCAGCTCATTAGCCCATTTCCATCTTCAGTCTGCCTTTTTTTCCTTTTTTTCTTTTGTTTGTTTGTTTGTTTGTTTTTTGTTTTGTTTTGTTTTGTTTTGTTTTTTTTTGGTTTTTTGAGACAGGGTTTCTCTGTGGCTTTGGAGGCTATCCTGGAACTCACTTGGTAGTCCAGGCTGGTCTCGAACTCACAGAGATCAGCCTGCCTCTGCCTCCCGAGTGCTGGGATTAAAGGCGTGCGCCACCATCGCCCCGCTCCTTTTTTTTTTCTTGATGAACTGCATCTATTCCTATCACAATTCATGTGTCCCTGGTCCTATTCATGGTCTGGGAACACAAGAATCTGGAAATTTTAGTGGGCATCCTGCTGGAACCCTGATTGTGCCTCTAATAGTTGGAAAGCCTGCCTTGGAGATAAGCACAAAGTTCTTCTGAATGCCTCTATTCTTAACAAGGGCACCCATTACACATTATTCTCTCCTTCCTTGGGCAGCTAGAAATGAAGGGCAGGCTGCCACAGGAGGTTGAGAGTCTGGGAGAATCAGCTCCATCTCCCTTTATGGCCAGGAGGCAGGGGAGGAGGTCCAGGCATATCCCTCATCAGGATCGGACCCAGGTGGTGTTGGTTAGCTGCCACACCCACACTTAAAGCTGGGAGGTGGTTGTTCAGGAGAATCCACACTTACGAAGAGTCCCTGGCAGATCGAAGGCCACCTGGCACTGAACCTGAGAGGATACTAAATGCCAACAGGAGATATGTTCTGAAAATAGACATAACTACCCGCCAATCAAATGGGTAACTGGTACGGGTAAGGCCACGCTGGTGCTATACAAATAGGGATGACCAGGTGGTTGCTCGGTACACCAAGCCCAGAGCCCCCGGCATCACCACACCCCCAGATTTTCTTGTACTAGGGGTACTTGTTAGCACAGTCCCAACCTCCTTTTCTTCATTTCTTTTCCAGCTCCAGTGGAACACTAGAGATGCAAAATCTGGTACCCAGATAACTCTAACTTCGCTCCCCACTCTGACTTATGTCCTCCTGCTCTGCTATACCCTAACGTTTCGTCTCTCAGGTCCTTCTAGTCATTCCAATTGAGCTTCTTTTCCAAACCTAGCAGCCCAGCTGCTCAAGCTCCCTGCAATCCTCATTCTTAAAGAGCTCCAAAGGAGAGTGGCTTTACTCTAGTAGTATCTTAGTATGTGGAACTTGAAAGGGGTGGTGATGCAGAGGGGGGGAAGGGGAGGGGAGAGGGAGACAGAGAGGGAGTGAGAGAGGGAGGGAGAGGGAGTGGGAGAGGGAGAGGGGAAAGGGAGTGAGGGAGAGAGATTGAGAATGAATGATTGTGAATGTTAGCAATATTGACATTTAGAAGGTAAGCTGGGCATTCACCATTGCTTCTGATTCTTCTGTGACTTCACTCAGACTCCCCTACGGTCACCCAGGTTGGACCAACAAGACAGTTCTAAATCATCAGCTTTCCTTCAGGACTGAGGTGGAAAAGAAGAATGCTTCTCTCCACTTCACAGAACCTCGGACTCAGGAACTGGGAGAAAGCTGATTCGAGAATTAAAAAAAAAAAAAAAAAGGGAATATTTGCTCTGTGAGTGAGATGCCATGTGAGCAGCCAGCCTCCTGTAGCTTCCTTTCCTGCTTTTATGAGGGACTCTATCTCCCTGCTCTTGTTAGTGTACTTTATCACAGAAATGACAAGATAACTAAGATGGTAGGAACCAAAGGAAATAGCACCAGATGCCAATTGTTCAGGCCTTCTACCAAGATAAGGGGGAAAAAAGAGGGGAGGGTTGGAACCCAGCTGTGGGGCACACAAAGACTGCTGCCTCCTATCAGCCATCCACTTCTATGCCTGCAGCATGTCTTTAAGAGAAGTGCCTGGACCCTTGGGGACAATTACAGTCCATACCCATTTTCCAACCATGACCTATTAACAATGCAAGGAGAAGCTAGGGAGGGTCTCTGAGGATCTATCCCAGTTCACCAATCACTCCCAGACAATAACTTCAGCTTATGAGCTCATAGGGGAAGACCACAGGATAGCCATTCAAGTGACAACTGGGTTTAATTAAAAAGAAGTCCCCACCCCGAACATCACAGACACCTAATGGGCCATGCTAAGCTTGTCTCCTATCTTGGTTTTCTCTTGCCTTATGGAGACTTCCAGAAACCTGAATTCTCTGTCCCCGTGATCCTATAGGCTCTTGCCTTCCACCATTCTCCCAACTGTTCATTATCTTTTTACTGCCCCAAATTATTCCTGAGATTCACTAGTTGAAATAACCATGCTTCAATAACTAGTTGAAACAGCATCAAGAACAATAAATAATATAGGAAGTACAGGCTTCACACGCACTCAGCTTCTTGGTGTTCAACCGAGATCTGAAAGAATGAACCCAAGCCTGACATGACCAACTTACAGGACCGAAGGCACCTTGTGAGACAGATTGTCATACACAATGTAAAGGCATCTCAGTGCCTTCCAGATCCCCAAGAATTAATTTTGTTCCTTCCAAAGATAGAGATGTCATTTTTAACTGGATATAATTGTGTCATGTGTTCACGTTTTCATGTAATTGTTCCTATACCTTTCTGTGTTAAGAAAGCATGGGGGAAACTCAGCCTGCTTCAGAATTCCCTAAAACAACTGACCAGCAAAACCTGTGGCCACTTCATTCTTTCATTTTCACTGTACACTGAAATTACTATATTTTATTTATTCATATGCCTACTAAAAACGTGTGTGTATGTGCAAATGCAAGTGTTGGGGGATACATTAAAAAGCCCCTGCTGTCTTATGAACTAAGGTACTTGTTTTTTTTGTTGTTGTTGTTGTTTTGTTTTTGAAACAGGTTCTCTCCTGGCTGTTCTGGAACTCGCTCTGTAGACCAGGCTGGCCTCACACAGAGATTCGCCTGCCTCTGCCTCTGCCTCCCAAGTGCTGGAATTAAAAGTGTGTGCCATCACTCAGCATCTTTAATTTCTTAAATCACATTAAAATGTTTGATATATTAATTTTTTTTTTGGTTTTTCAAGACAGGGTTTCTCTGTGGCTTTTGGAGGCTGTCCTGGAACTTGCTTGGTAGTCCAGGCTGGTCTCGAACTCACAGAGATCCTCCTGCCTCTGCCTCCCGAGTGCTGGGATTAAAGGCGTGCGCCACCAACGCCCGGCGATATATTAATGTTTTTTATAAAACCTTAAAATGTTACTTGTTTATAAAAAACAGCATTCATCAGAATCTTAAGAGTATGAAATTTAGCCAGGTGGTGGTGGCACACACCTTTACTCCCAGCACTTGGGAGGCAGAGACAGGTGGATCTCTGTGAGTCCTAGGCCACCCTGGTCTACAAATCGAGTTCTAGGGTACCCAGAGCTACACAGGAAAACCCTGTCTAGAAAAACAAAACAAAAAGAGTAAGAAATTTAATATTGAATACATAGATTTTTGTTTTGTTTTGTTTTTTGTTTTTCAAGACAGGGTTTCTCTGTGGCTTTGGAGGCTGTTCCACAAACCTGGTCTACAAGAGCTAGTTCCAGGACAGCCTCCAAAACCATAGAGAAACCATGTCTCAAAAAAACATCCTTTCATTATATAAACTGCTATGGATTTCTTTCTTAGAAAGATTCCTAATGAGATACAAGTAAAATGATAGTTCTATAAGTTTCTCAAGGATCTTTGTTAAATTTCCTTTCACAATAAAAATTGCAGGTGATACAACCCAATAAATTTTAACTTACAGATATACCATTAAGATATAGGAAACTATTGCCTAATCATTCTACCTGAGCTCTCCTCCTTCAAAAATTAGGTTTTACAAGGTTCTCCCCTTGTCCAGTTTAGACTTTATAAAAATGACTCATGACCAGGCTTATGGTGCACATTCACCCTGTTTATGATCTTATCCATCTCAGGTCAGGCTCTACACCCTCCAAATTCATCTTCTACTTCACTCATATAAACTGTCATGACTTCAAGAGGACAGATTTTGGATAAAGGACTGTTTAATGTGATGGAAAAATAATGCCTGATCAACAGCTTTACTTAAAACTGATAAAAGTTTGGAAGTGGTCAACCAATGACGGGTGCAGTTGAGACCCATGCCAAGAGATTCCTACCCTGGACACTGCCTTGAGGGTCAGGACCCAGAGGCTGGATGGCCCAGGGACCTAAGATAGAACCAAATACAACTGGCAAAAACAAACAAAAACAACTGATAAAAATTATCAAAAATCTTTGACAATTAAAAATACCCTATCCTTATATACTCTGGAAATGTATGTTGTCGATGTGTTTTTACGTTTTTCATGGTGCCAAATTGACTTGTACATCATATGAACTAAAACTGTTCAGTTAGTCCAAATTCCTTTCAGTTCATAGTGTGAGGGAAGCCAGGTGGTGGTGACACACACTTTTGATTGATCCCAGCACTAGGAGGCAGCGGCAGGAGGCTCTCTGTGAGTTCGAGGCCAGCCTGGTCTACAGAGCAAGTTCCAGGACAGCCAAGGCTATTATACAGAGAAACTCTGTTTTGGGAAAAATTTTAAAAAAGAAAAAAAATTACATAAAAAATATGGTTCTCATAAAAATGTTAATTGAATAGAGATTTTATACTAAGGTAAAAAATAATTGCAATAGGCCGGGTGTTGGGGGCGCATGCCTTTAATCCCAGCATTCAGGAGGCAGAGGCAGGCAGATCTCTGTGAATTTGAGGCCAGCCTGGTCTACAGAGTGAGTTCCAGAACAGCCTCCAAAACAATACAGAGAAACCCTGTCTCGAAAAACCAAAAAGCAACAGCAACAACAACAACAACAACAAAAAGTTGCGAAATGAAAATAGGGAAATTAAGACAAAGCCAAAAAGCTAATGTTACAAAAAGTCTATATAAGTTAAAACTTAACAGTATAGGTTTGTAAAAACTTTCTTGAAGTATAATGATGTTATGTTTCATCAAAATATTATTTATAGGGCCAGGAGAGATGTCTCAATGGTTAAGAACACTTGATGCTCTTCCAGAGAACCTGAGTTCAGATTATAGCACCCATGGTGGGCAGTTCATAACTGTCTGTAACTTGAGCTTGCAGGGATCAAACATCTTCTTTTGGCCTGCTCAGGTACTACACACACATACATATACACACAGCAATAAAAATAAAAATAAAAATTAAAAAAGGACACTGCTTATAGATTCTACTGAGTTTCTGGTTGGGAAACTGAATCTTAACAGAGTTGAGATTTATTTTAAAAAACCTGTCTCTGACAAGCTTTAAATATTATGCAACAGGCAAATTTTAAGCCACAATATGTTCTTCGGCAGTGCTGTAACCAGCCTTCTGGGTGTTCGACAATCATACTTGGCAGTTTCAGACAGTAAGAACAGAAGGACTGACAAGGCAGCCATTTTGGCCTTGCTCTAGGTCAGCTTGGTCCCAGGGGACAATGGGCACCCCTGAAAGTGTTCTATACCTCTAGTACGTCACCAGCATTTGATCAAAGAGGCATGGACATCGCAAAGGCTTGCTTCTAATCAAGTACATTCTACAAAGAGGAGGGTCCACACGAAATGAAATGTCCCCAGTGCTTCTGAAGGAAGCTGCCTGCTCAGCAGACACAATCCATCTCAGTGGGTGGCACACTGGTTGGGGGAAATGAAGGGGCTCCTCCTATGTCCATTGGAGAAACTCTGAGGAGACTCAACTGACTTCAACTATAGAAAACACAATGGTTGGTTTTGTCACCTGCATGGTCTTAAATACCTGGGAGGAAAGTACAGCCAAGGACTAAAATGACTGGCAACAACAGAACACACAGATGGCTCTAGACAGGACTTTTTTTTTTTTTTCTTGGTTTTTCGAGACAGGGTTTCTCTGTATTGTTTTGGAGGCTGTCCTGGAACTAGTTCTGTAGACCAGGCTGGCCTCAAACTCACAGAGATCCGCCTGTCTCTGCCTCCCAAGTGCTGGGATTAAAGGGTGCGTCACCAACGCCCGGCTTCTAGACAGGACTTTACAAAGGGTTGTACGGGGCCTGGAGAGATGGTGCAGCTGTTGAGAGCACTGGCTGCTCTTCTAGAGGAGCAGGGTTCAGTCCCCAGCATCAACATGGTGGCAGCTCACAGCCATTCATAACTCCAGTTCCAGGGGATTCAGTTCTGTCTTCTGACTTTCTGGCACTAGGCATGTATATACACATGCAGGTAACATACTCATACATATAAGATAAATTAATCTTTAAAAAAACCTAAAAAATGAAAACAAAGATATGATGACTCGGTCCTGACAGGTTTCTCCACTGACCCTGAGTATGAACTATAGACACACCAGGTAGGAAAATCATAGTCACCAACTACAATTCAAAATTATGTCTGCACATCTGTCAGTGGTTACAACCATACTTTATCTTTGTTTTTGCATTTGAAGACAGGGTTTCTCTGTATTGTTTTGGAGCCTGTTCTGGCACTCTCTCTGTAGACCAGGCTTGCCTCAGACTCACAGAGATCTGCCTGCCTCTGGCTCCCAAATACTGGGATTAAGGGCGTGGGCCACCACTGCCCAGCTCAATCATACTTTATCCAATAGCTATTTTCCTCTCAATCTTTTCCACTATTGGGTTCCTTTTAAAAACTATCCTTGTGAGTTTGGCCACATTTCCAACAGTCATCTGACAGCACGAGAGGTCATACTCCTGAGAGCCAGTTACACAAGGATAGCTCCCTGAGACAAGCACAGCCAAGACCTTCCTGGCTCTTGCTCTTTTTTTGGGGGGGGCAGCATTTGTTACGGATTCTTGCTTAGATATTTTATTTTTTAAAATTATGTTCCATATTTATTTATTTGTATTTTGGGGGGAGAGGTGTGTGTGCCATGGTATATACATGTGGAGGTCATAAGACAACTTATGGGAATCAGTTCTCTTCTTCCGCTGTGAGGGTCCTGGGGATTGAATTTATAGGTCTTGTATTTTTTGTGTCTTCCAGGATAAGTGGCATTTCAAGTTAAACTCCTTATGACACGGGGAATCTAGCCAATACCTATTATAGGAAATCAAAAGCCTCTCCAACCGACAGATAAAGTAGTGAGAGAGTTTTGTGATCCCTCTGAAGTGGGGACCATGCCACTCATCATCGTGGAAGAAGTTTTATAACACAGGACTGACCCTTCTGGTCCCTTCAGAGAGAGTTAGGACCACAGCTGTCAGGGTAGAGTTGTGGCAGGAAAGAGAGTGAAGACTGGGCAGAGAAGCCAATTGGCAGAAAAAGGCAGGAAACCCTCATGCTCCAGCCAGCCAGCCATATACAGATGTGGAAGGGAGGGGTCTAGATAAATGACCTATGGAGGGTCCCGAAACTCATGGCCCAGTGCTTCTGAGTAGACACTCTTTCCAGCCTTTCTGTTTATTAATAATCGATCTCTACTTTTGTTATTAACCATGTGTGTACATGGGGCAAGCTCCTTCCCAGGACATAAGAACCTGGAATCTAAGCAGGTGCCCACTAGACGGACAGACGGACAGTCTGTCTGTCTGCTGTCTGTCTGTCTGTCTCAGTTCACTAGCAGACTTACATGCTTGGGAGTCCCTTCTATCCTTTCTTAGTAAGCTTCCTTCACTCCTGTCACTATTCATGGTACCCTGACCAGTCTATTGTTCTGGGACACAAGAATGTGGACACTTTCAGAGTGATTCCCAGCTCTGATCTGTACCCACAACATTTTATTTTATGATTTCTTGCTAAAGGCTTTGAATTTGCTCAACAAGTAAGAGTGCAAAGCCACAAACGGTTACTATAGCATTGAAATAGAAATTAGGGACTCCCGTGGGTACAAGAGATGACAGGTTCTTTTTTGTTTGCTTGCTTTTTGCTTTTTTGAGACAAGCTTTCTCTCTGTAGCTTTGGAGGCTGTCCTGGAGCTCTCTCTGTAGACCAGGCTGGCCTTGAACTCACAGAGATTCCCCTGCCTCTGCCTCCTATGTGCTGGTATTAAAGACATGAGCCATCACCACTCCAGTGAGATGACAGGTTCTTATATCCTAACACCAAGGGACATGGGGCCAGTTACTCTTTTCCCGGTCAACAATGTGTAAAATCTGTCTCTAGCTTTGAGCACAAGGGGAAAGACCCACTAGGTAGAAGACAATGCGAGGGTAACACAAAAGACAAGCTGGTCACTCAATCTTACACAGCCCCTTAATACAGGCCTAAGAGACTACTATCCTCATGACTAAGGAATATGACCAAATGCAGACCACTCCGACCCTCTCCACCCCACACCCTGGAAGGAGCCATTTCTCTGCTCTGTTGTGCCTTAAGATCCTGCATCGGATCCTACCTTTTTTTTTTCCAGCTCTTTTCTCTTCCAGTTTATTATGTAAATTTTGATTTATTTATTCTTTTCTTTTCCTTCCAACTTGAACAACATTCACTGGAGGGCTTGAACTGTACTTCCAGTGTTTATTTCCACAATCACAGGAAACAGTTGCTTCACATCTGCTATCAGTATTAACAATCATTTCAAAGTGTACAATTAAAATTAATTCCCAGAACATCCCAAGTTTCCATTTTTCCCCATCTGAATGAAGTCATAAAAGAAACACCTGGCTATGAGTTGAGTATGCATTAAAGAGTCCTTATATTTAAAGCCATGAAGTAATCATTTAAGTGCAAAAGCAATAATTTAGCTATTAAAATGGTGAGCAACGCACAGGCACTCCCAATAAAAGCATTACCCTATCTCTGCCTTCACTACATACCCTGAAACCACATTCTCTTTCTGCCCAGGCTCTGCTCGGCATCCCCCAATGCATGGCATTTCCTTCTGTTTCACTCTTGTCATCACAATGACAGCAGCACATGGCAGAGGCATGAGAGGAATGTGGGCTGCAGTGCCATGTCACCAGAGAAACTATAGAGAGGGGCTAAAACTCCGAGAGAAATAATAGGAGAGCAGAGCTCAGCGAGGCAATGGAGTAATTGGATCTAATCCGGTGGTATAGGCTTTGAATGCCCAGAAAATGTGCTCAGCAGAAGGCCAAAGACTCTGGCTGCCAAGAGCAGAGCGGCAATCTGCTCTTGCCGTAGGGTAACCATGCCTTGGTACATGAAGAAGACGGCCAAATTCAAAATGGAACCCACAGCATGCGTGCATTGCTTTAGTGCTAAGCAAGACCATCTTGAGTGACTGCCGTGAAAGGTTTGGAGATCTCAAGAGAACTCACCACGGAACTGGGGAGACAGCCCCTTGGTACAAAACACCTGCTCTGCAATGCTAAGGTTGGAGTTTGAATCTCTAGCACCTATGTAAAATGCTGGGCAAGGCTGTGCTTGCCTGGAATGCCAGCATATGGGGAGAGATGGGCAGATCCCAAGAGTTAGCAGCTGGGAAGCCTAAATAAACAACAAGAAAAACAAAAGCAAAACCACAACTCAATCAGGTTCAGTGAGAGACACTTTCTTAAGGTAATAAGGTGGGAAGTGATAAAGACAGCCTCCCCATGCACAGGCGCGTACACACACACACACACACACCACACACACACACACACACACACACATATCCCTGTCACAGTGGTCTTTCTGTGGCAAGCTGAAGAGTGTACCTGAAATGTGTTAGTGATGCCATGTCTACCTACATTTGACTACTAATTTAGTATTTGTTTAAGGCATTTGCTCATATCAAGGATGGTTAAATGTGCCTCTCAGATGAATTGAATGCTTTAACATGGACAGGCATCTCAAGACAGCTTGTCAAGGAAAGGCAAGACCAACAACCTGAGAACAGTGGTTAAAAGGAGGGATATTAGAGGAGGTTGGTGGGAGGGCGCCGGAGGAGGGGAGGGAAAGGGAGAGGGACCTGGAATTGACATGTGAAGCAACCTTGTTTCAAATTTAAATTTAATATATATATGGAGAGAACAACTGGCCTCAAACTGAAAGAGATCCACCTGCCTCTGCCTCCTGAGTGCTAGGACTAAAGGTATGTACCATCACCACCCAGCTAAATGAATATTTTAAGAGGTAAATACTTAAAAGTCAAATGCACTTTAAATGTTTGGAGGAAATTTGGGATTGGAGATAGAAGGCTCAGCTCTTGGGAAGGACCCACCTTCGATTCTCAGTGCCTTATGGTGGTTCACAAACATCCATCACTCCAGGTCTAGGAGATTCACGCCCTCTTCTGACTTCCTTGAACACCAGGCATGCATATGGTACACATACATACATACATACATACATACATACATACATATGTGCACACAAGCAAAACTCCCAAGTATATAAAAATAAAGCAAAATTCCTCCAATTTTTTTTGAGACAGGGTTTTTCTGTGTAGCCCTGGCTGTCCTGGAACTAGCTCTGTAGATTCGCAAATTTTTTTTTTACGTTTGAAGGAAATCCAATGAATAAAAATGAATCAATAATCAGCCACATTTTATGTTATAATAATTTGCTCCATTAGCTGAATAACAAGTTTCATAAATTAAAAAAGATTATGAAGCGGATATCAGTTTGAAGCACTCATAATGGCAATAGTCCTTTGGCAGGACATCAGCCCCTCATGGTCATCGCTCTCCACCATTCACTTGCTTCCCAGCATCTCTTGCAGCTAAGGGAAAAACTGTCAATCAAGAGAATAAAACGTCTGGCCTGGGTGGAGACCTAACATTCCAGTTGGGCTGGTTCAGTTACTTTGGCTAAGTGAGCAACCCTAGGAAGGCTTAAGACACACTAAAGAATAGGAAGAATAATTTGTCAATTGGGAGGAACTGTACTTTTCTTTCCCAGAACCCTGTTTCTAGGCAGAAGTCATGACCACAGTCATGTAGGTTATAAATCTGCCCACTTTTCTAAATTATTCAGAAAAGTGTGACTATTCCTTTTTTCCCATCTCCTAAGCATGCTCTCCTTGACACTTGGGGCTTTCCCACCAACATTTGTGCCCCTCCCTCTCTGACATGTGGCTGCTTGTCTGGCGCATGCCTGCCACCCACCTCCCCAACGTTATCTGAGACGGTGTCGCTCTTCGCTTTCTCTTCTCCACGCTCCTCCTCTGGGCAGTGCTGATGTTTTGCAGCTTGCCCGTCCTGCAGTGCATGCTGCTTGTGACCTCTAATGGAAACCGCCCTGGTGCTCCATCGGAATCCTTTCTGAAATTCTTTCATTTATGGGACTAAGGATCCCAAAGGCAGACCCCGCTCTCCCCTGCATCATCACAGAGAATGGGCGTGGCTTCACACACGTCCAAACCACAGGCACCAGACACCTGCAGCAGGGTGGGCCCTGGCCTCTCCCTCACCGCGGGCTGGCACTAAGAGACCAGCGCTACAAGACATTGATGGCCCAGCCAGCGTTACATCTGGGCTAGCAGATTTGGTGCTCTCCCTATGCTCCCACCTGAGCAAGACAATCTTACTTCCTTCCATCCTCTTCCTTTCTGTTGTTAAGAGTTTACTCTTTTCTCCTCTGCCATTCTTGTTCAGGACCACTTCAGATCCTCAGTGGCATACTTCACTGAGAAAAGACGTCTACAGTGGACCGCAGGGGCCACCTGAGTCCACTACCACAACGGAAAAGTCAACAACACAGAACGGGGCAGGGGTGGGGTGCCTTGCTGCCAAAATAGGAGAGTTTCTTCATCTAAAAGGAAAGGATTGTTACTAAACATTTGAAACTAAATGAGAATTAAAGTGGGAAGCCCACCAAAAAGAGAGTTCACTCTTTTGCTGAATTCTTCAGCTATCAACAATAAGATCTAAGCTGGAGAGGGCTGGAGATGTGCAAATGCAGTGGGAACAGTTTCCATGCTCATGGAGGGAGATCATGAAAAGCAGTGCCTATTTTTGTTGGGCCACTGCTGGTGTGGTTTCCCGTGGGGCAGGCGCAGACAGCTGTTGGGAAATAGAAGCATTAGGAAGGTAGAGAACCACTGCCCTAAAATGAACATCCTGTTGTTTCAGCTCATTATCAACAGACCATCCTAAATATCCTGTTGCTTCACTTTCCATTTATACCCTATGTCTTAACAAATTTCCCTCCAAGATGAAAGAAGGCTCCATCTGAGAGGCAACTGCAATAACTGTAATAACACAATATCTTCCATGCCATCTTCCAAGAGGCAACATCATTTCCTGCCAGCCTCTGTAGGGTTCTCTGGGCATGCCTTAAGTCAGGAGACTGGAGTTCAACTGCCCACCTGCCACCAGCTCCTTCCACCAGAAATCCTCTCTGGGTTGTAATCTTCTTGTGGGTACAAGTGGGATGGCCTTCCAGATGAAGACAGTAGCTGGTGACATCACAGGAACACCCCAAGATGACGAGACCAAGTCTCTGAGATTGAAATCCAAGTGCAGTAAAAATGTAAACTACGGAGCCCTTTAAAAACAACTCTCTTAATACTATTGACTTTTCTACTCTTCCCCTCTGCTAACACAGCACACTCTAGTAACAATCACAGCTAAAAGATCCACTTGCTCACCTGCAGAGAGGGAGCTTAGTGGTCATGAAGTCACATCCTTTACCACCTCCACTGGTCAGTCCCATTTTAAGCAGATCCTTGAAGCCATATTTACATAATAGGTGGGGGGGTTGGTAGAAAACAGAGAGCAAAAAAGAAATCTCCTTTGCTTGTCTTGCCCTTATACTGCTGATTTCATTAACTTTGTGTCTGGGCCAGATGAACAGAAATGAAGTCACTTAAGGGGCGTGTGCTGTTTCTATACCCAAGAGGCAATGAACGATGAGAACGTATACAGAATGTATAGAAGTGGCTCCCTTGACCTGGGGTGGCAGGGAATCCTGCAGCAACCTTGCAGTTCCGTGTCTTTGGGTGCAGTCTCTTGCCTAGGTCCCCTGCACAAGCTTCTGAGTATTTCACTCATTCAAATCTAGGTATGTGACTCAACACCACCATGGTTCCTGTGTCCTTTGTGCCCAGGAAGATGCCATGGCCCAGAAGCTGCTGAGGTTCACTGACGGCCTTCCATTACATGTGGACGCAACGGAGACTCGAAGTGTCACAGTGAGTAGTACCAAGGTCCCACCAACATCGCTGTTCCTGTTTCAGCTTGTTCTGTCACCAAGGCACCTATATCCTAGGCCTGTGATGGGAGTGGCAGTTTCTATGGATTCCAAAATGTCTTGGAATCTTTCTCCCACCATCTTGATGGGAAGCCCCGGATGCCTCACACCAACCTGTTCAACATCACCTGTCCCCCTTGTGGAGTTCTCCTCTTAACATGCCCTCCACACGGACAGGCTGAGACTTGTCTGGATACCAAGATCTGTTTCTCTACAGCAACATTTCTCTTTAATTCATTGCTTCCAGGACTGGAGAGATGGCTCAGAGGTTAAGAGCACGGACTGTTCTTCCAGAGGACCCCAGTTCAATTCCCAGCACCTACATGACAGCTTACAACTGTCTGTAACTCCAGTTTCAGAGGCCCTCTTCCAGCCTTCACAAGCACCAGGCATACCCATGGTGCACATACATAAATGTGGACAAAATGCCCATATACATGAGATAATTAAGTAATACAAGTCATTGTTTCTTCTTCTTATATATGTTATTCTTCATACTTAGGCAAATCAAGCTGAAGCTCAGCACCTTGTTTAATACAAGATTTTTCCATCAAGTTCCCTCAAAATCCTTCTACCTTTTACCTACCATCCGGCCCCAGAGCAGCTTCTACATCTTAGTCATGTTACCGCCTTACACCTTTACTGCCCCATACTTCTGACCTATTCTGGAGAGTACTCTACATATAAAAAACAAATCCACTGGGGACAGCTAGTGTTATGTTTGCAGCAGCCTTGTCTGTCTCATGACTACCATTTCTCAATTGCCATCATCACTTGAAAAGACTGGTCTGATGGGGAGGTCCTTCTGTGTGTATGTTTGTTTTATTTGTTGATAAATAAAGCACTGTTGGCCTTTGGCTATGGTTTCTTAATGGCTAGCTCTGACTTAATTATTAACCCATAACTACTAATCTATATATTTTTTCAAGGACTTACCTTACTGAAAATGCCAGCCTCATGTATCCTCTCTTTCTGGGATCACATGTCGACTCCAACTCTTTACTACATTTCCCAGAATCCTTCTCGACTCCTAGTCCCACCTATCTTGCTTCCCTATTGGCCAACAGTGCTTTGTAGAAAGGTTTTAAAACAAAGCCAGGCATGGGGCCATGTCTCTGTCACTTAGGATGTGGAGGCAGGAAAATCAGGAATTCAAGGTCATCCTTGGCGACACAATGAATCCAAGGTTATCCTGGGCTACATAAGATATGTAGCAAAGGAAAGCAAAACAAAATGAAAGTAATGCCTACTAACAGACATGCAATTATAAAACCTAACATTTTTTTTTACAGTTTTATAGCACACCCCCTTACTGCTCATTTGAAGGATGCATTTACTTGTGAAAATGTAGGTCACACTTAGTTAATTGGTATTTTGTTCAAACTATAGTATGGAAGGAAGAAAAAGTCATTAATGAACTAAAGATAAAATAAATCCAGTTGATGATGAGGTAACCATTTGATAGGTCTCTCTCTCTTCCCACCCCCAGCACCATGTTGGGGATTGTGGGATTGTGTCTATGACCTTGCACACACTGGGCAAATCCTCTGCCGCCACAGCACAACAGGATGTTTTAGGAAAGGAAACTCTTGACTCAGACTGACATTGTGAGTTAGCATCCCAGTCTGTTTACAAACATAAAAATGATCAGGAAGTAGGAAATGATTCTCTATTGATAGGACTTCTTGTCCTGTTAGAACAGAATCTTTCTTCCTACTTTTTCTTTGTAGTATTGAGGACCAAACTGAGGAACTCAAAGCCTCTTGGTATGCTAGGCAAGTACTGTACCACCCAAGGTCACCCAAGATCCTGGAATGCATCCTTCCTTTCTCCTCCCTCCCTCCCTCCTCATCCTCTCTCTCTCTCTCTCTCCCTCTCTCTCTCTCTCTCTCTCTCTCTCTCTCTCTCTCTCTCTCTCTCTCTCTCTCTCTCTCTTTCTCTCTCTCTCTCTTCCCCCTCCCCTCCTTCCTATTGTTTGCTTTTGTTTTTCTGAAGGAAACTCCTTTCTACCTAACAGGCCAGGATGGGGTCTACTTGACCAAAGACAAGCATGGTCTCTGTATACAAAGCCTGGCTGTTCACTACACAGGTCAACTGGGCCTTCTCAGGTCCTCTCACTTCTTTCTCCATCTGCTAAGTGGCCTTTGGATCAGAGAATGGTGAACCCAAATACTTCATATGTCCTATTTCCCAAGTGCTGCATGAAGCATCAGAGGAGTAGTTTCTGAAAGGCACAAATCGTGTCACAAATGTACCAGCATCCTCCTACATGACCCATGCACTTATAATAACAGGAGATATTTATCTACAGGGATCTTCTTGCAGCTTGGGAAAACAGTGAATTAAAGTGAAAACTTCATCTACTGAGAAGCCAGCAAATGTTCCATCTTACTAAGTTTCAGGATCCTTAAAAAAAAAAAAAAGTCAAGAAATGTTCCCTTACACTTCTCAGGTTGAGGTAAAACTTTTAAGTGAAAACAGCAGTCTAAGTAGATCAAGGCAATAAGAAATTCTTTCCAGGGAAAGTTAACTTAAAAAAGAACTCCAATAAAGATGAGGAGGAAATGTGAAGACAAAAATGTCGTACTCAAGCAAAATGAGCTGCAGAACCGGGATGTGCAGTGTCCATTCTCTGACCTCTTAGACCCAGATCTGAAACCTAAAACAATTCAAACTGATTCTGCAGGAGTGGAATTCAGCCAGGCATCAGTGCCTAAAGGCTTGGCTTGGGAGATAAAGGAGGGAGAGCAGCAGAGTGGGGAAGGGAGGCTGGAAGGCCTAGAGGCCAAGGTTATGGCTCTGGATTTTGTTTTGCATCCCACTGAAGGATGCTGAGCTAGAGTGACAGAATTGGATTTACATTTGAAAAGGGTTGGCTTGGCTGCTGAGACTGTGAGCACAGGCAGAGGCAGGGATGCCAGCGGGGCAAGCTGCCCTGCAACTGTGGTGCCAAGCACTCCTGCCACACCCTTAGGTGAGTCCCTGGCTGACTCTCACAGGCATCCTGGCCTGTGAAGGACTCTCAGTGTCTCACACCCACACTCCGGTTCAAGGTGGATGCGGGCGTGTCAGGAGCAAGGACCCTGCCTCCACCCCTTCAGCCCACCCAGTCTCCATCCCCTTGTCCTAAGGACCCAGGATGCACTTTTTTAATGTGATGGGAATCCCTCCACAGTAAAGTCTGTCAGTGTTTGGGGAAAAGATCTACATATGAACCAAGAGGGCTTGGAACATGTCCGCTGCCAAGAAGGCAGGAAGAAATGATCAGCTTTGCGAGACGATGATAGGAGGGACCAACAGGGACCTGCTCATGAGTCATTTGCGATATGTATGAAGAGGAGAATCTTAGATCCATACCTCTTCATCAACAAAAATAAAGGGCAAATGGTTCTGAGAGTTAAAACAAACCAGAAGGAAATCAGGTAAGAACTATAAACAAGGTACAGAATCAGAAACTTGGGAATGAGTCTACTGGAGGATTTTAGTGTATCTAGTAATTATTGAAATTAAAACTGGAAGAAAATCCAGGTGCTTTCCCCCATTTGGCTAGAAAAAACATTTAAAGTGATTGTGGTGGATTGACTAGTCTCCCCTTAGACTCCTGTCTACTGTAAACTTCTGAACTTGACTACTTACAAAGAGGGGTTTTTGTGGTTGAAATTACAATAGCCACGCCCCTTCTACTTACAGCTCTGTTCTCTGTACTTTCACTTGCAGTCAACAGTGGTCAGAAAATATTAAATGGAACAGTCTAGAAATAATTTTCAAGTGCCAAGTGCTATGCTGCTCTCAGTTGTGTGTTGAAATCATTTGTTTGTTTAGACAGGGTTTCTCTGTGTACCCCTGGCTGTCCTGAAACTCACTATGTAGACCAGATTGGTCTTGAACTCACAGGGATCTGCACATGTGTGCTTCCTGTGTGCTGGGATTAAAGAAGTCTCATATCACACTCAGCCGTGTGCTGAAATCTTGACCATGGCACTCCATCCCATCCAGGACTTGAAAATCTTCCCTGCATCCAGTGTATTTATGGTGTATACACTCTCCACCTGCTAGTCAGTGAGCAACCACCCTAGCAATCAATAATTGTCATGGTAAATTGTTAGTTATAATAGTTACCCTTATGTCACTTAACAGTCCAAAGTGGAAGAGTGTTGATACTGTTGTGTTGGATATGGCCAAAGCTTCCTTCAAGTGAACAAATGGACTCTCTCAAATGAGCAATGAGGAATTAAATGTCGTATCATTGCATTTGTGTGTGCTGTGGAACATTTGTTTAAATGATGCAATGATGTGTTGCATTTGTTTAACTATGCAAAGCCTCATTACTTTGCCTGTCTAAAACACCTGATTGGTCTAATAAAGAGCTGAACAGCCAATAGTGAGGCAGGAGAAAGGACAGGCAGGGCTGGCAGGCAGACAGAATAGACAGGAGAAAAAGGGGGATGGAAAAACAAGAGAGGATCAAGGAGTTAGAAAAGAAGGGGCCAACCATCCAGCCACCCAGCCAGACACGGAATAAGAAGGCAAGAAAAGATATACAGAAATAGAGACAGGTAAGAGTCCAGAGGCAAAAATAAGTCGAGCTAAGGCTGGGCATTCATAAAAAAAGAATAAGACTCCATGTGATTTATTTGGGAGCTGAGTGGTGGGCCCCCAAAGAGCTAAGAGCCCAGAGAGTAAAAAACAATCAACAAGCACGTTGAGCTTGCTAAGTTTTATAGTTTCCTTTCCTTTTTTTTTTTTTTTTTTTGTTATTTGCTTTTTTGGAGACAGGGCCTCTCTACATAGCCCTGACTGTCTTGGAACTCACTGTGTAGACCAGATTGGCCTCGAACTCACAGAGATCCACTGTCTCTAACTCACAAATTCAGGGAGAGAGCCTACTTTGTACCATGAAACCAGAAGTAAAAACTCCAGCTGTTTTGCTGTTGCTGATCCAAGAACAAAGAAGCTGTTCACAGTGCATGGCAACTGTAGATGGTGTGGAACCGTCGGGGTCTGGACTGGTCGGTGGTGTGGAATAGCACAGTGAAGGGCAACAGCCTCTCCTCCATGTGGAGGCCCCTCTCTCCTCAGGAGTGGAGAGACTGTGCCGAAAGCACAGTGGGTTTGAGAGTTTATAGGGGATTTGGGGGGTGGCTGGGGATGGAAAGTCCTACTCATGGATCTTTTCCCTACTGGGGGGAATGTTCTCATTGATAAGTTGGTCTTTTTGTCAAGAGTTTCTCACCTGCCCTAAGGCTCTTTGATTTAGGTATTTAACCCTTTAGGTACTAGCCTCAGTGCCAGCAGGTGGAGAGTGGAAGTATGGAATTAAGGTGAGGTCACACTGGCTTAGAGTGTACCTAAACCCAGTGACCACCTCTTTATAGGAGGACGACACCGATGGGGAAAAAGGCTAGAGTGGCAGGGGTCAGAGACTGGAGAGTCAGCCAGCCAAAACCAACTCCAAGACCTAGCAGTAGCTGCCAGATGCCAAGGGGCACCGGGGCTGTGCTTGGAGCAGGGTGGGGGGATGGGAGGGACTTCTTCTCCAGAGCCCACAGCGGGAGCCTGGCCCTGCTGACACTTGGATTTCACACTGAACTCCAGCTCTGTGAAGGAATAAGGTCTGTGGGTCTATGTTTCAGCACCCTAGAAAAGGGACAGTAATGCAGTGTTCCCAGGAGCCTGGAAACAGCAGTTACGGACACACTGGACAGCATAGCCACAGATTAGCAGCACAGCCTTGAGAAAAAAAATGGTGACGTTTATCATTATGAAAAATCTGAGGGGCTTTGTTATAAAGAAACAATGAGAAAAATGTGCAAAGATTTTAAAAGGAAGAGTGAAAATTTTGAAATAAGTCAAACTCTTGGGTAGATTTACAATGAAACACTTGGTAGCTACTAATCATAAAAATTGGGTTGAAGGGATAGCTCAGCCGTTAACGGCTAGGCTTATAACCAAAAAATATAAAAATAAAAATTATCTTGATTGATGGATTAATTAATAGCAACTTCTCAGAAAACGCCCTTCATATCAACTGGCCAGCAACCCCACTCGATGTTCACATAGAAGCCTGGATGTTAATGCTGAGAGAGGCTGTATCCATGTCTGAGGCCTTGGAAGCCACCAACATCTCTTTCAACACGCAGATGAATAAGCTGTGTGGTTCATTTATTTACCATAGCTTAGAATATTATTCAGCAATACAAAGAAATGGGCACTAGCTATGGAGGGGCATGTCTACAATCTCAGCACCTGAGAAATGGAGGCCCGAGCATGCCTCTAGTCCCAGTACTTGTGAGGCAGGTGGATCTCTCTGTGAGTTCAAAACCATCCCAGTGTACATAGGGAGTTCCAGGACAGCCAGAGCTACATAGAAAGACCTTGTCTCAAAAAAAAAAAAAAAAAAAAAAAAGACTAGAGTTGTTCTACTACATAGTAAACTCTGGTCCAGACTAAGCTACATAAGACCTTATCTCAAAAAGCCATACTCAAAGAAATCAGCTATCGTCCACAAATAAGTAAATTATTAAGAAATATAGATTGGGGGGAGGGCACGGGAGGAGGGGAGGGAGTGGAAGAGGGACCTGGAACTGACTTGTGAAGCAACCTCGTTTCTTATCTAAATTTAAACTGGAAAAAAAAAAGAAGGAAATATAGATTGATCTAAAAAATACTTTATGATCCCAATGATACAACATTCTGGAAGGCAAACTATAGACAAAGAAAATAGATGGTGGCTCTTGAGAGCTAGGGGGTGCAGAGCAAAAAGCATTTCCAAGGCAGTGAGATGATTCTGTGACAGTGGCAATGGGGGCACTTGAGTTTGTCCAAACTCAAGGTTTCACAAGACTAAGAGCCAGCCTTGGTATGCTGCAGTGGACAACTCCGTCTGCAGAGGCTCATCTGATTTATGGAACGTACCACGTTAGTGTGGGTGCAAGCTGTGGGGTGGGTCTGAGCCTCCAGAGAGAAGGAGCGAATCGGAATGTTCCGTACTTTCCGTTCAATACTGCTCTGAAGCCAAGTCTGTTCTAAAAACAAGCCGGTTGTTTTAAGAGTTCTCTATATCTGCTAAAGATGATGATAAAAAAGCAAAAGATGTGTGCTAGAGAGATGCTTAAAGAGTGAGAGCATTCGGCATGCAAGCCGGATGGCCTGATGCGGTGGGGACACATCTCTAACCGTGCTCCTACCAGGAGATGGGTGGGGTGGAAACCGGCCGGCTGTCTGGAGGACGTGGCAAGGGACAAAAACTAGAAGAGGGACTCTACCTCATAACAAGGTGGGAAGAGAGAGCCGACTCTTCAAAAAGTTATCAGCTCGCCTCCACAAAATACATCTTTTTAAAAAAATAATTATGAAAGAAGTGAAGCATTATTTTGTATTCCGGCAAAAGAAGAAAAAAAAAATACAACCCAGGGTTTGATTCTAATTTTTGTTGTAAACAGTACATGGTCCATGAATGTACCACTGACAGAGCAAAGAAAACAGTGGATTGTTTATATTTGGCTATCCAAGTAGTCAGATTACATACAATTTTTATTTCCCTTTGTGATGTCTTATATTCTCCAAAATTTCCACAATAAACACACATTGCATTTGTAATGAGGAACCAGTCACTGACACTTAAAAGCAATAGAAAAAGCAATGGCCTGGAAACCTTAGACCATTAGTGTGAGAAATAACAAGGACCCTCCCTCCTGGAGGCCTGATGTTTTGTGCCAGATTTTTGACTAGGGTCTTCCAACCATGGTTGTTTTGTGGATAAGAGCATCTTTGTTATGCTAATGAGGTGACTCAGAGAGAGGCCCTCCTTGGCTTCAGGATGAAGACTGGCCACCAGTTGGGCCAATGGCATGATTAGAGGTTTGGAGATTGCAGCTGTCTGACCTTGAGGGAACAGGAGGGGCTGAGGGTTGAATGACATGGTCAACGATGTAATCAATCATGCTTCTATGACAAGCCCAGTAAACACAGGACAGAAGCACAGTGCAGCTTCCTGGCTAGTGAATGCATGGAGGGCTAGGCTTGTATAGCACTGCAGGCAGGGAGCAAACGCTGATACGCTGATGCATGAAGTACCTCTGGGGGTGAGGACCGGAGGCTTGCTTCTGTTCAACGGTGCAGGTAAATGAAGAAAAAGGCTCCTTGAATTAAGATGCTACCCCAAGGGACTGGAGAGAAGGACGGCTCAGAGACCCAGGCTCAGTTCTCAGTATCCACACAGTGCTTTACAACATCCCTAACTCCAGTTCCAGATGACCCACCACCCTCTTCTGATCTCCATGGTTACCAGATACACATAGGCTGCACATATATACATGCAGAGAAAACACACACACACACACACACACACACACACACGCACACACATGAAAATAAAATAAATCTAAAACAAAAGACAAATTTCTTTTAAAGGTGTTACCCCAGAGTATGAAGGATTTCAGTCAGGGAAGGAAGACTGTCAACTTGGATATTATTCAATTCTCCATTCTTCAAAACCAATGTCTAGAGGTTTCTCTTAGCTGCAGTTTGTCTCCCAGGACTCCTTTCTCCTAGCCTGGACGCATCCCAGTGCCTGGCTGAGACACTTAGGGCTGGTCCTCTTCAGGCGTGCTCTCTCATTTCTCTCCAAAATCTCTATTCCTGTGTCACCATTCTACCCTTTAAATGCCAAAAAGGGACGGGGAGACGGCCCAGTCAGGAGACTGCTTGCTGTACAAGCAGAGGGCTTGAGTTTGGCTCCTCAATACCCATGGAAAAGCTAGGTGTGGTAGCGTAGGTCTACCCCAGCGCTGGGATAAAGAAGCAGGAACCTCCTGGGAGGGGGCTTGTTCATGAGATGAAACAGTGAGTTCAACGTTTAGTGAGAGACACTGTCTCAAAACATAAGGTGGAAAGCTACTTGAGAGGCCACTCAACACTGACCTCTGGCCTATACACACATGCATACATGAAACACACACACACACACACACACACACACACACAGAGTTCATTTAAGCAATCTGGTAGTAGGAGTGTGGATAACTGAGTTACATAAAAGCACATGACTAGGTCAGCTTTCATTTTTTAAAATATTATTTATTCAATGTGATGACCTGGAAAGGAGGAATTCCACGGCTGCTCTCAGGATGAGTGCTCCCCAGCCATGCCTGCAGCTGCTGCTCTCAGGATGAGTGCTCCCCAGCCATGCCTGCAGCTGCTGCTCTCAGGATGAGTGCTCCCCAGCCATGCCTGCAGCTGCTGCTCTCAGGATGAGTGCTCCCCAGCCATGCCTGCAGCTGCTGCTCTCAGGATGAGTGCTCCCCAGCCATGCCTGCAGCTGCTGCTCTCAGGATGAGTGCTCCCCAGCCATGCCTGCAGCTGCTCTCAGGATGAGTGCTCCCCAGCCATGCCTGCAGCTGCTCTCAGGATGAGTGCTCCCCAGCCATGCCTGCAGCTGCTCTCAGGATGAGTGCTCCCCAGCCATGCCTGCAGCTGCTGCTCTCAGGATCAGTGCTCCCCAGCCATGCCTGCAGCTGCTGCTCTCAGGATGAGTGCTCCCCAGCCATGCCTGCAGCTGCTGCTCTCAGGATCAGTGCTCCCCAGCCATGCCTGCAGCTGCTCTCAGGATCAGTGCTCCCCAGCCATGCCTGCAGCTGCTCTCAGGATCAGTGCTCCCCAGCCATGCCTGCAGCTGCTGCTCTCAGGATGAGTGCTCCCCAGCCATGCCTGCAGCTGCTCTCAGGATCAGTGCTCCCCAGCCATGCCTGCAGCTGCTCTCAGGATGAGTGCTCCCCAGCCATGCCTGCAGCTGCTGCTCTCAGGATCAGTGCTCCCCAGCCATGCCTGCAGCTGCTGCTCTCAGGATCAGTGCTCCCCAGCCATGCCTGCAGCTGCTCTCAGGATCAGTGCTCCCCAGCCATGCCTGCAGCTGCTGCTCTCAGGATCAGTGCTCCCCAGCAATGCTGGCTTGTCTACCAGATGCACACAAGACTCTGGATGTAGCTGAGCACTCCGTTCATCAAGTGACAAGCTGTGCATCAGCATATGTGATCTGCAGGAGAGAATCCAGGTCCCCCAGGGACACAGTGGCTAACCCTCAGGGACTTCACATGGAACCTGACCATCCATTAAGTTGTAGGAGGCAGAAGCACGGAATGAACTTAGTCCTTCATTTTCTGTATTCTTTAAGTCTTCATTGCTAACATCAATCAAAAGAGTTTCCAAAATGATTCAGATATACACTCTACAACTACACTGAGATCAAAAAGAGTCTGATAAAAGGCAATGGGATATTTGTTTATTTCTATTAGAGAGAGAGAGAAAAAGCCCACTGGAGAAAATGCCTTATCTGGAAAAACCATTTGAACTTTTGACTTACTTCCCCAAATCTAAATTGACATCTAGTCCTCATTTTCCTTGCAAAACAATAGCAGGGAGTAAAAGCCATTTCTTATGTTAAAAAATGTTATAGAGCCCAAGAAGGGGAAAAAAAAAACCTACAGTACTTATTTTCTTTGTACACACACTTTCTTCTTTAACATCAAAGTCTGTTTGTATTTTTAAACTCTTAAGTGGAAAGAATGACTTGACTGTGTTCCCTCAACCCAAGTTCATTGCTACAATACCTGAACCTCTGCCAAAGTGCTTGGCCTATCGCTTGAGGTCCAGAACACAGCCTTGTTTTTGAACACTTCCACCACTCCCTCAACCTTTCTACTTTTAAAATATTTTCAATCTTTCTGCATGAACAATGTTCCCAAATGGAACAATAGAGTACATTTTAGTTAAACCAAGCAGTTGAGACTAAGCTTACTGCCTCAGTGGGGATGATTCTGGAACAAATATCTATCCTTATACCCACAGAAAAGTGCAACTCTGACCCCTCATCAATGAAACTTCTTTCTGCTGCAGATGGAGACAATCATAGAAATCCACCACTGGTCAAAACGTGGACATCAAGTGACTAGTGGCTTCCCATTCCAATTTCCTACATCTATGACACAACCCTAACCTCTAAGGCTCAGGAGCATCACTCAAGAGGAGGTGGGAAGACTCTAAGAGTCAGAGTACCAGAACATTTGCTTTAAGACGGCGCCATCTATAAACAAGGAGGCTCTGCAACCATCAAGTCTTAAGAACACAGTCTCCTAAACAAGGCCTATGCAATGGCAAAAGTAGCTGGTGTGCAGAGTGTCAAACCCATAGTAGAAGTCCAACAAATATATACTTAAGTTTTCTTGAGACATGATTAGGTGTCCCATATCAAATGTCTCCAAGAAGTATTTGCCTTTAACTATGAAAAAAATTTCTCTGGCCTATAGGAGAACTTGATGGCAAGGACCATGTTGTACTAACTGATAAATCTCTGGTATTAAACACAATATATGTCATATGTTAGGTAATCCATGAGTATCTACTGAATAAACTAACTCATGCTAGACAGGGCATTATACACAGTGAATCTCTGTCTTCAGACCCTTCACTACAAGCACCACTCCATAAAGTGGAAAATAATTAATTTGTTTAAAATGTATATGTGTTAAAATATACTTATTTTATTCTGATTCTGCTATTTAAACATCTTAGAATCATGTCTCCTTCCAGAGTCATAATGTTACCTCATTATAGTGGGGTTAATCATTTTCATTCTGTTAGTGAAATTTATCTGAAATCCTAAAAAAAGTAGGTGTTTTTTTATTTCTTTAGAATGTACATGTGATATCTTTACTTGCATTATACTTGAAGCCACTCATTTGCATTTTATTTTTCTTTGTATTGACACTGTAAGATTGAAAAGGAGTAAAATAGTACTATTAAAACTTTTTTCTCTAGTTCCAACCAAAGCATGAATGTCAAGTTTAATTAGATCATGTTATTGTTTATAAACTGAGAATATATGCAAATAAATCTTGAAAGAAGTTGAACTCTGAAAAAAGAAAAAGAAAAAGAGAAAAGCAGCTGGTGTGCCCGTGTTGATGGGATCTCACTAAGCGCCACGACTGGGTGAAGAGCAATTAATGGCCGCTAAGAGCGGGAGAACCAGCCTTGTCCAGGTGGCTGTAAGTCTCCTCAAGCTGACAAGGAAGACAACCTATTGCACTGCACTAACACCTGGAATGAAAAACATACTTGAAAACAATGTATACTAACATCATCCTCTTTGAGATAATTTTAAGTAGGCTCATCACATCCTTTCCCCAGATAAACACACCATCAGTAAAAGGAGAGTCATCCAACGTGGATTTTGTAACTAGCACCAGTTACACACAGTGAGGTAGGATGAAAGTAGGAGATTGCTGAAGCATGAGCTATGAGCCCAAAGGAACAAGAAAGAAAGAAGACTCTAGCGAAGTAGGAGCTATATCTGACTGATGGGGAAGTCCTTCTGTGTATATGTTGTCCTATTGGCTGATAAATAAAGCACTGTTGGCCAATAGAGAAGCAAGATATGTGGGACTAGGAATCAAGGATGATTCTGGGAAATGTAGTCAAGAGTAGAGAGTTGCTATGTGATCCCGGGAGGAGAGAGCACAAGTCTGGTGTTCTCAGTAAGATAAGACCTTATACAAATATATATTAGTAATTATGGGTTAATAATTAGGTCAGAGCTAGCCATTAAGAAACCATAGCAAACGGCCAAGAGCTTCATAATTAATGTAGCGTCCTGCGTGTTCATTTGGGACTGACGCGGCTCTGGGACCACGCTGGCGGGAAGGATGCACATTACAGCTGACGTCATGGATAACTTAGTTCTGGTTACTGGCTGGCACTTTTAGCTTCACAAGGCCTTGAAGAGAATGAGGGCCAATGAAGAAATGGTGATGATCAAACTATCACCTAGCCCCAATACATTTATTGCAGTGGTGACTTAGGGAACCCTGTTGGCACACACCAAATCAGCTGTGTCCTACTGCCATTGAGAATCCAAACCAATGGTTCAACCTCACAGCTCACATAATAGCACAGTACACGCCTAAGCTCTTAAATTAAAGGTTCTCAACCTGTGGGTCTTGACTCCTTCCTGGGTCAAATGGCCCTTTTGCAGGGGTTGCATATCATATAGCCTACATATTATATACATTGCAGTTCATAACAGTAGCAAAATTACAGTTATGAAGTAGCAATGAAATCATTTTATGGTTGGGGCCAGGGGTTCACCACAACATGAAGAACTGTATTAAAAGGGTCCCAACGTTTGGAAGGTTGAGAACCACTGTCCTAAGTGAACCCAGAGCCCCAGAGTATGATGCGACTGAGCTTTATTTTCTATCCTGACTGTTAGGAAAAGACCAGAAGGAGCCAGAGAGAGGGTCAAGCTCATGATTAAAGCATGCATTCATCTGTTAACCCAAAGAAGACTCAGGCTCTGGGCACATGAGCTACACTTGACTTCATGCTACCAAATATGGAAAAGATACACGTGGGAAGGATGGTTAAAATTCTTGAGATTATCATCAAATGAGAAGCGGCTAAAGGTTACTGGGGCAGCTGTAACAGGATGCAAACACGAGTGTCCCTCAAGTCCCAAGGCCCGAGGACCAAGGCTCTGGCAGATGGGCTCTTGACGAGGGCCTGATTCTAGTACTGACAATGGCCTTCGTGGTTGTTCTTCACTTACTGGAGATGGCCAGGGGCTTCTGGATGGTTTTCCCTTTCTCTCAAGGATACCAACCCCTTCAGAAGTGTTTTACCTTCCTTCATGAGCCAATTTCCTACCATAGAACCTACTGCCCATCACACTGGGGGAGTGATAACAAACAGCAGTTTGAATTAAATATTAGGTCAATCATACAAAATTACATTTTTTGCTCAAAACATATTATGTGTATAACATGACAGTCTTATAGAGGTGACAGAACTGTTTGGAAGCTTCCATCTTGGTGGTGCTTATACACACACATGTCAAAACTCTCTGAACTGTATGCCCAAGACGAGTGGCTTCTGCTGCTGTGACCTAAAGAGCAGGGTTTCAAAAGCGGCTGGATGTAATTGAGTATGGTTAAGTGCTTCAACCCAGACAGCCTATGGGAGAACAGGAAGCAGAGATGAGCAGAGACGGACAGAGTAATAATGCAGTGCCACAAACCAAACCATTTCATCAAAGCCTTGAAAAAACAAAGACTCTTCCCACAGTTACAGCAAAGAGGGCAAGCAAGTGAGCATGCTTCGGTCCCAGAGCAGTGGACGCAGCAGTTACGTAAACTCATAGCATGAAGGTAGCTGGGAGGGGGCATGGTGGGCTCAGTACTTAAGCAGATGAGGTTCATTCTCCAGTAATGGCAAGTTGGTAAAGTATTTAAGTAGAGGAGTGACATAATTAAACCTATTTTGGAAAGACAGCCAGAAAGAATACAGGTTTAGAACTGGAGAGATGGCTCAGCAGTTAAGAGTGTGTGTGCTCTAGCAGAGCACCAGAGTTGGTCCCCAGCACCCACGAGGCAGCTCATTACCACCTGTAGTCCAACTCTAGGGGATTTGATGTTCTCTTCTAGCTGGGTTCCAGCATCTGCACTCACATGGGCCATGTCTATACACCTCCACTTATTCCTCGCCATACACATACACACGTATACATATAATCTTTAAAAAACATTAAAAATATGGAAGGTTTGATGTGGAAGATATTGGGGGTGAGAAAAATCTGACAAAAAACTGTGGGTGCATCTGTGTACGCACACACGCACGCGCTCACACATGCTTGTTTGAGACTGTGTTCTATGGTACACATCAGACATGCTGAAGGAGTTTATAACCCTCAAAGGCAAGAGGTGAGGCAAGACCAACAACCACACAGTGAGCAGAGTCCATTCATAATGTGTTTTATGAAACTTGCCTTCATGGACTTGCCGTGAACTGCTGAGTGAGACTAGAAGGGGAAATCTAAGGAGGCCCAGCCATTTCCAGCATAGTGAGTTGAAAACACTGCATGAGAGAAAGGCCAGAGGGAGAGAGCAGTATCACTATGCTCTGAAAAACAACAACAACAAAAAACCCCATTTTACTTCAAAGAGTTGAATGCTTAACCTCTGCACCTGAGTTCCTCTAGAAGGAGACCGGTTTCTATTTTCATGGGCCAAAATATTTCTGGCTAAAGACAGAGAGATAAGGTGACCCACAGAGGACCCTGCTTACATATAAAAATAAAAAGGAGATGGGAAAACAGTCTTCAAAGCTTTTCTTGGAGTGACTTCACTCTCCAGGCAAGCCTAGTTTTCCATCTCTCATGGTGACTGGAAACTGCAGGGGGTGTGACTGCCTCTAACACATAAGGAATAACTTAATAAAGTAAGTTAAATATACAAACCAAACAGCGGTAACTTTTCTAATGTAAAATTTCTTAGCCAGGCAGTGGTGGCCCACACCTTTGAGCACAGTACTCAGAAGGCAGAGGCAAGACGATCTCTGTTAGTTTAAGATCAGCCTGGTCTACAGAGAAAGTTCCAGGACATCGAGGGCTATGCAGAGAAACCCTGTCTTCAACAACAACAACAACAACAAAAATCTTCCTTCCTTCCTTCCTTCCTTCCTTCCTTCCTTCCTTCCTTCCTTCCTTCCTTCCTTCCTTCCTTCCTTCCTCCTCTTTCTGTCTGTCTGCCTGCCTGTTTTCCTTCCTTCCTTTCTCCTTTTTAAAACAAGCTAGGAATTTGACGCCAGTGTGGATCACCCTTAAATGGATAGTTCCTCCCTTGTGTCTTCATGGATCATGGAATACAGAACCTAACGGTTCTTCCTGATTCCCTCTTCCCCCCTGTTCTCATGCAGTGGTGACCAACAATGAGCATGGGTCAAGGTCAGATCTCCAGCAAAGTGAGTTCACATCTTTAGCAGGTTTCCAGCACGAGGGAAGTGCTTGCCATTACCTCTAGCCTTCAATTTCTACAGGAGAAGCTTTCCCTTGTGGATATAAAGAGCGTTACTATCTTCTTCTACTACATAAGGAATGCACGACAGAGCTCCAAATGTGGCTCAAACGAGAATGTGTGCCTTCTATTCAACCACAGCGCCTGGGTGTCCTGGTGTGCTTGCTGGGATTGCAGATTTCTGGGCCCCATCCAGACTTACTCCATCCGAGACACTGCAATGGCTCTGCTAACACCAAAGTCTGAAAGCTACTAGTCTAGGAAATAAGTAGTAAGGAGACAAAGAGGTAAGGATGTGACTCAGAAAACACACAAGCAAATGTAGGAAAGATACAGAGAGACAACAAAAACACCTGTCTGCTGTGCCTGTTGGGAGGGATAGATTGAGAGTGTCTTCAACCTTGGTCCTGGTCTCCTTTTAGAACACACACACCCACACCCCCCACACACACAGACAATTTGTTTGTGTATATACATTATACACAAAGTTGCTATATTTGTTGTATATATTATATTAATATATATATACACATACAATTTGTGTGTGTGTGACAGTGAGGGAGGGAGGGAGAGAGACAGAGACAGAGACAGAGACAGAGACAGAGACAGACACAGAGAGATATTGTTCAGAGAACCATTTGCAGGAGTGGGCCCCAGGGATTGAATTCAAGTCATCAGGCTTGGCAGTCAGTGCCTTTACCTACTGAGCCATCTTGGCAGCCCTTGTTTCCTATAATTCTTAAATTGTTTTCTTTCTTTTTTAAGATTGTATCTCATGCATCCTCAATGGTCTATGAAGCCGTGTAGTTGAGAAGGACCTTGACCTTCTGATCTTCCTGCCTCCTCCTCTGGAGTGCTATAATTACAGGTGTGTGTCACCGTGCCCAGTTTATGCAATGCAGGTGACCAAGCCCTTCGCGCACATAGTCAAGCACTGTAACAACTAAGCTACATCCCCAGCTCTGAATAGGACTTTCTCTGGCTCCATTGACTCTCCAATGGTTCTGGGTTTAGAAATTGGGAATTGAATACCATACAGGAAGAAACAGGTATAACTGTCATACCCTCCACTGCTTCCCCAGACTCCAGTGGAGATGTTGTACTCCCCCAACCCCCACCCCTGCATCCAGGGAGGACAGGGGCAACAGTGACTTCAGCTCTCCTGTCGCTGTTCTTAGGACCAGAGACTGAGGTAAATCTTGGAGAAGGCACTTTTTGTTACTGCATGCTGGGTCCACAGGGGCTTCAGTCTGGCTGGGAAGGGGCTTACGGAAGACTTTACAAACGTCGGGGACCATTCACCGAAGCTGGGGAACAAGTCTGGCATCCTGCACATGCATCCTGAATGGCCTCCACACTTCTGTTTCCCTCACAGTCAGCTGGAGATGAGCATCACCCTGAAGCTCCTGTCCTGGAGCAGCAAGACAGGAGTAGCTGAGAGCTGACATTTCTGACAGGTCCCCAAGGTCACCGCTGCCTGTGGTCCAGGCCAGCACTCTGAGGGCTGCTGTACTACACATTATTGTTTCTGTTCAAGTCCATTCTTCACCACCAACCAGCCAATTAATTGACACTTTCTTGGCACAGGCTAAGGAAAACGGAGATCTGAAGCCAAAAGACATTCCAACCTGTAGTGCTCATGAGTAAGCTGGAATCAAGCCACATGTCTCCCTGTAAGACCAAAGACAGGAGAAAAAGACAGGTGGACGACAGGTGGGTGGTCTGGAGGTGAATGTGGGAAGAGAAAGGTCCCAGGAGTGCAGAAAGCCACAGGGTGATACTCCCTCTCACAGCTATGGGTCTGAGCTCCCTGAAATTGGATGAAGAACAAGGGCTATAGGGGTGTAACCCACTCAGCAGAGTACTTACCAGCAACTCAGGGAACTGTGGGTCAGTTCCCAGCACAGTCTAAACTGTGCTCAAGGCAAAAGGATCAGGAGTTCAAGGTCATCCTTGACCCCAATTCTAGCACTCAGGCATCAGGAGTTCAAGGTGGGGCAATGTGGGGACCTCCCACCTCCTCTCTGCTCCCACCCCCTGCCAGACATCTATACCTTTCTTCCAATTCCCAAGGCTCTGTGACGGAAGAATGGTCCATACTCCTCTGATCTAAACCAAGCTTATCCAACATAGAGCAGAGCACATCAGAGCTGACCAGGCACCAAGCACCAAGCCACCCTGAAGGCTGCTCCTGCTCTAGGGCTTCCAGCGACTCGGGTTGTGGGTCTCTGATTTAATTGTTCTGGCCATTTGTATTTCTAAGTGCCCCACTCACTCGGTTTCAGCACTTGGCAGTGAACAGCACACTCAATGGAGGACCCCCGCCTGCTCTGCCCATCCCTCCAACCTGTTTCCAGAAGCCCTTGGACCCAGAGCTGTAAGCCCGCCTAGGGAGGGAGCAGCTGCAGGATTCTGTCCATAAACCCATGCTTGCCAAGAGTCAAGTTCAGTCATGCTGGAGCAGACCCACAAAGGCCAGGGAAGGAGGCACCTGGGAGAAGAATGCTCAGAAAAGGGAGCCATGAGGAAGAGCACTCACATCTTAACTAACCGACAGAGCTCACTCAGATTCTGTCCCAAGCGCTGTGGAGACAAACCCTGACTGTGCACACAGCACTTGGGGGCCAACCACTGTGACCTTTTTATGGGGTGAACACAGCTGCTGAAGTTTTGGTCTCATGAAGGGATATCAGCTTCTCCCCAACACACAAACACACTCTCACACACTCACACATATACACATGTAACTGGCTTTTCTTTTCTGCCTGGTCCCACCTATCTGCAGCCCCAAATAAGCACACAGACACTATATTAATTATTAAACTGTTGGCCCATGGCTAGGGCTTCTTACTAGCTAGCACTGTTTTAATTATTAACCCATTTCTATTCATCTAAGTATTTCCACGTGGTCTTATCTTACTGGAGAAGGGTCCGAACCTATTACTTCTTCCTCTGCTACATGGCATCTCTTCTGGAGGGCTTTCTTTGCCTACCTATCCCAGAATTCTCATCTCCTAGTCCCACCTATCTTTCTGCCTCTATTGGCCAAATAATGTTTTATTCATCAACCAATAAGAAAAACATATATACAGAAGGACATCCCCATGACACACGCCTTCTCACACAAGCACGAACACATCTGCTCTCACCACGAGGGCTCCAAGAGCGCTAACACCCTTGTCAACTGTCCTGCTTGCTCTGCGTATCTTCTTTTACCTTTAAGTGAGGGCCAGAAGGATGACTGTCTACTGAATGGTTCAGAAATATAGCTGATGGAGAATCACTGGCCCACACTACATGCCGACAAGTGAAGTGTGGAAGAGATTAACTCCACAAAGGGGAGGAGAAATTGCTAAAAATCAAGGTCTTCTATTAGACTCTCCAGGAGGCATGATGTTGTTCCACCTTAAGAAACCAGTGGGCACCCGGTGACGCATGCCTTTAATCCCAGAACTTGAGAGGCAGAAGCAGGCAGATCTCTGTGAGTTCCAGACCAGTCTGGTCTATACAATGAGTTCCAGGCCAGCCAGGGCTACATAATAGGAGAGAGAGAGGGAGGGAGAGAGAGAGAGGGAGGGAGGGAGGGAGGGAAAAAGAAAGGACAAAGGAAACCAGTGGACTACCACTAAGTACCTAGCAGTCCTTTACTTCTTTTTCTACAGGAATCTATCTAAAATAGTTATTAACCAGCCCCATTACCTCATGTCACCCCTGTAACCACCTGCACTCCCTGTCACCTGGAAAACTGGCAGTTACCAAGCTGCATCAAGATAATGCTGAAACACAGCCTCATTTATCATGATTATCATGATGGAGATTTAGCAGGACTTGTTAGGAAGGACTCTACATTAAGATTCAAGCTTTACCTGCTGCCCATCCTTCCTTCACCAATCCCAGTAATCGTTTGCGCAACCCAGAAAGGAACTCAGAGACCAAACACACAAACTAAAGTTGTGCTCTAGGCAAAGCACATTCTAAACATCTCTGATCATTAGCACGATGTAAGGTACTAATGATTGTTTCCAAAAAAGTCATAAAATTAACTGTGAATGTAAGGTGGAGTGCTTGCTCTGTGTGGACACATTCCAATTTAAGACATTATGTGGTGTTTGGAAGATTTAATTTGAAACCACGGAAGTTAAATTTAGTAAGAAAACTATCACGGTGGAAAACTGCTTGTGCACAGTTTTTGAAAAATTTATTCGGTTAGAGGGACTTTTCTGCTCTCAAATCTGTGTATAAAACAGTACTGGTAAATTGCAACTATTTGGAAAGCCTCACTACACACTGTACAATACCAACAAATAGTTGTTCAATATATCCCCAATGTTTTGGAAGATCTCAGAAGGGCAATGGAATGGCCAACAAGTATATGTTATCCCTGGCCACCCCCACAGGATTTAGTGTAACAGTATAATTGGGGAAGACACCACTATATTTCCTCAATGGGCAATGAGCATTCTTACATCTAATCCACCAGGGGCTGACTAACTTCATCCCTAATTAAAAAAGGAAAAAAGATGGTAGCATGAAAGTCACATTCACTTCCCATGATGGCAGCTAAGGGGAACACAGCAGATCGTGGGTGCATTTAGCATCCTACACAAGGGCTGTCTCTCTCTCTCTCTCTCTCACACACACACACACACACACACACACACACACACACACCTCTATCATGGCATCTATTTCTGGATTATATTTAATCAAATCAATGTTAATTTTGATTTTTTCCCATAATTTTGTAGGGCTATTTCAACCCTCTTTGGAAAATTCACAAAGATGAGACACTTAGGATTTGGTCCTTGAAGCTGTCATGGGTGCTACTGTTGACTTCTGCTTTGAGAAATGCCTCATTTGTGAAACACTGCCTTCAGGCCTGACATGGCCATTGCACTGGTGAACACACCACAGCTGTGGCTGGTGCAAGGCTGGGCGGCTGGGCGGGCCAGCATTCCCGCACAGACAGAAGACAGGCACGGGAGGCCCCGCCCTGCCTTAAGGAGCAGTCGGTAGTGAATGGTGGCTGGGGGGGGGTGCCATTTTCCTCAGTAACAACGTAGCCGCCAGTAAAGTACCCAATAAATGACCCCCACACCATGCCCACAGGAAGAACTCCAGTGGGTCACAAAAACCCAAACAGCAAATAGACATAAAGGAGTGGGGTTCTGTTAGGAGGAAGGGTTGGTGGGAGGTAAAAATGACCAAAATACATACGCGCGTGTGAAGTTATCAAGGAGGAAAAAGAAATTAAATTTTAAAAAATGGAGAGGGGAGGAGGGAGGAATGAAAGAAAGAAGGTCTCGTCCCATCAGGACAGAGGATGCCAGCTCAGCTGGCACAATGCCTTGCAGTTGTCATCTGAAGCTCAGGGGTTTATTACAGTGGGGGAGGTGCCCGCCAGTGGGCACGAGGTGCACTAGCAGAGGTCAGAAAGCAACTTCCAGGAGTCGGTTCTCTTTCCTTTATCTAGGGCTCAGGGATGGGACTCAGGTTGTCAGGCTTGGTGGCAAGCTTTTACCCACCAAGGCATCCTGCCACTGCTGGGTGGCTTAAGATTCTGACTTGGCTTTTTGATGGTGTGAACAAAATAAAATGAACTGATTAAAAAAAATCTCGAATTTTCCTTTGGGTGTGAGTAGATTAAAAAGATTATTATGCCTATAATTATATAAATACTACTATTAAAAATACCTATGCCAACTTCTAATTAAGAGAAACAGCTACATGTTATCACCTCTCTCTCTTGAATCCCTGCCCACACCACCACACAAAAAGCCATAAATCAAGTAAGAAACAACCCAAGAGACACAGAGGTAGCAACACTTTCTTAGGAGATGGAAACTGGGCAGAGGAGCAGGGACAGGATGGGGAAGCAGCAGCTGGTGAGGGCCCTGGCAGAGAGGTCTCTGCTCCAAGCCTCAGGCTGCAGGTGGGGAGCGGGACTCTCGGCCACAGAGCAAGGTAGGGAGGACACAGGGGTGCACAGGGGGGTCTAGCAGTGGGTGACCCGGGGCCTCCTGAGACCCTGTACAGGAGCTTCTCTCAGAGTAGGTTTCGAGCGACATCATGCTTACCAGCGACAGATTCACACTTTTTTATGATAAAATTTACCGCCCTCACCATTTGGAAGTGTACAGGTCCCCTTTGGTATGTGAATTCACCCTGTGCAGCCATCATCCTCCCAAGATTAAATGCTGTTGCCACTGAACACTATTCCCCCTTGTCTGTCCCTGCATCCCCAGCCTTGGCAATCATGGTTCTATGCTCTAGATTTGCGAATGTGAGAACTCTAGATACCTCGTGTAAGGGGTCCCACAATTACCTGCTGCCTGTGACACCTGCCTTATTTCACCAATGTCATTTCTTCCAGGTTCTCCTCTACTTTGGCATGTTTTTCAGAACTGCCTCCCTTGCACAGGCTAGGTAATCACCCATCCCACCAATGGCTTAGCCTGTGTTTATGTATTCATCTGTCGCGGAACATTCGATTGCGCCTACCTGTCCGATACCCTGAATAATGCCGTGTGAACTTGGGTGTGTCCATAGCTTCATGCTGCTGTTTTCTAGTGACTCATGAATGAACAGATAACAGAGGGTCAGAGGTCATTTTAGAACAACTTTACAGCCTTGTGCACAGAAACCAACATATAAGAAGAAGGAAGGGCTCTTGAAAATTACAAACAAAATACCATAAGTAAAATGTTAGGTGGGTTGGAAAATAAAGCCATGGAGCTCTTCAGGTAAATAGCATAAAAAGATAGATCAGGGTTAGGGTACAGCTCAGCTGGGAGAGCGCTTGACTAGTATGCCTGGGCTCATTCCCCCAGCATTATGTAAGCCAGGTGTGGTGGCTCAAACGTGCAGCCCCAGCTCTTTGATGGCAGGGGTAGGAAGAGCAGATGTTTAAGGTCAGGCTGAGTTACACAGCTGAGTCTGAGGTCAGTCTGGGCTGCAGGAGACACAGTCTTAAACAGTAAGAATTGATGTAGATGTTCCAAGTTAACCGACTTCCCTAGAAAGAGAAAGAAGGGGTTTAATGAAAGAAGCCAAGCCACCCACCATGATGGAGGCAAACCAGGTGCCCTCGCTCTCAACCCCAATCCGTGGGATCAGTGGAGAGGTCTGGGGCACAGGGCTTAGGGTTGATGTGAGTGAGGGACTGAGGCTTCTGACCTGGCATTGGGCCTGTGGCTCACTTATCTGACTGAAAGTCTGCGGTGTGCCAGGCACTGTTCTTTTCTGGGTGCTGGTGACACAGAGGTGATAAAACGAAGTTCCTAGCTGGGTGTGGTGGCACATGCCTACAATCCCAGCACTTGGGAGGCAAAGGCAGGAGGATCTGGAGTTTAAGGTTACAAAGTGACTCTGAGCTCAACCTGGAACACATGAGACCCTACCTCCCCCCTCCTGTTCCTACCCTCATGGAGTGTTCATTCTAAAGGGAAGGGACAATGAACAAAGGTATCATTAGGCAAAACCAGGAGGAGAATGAGCAAGGTGAGAGGGAGGGTGTGACCTGACAGAGCTGAGATCCTGGAGCAGTGACAGCACCAGCCTGGCTGACTGAGCTGGGCTGGGCTCCAAGGGGGAGGGGAGCAGTTGTAAGGACTTTAGAACCAGACCTCACCCAGTTAGTGTGGGGACAAGTGTTCCCTGAGGAGTCCTCATCTCTTCTGGGTCCTCTGGTAGGTGGATTCTTTCCAGAGCTCCCCCAACCCCATAGTTGATTAGTATGTGACTGGGCCTATCAGGTCTCTCTCTTCCCCTATTAAGTGTACTGTTTTTTAATGTGGATTTTCACAAGCCAGCCAGACAGAGAAAGCCCCATCATCTTCATGTATAGATGGAGAAACCAAGGCACCGTCAGGGCCACGGATCACAAGGGTTGCCATGCCCACTCTGAGTCTGCTTCAGGCGTGGGCACTGGGTCCATTCCTTTCTGACTCTTCCACACAGGTAGAAGTGACGCAAACTTTTTTTTTCCTTTAGCACTTGCAACATGTAACTGTCTTGGACTTCACTATATGCAAAGTAGCAGGCAGACGCCGGAACTATTAAAGTCAGACCGCATCAGCTCAGAACAACCAGGGGTGGGCAGGAAACAGGAACTAAAGGCTGGAATCGGGTCCACCTAGATGTTTTGAAGGAATTACGCAATGACTGCTCATTTCCTCCCAGAACATATCGCTTCAGCCTGTCCTTGCAAACAGGAACTTCCTTTTTTTTGCTGCCTTTAGGTCCCAGCTGTGTCCCAGGTACAAAGGAATGTTTGCCTTGCTGGGCAGAGCCCTGTGATGGTGCAAGATTGGAGGGGTGGCGCATGCCAGCCCGAGGAGTCAGCAGCCAAGGCCTGCTGCTCCTGCTGAGCAAGGACAGAAGGGTGGCTCCTGAAGCTGGCTCAAAAGTTGAGACATCTTTCGTTGGACTCTAAAGTCAGGCAACTTCCTGCCAGACTTAAACACTGCCATGTCTATTAGCTTTATGATGGCTCTTACCTTAAATTCCTAAAATTCCCAGAAGAGAGAAGCAGGCCGACATCTTCCATTCACTTGCAATGAATCAGATAAAATGTAAAAATGGAAGGTGAATGGGCAGACAAGTATGCAAATAAGATAAAATGGTAATGGTAGTACCCAGGTATTCCAGGTAGGAGCATTTATTGAAAAAGCCTGTCAGCTTCCTTGGGGTTTTGATAAAACACTAGGGACAGCAGAGAAGGCTTCTCCTGTTGCCTGGGATAACTTCAGGATCCTTGTGAGTGATTCATTCAGCAACCCTCCTTAAGCTTCCTGCCTCTCTGAACACCCAGGACGCTGCCCTCACCTGCATCTTCTCCTCTTTGAACCTGGCTGCCTTGATGTCACTAATTGTTTCCTTGAACTAAATTGTGATCGTCCTGCACGCCGCCCTCCTGAACTTCAGGAAGATGTGGAATGCTGAAGCTTTGTCTTTGTTCCTGACTGTGCTGTTTCTCTCTTGCAGAGACACCAAGGGGCATCAATCCTTTCTCATCAGTCCCCACAGCACCTACTGACACACAAGCATTATGAGGGGCTGGGAACAGACAGGCAGAAAACAACTTGAGTAGCTCCTGCCTACCAGGAACACCACCAGGAGCTGAAGTCAGTGTCCCAAGCAGGCTGTGTGGTGACACATCGGATGCATTGCCACACCTCTACCAGGAGCTCTCTCCATCACCTTAGCTTATTGCTGGCTGGAGCTCCACTGTCTCAAGGCCCTAATCTTCCAAAGCGCTTTAGTTTATTGTTGGTGTGTGTGTGTGTGTGTGTGTGTGTGTGTGTGTGTGTGTGTGTGTGTGTGATTTTGACAGAACATGCCTCTTTTTACTGAAATTTTTTTGCTTTGTTTTTTTGAGACAGGGTTTCTCTGTGTAGCTCTGGCTGTCCTGGAACTTGCTCTGTAGATCAGGCTGGCCTCAAACTCAGAGTCACCTGCCTCTGCCTCCTGAGCGCTGGGATTAAAGGCATGTGCCACCAATGCCCAGCTCAAAAGCAATCGATTTTTAAAAAGAACTTTTGTTAATAGATTGCACTAGAATTCTGGAAATAAGGCTACTTGATAAATATTTACTACACCATTGAAGTCTATTAATTAACATTTTACTTGAAACTTGCACTGATGTTGGTAAGTAAAACTGTTCCTTAGTTTCCCTGTTTTTGTGATGTATCAGACTTTAGTACTAGTGTTATGGTCACTTCATTGGAAGATGCCAGAACTTGCCTTTTCTCTCTGAGCACTGGGAGGAAGTCCTGGGTTATCTGAGCTTTATGGACTGGGAGCAGTCCCCTGGGGGAAGCTCTTCTGTGTTGCTCTTGTGTAGTTGGGCTCAGGCTTCCTTCCTGTTTCTGCTGATATCATTTGAGTAAGTCACATTTTCAAGGGAAGTTCCCTTTACACCTTTTAGATTTGTTCTGTTTTGATAGTTATTTGCCCCATTGTATCTTATTTTGATACATTTATATATCTGTCTTAGTTTTCTTCCTATTGTGACTAAAAACAATGGAGAAAAAGCTTCCTTGGCATTTCCTTTTAGGTCATAGGCCACCATTGAGGGCAGACAAGGTGCAACTCAAGCAGGAACTTGAAGCAGCAACCATGGAGAATGATGATTCCTGGCTCACTCAGATTTATACTTAGGTAGCTACTTTACACAACCCAGGACCACATAGCCAGGGGATGCTGCCACCTACAGTGGGCTGGGCCCAGCTGCACCAGGTAACTATGAAGGGGATCCCCACAAACATGGCCAGAGGCCAGTCTGATCCAGTCCCTGTTGACAGATGACTTTTGGCTATGTTTAGCTGATAATTAAAGCTAACTAGGGTATTCCTTTTCCCCAATTCATTTCAGTTAAGTAGCTCATCCCTCCCCCTTTTCTTGGACAAGTTCCTTGCTTAACAAAGTCTTCTGTTTCTATTCACTAAGCAGTTTCTACTCTCGCATTTGTTAATCCCATCTAATTTTAGCTTATTTTGTTATTTTCTTCTGAGAGTTCTGAGTTTAATGTCAGGTTCATTGTTTCACTTTATTTATTTTTATTTTGCTCACATAGATATTTACGATATGAGTCCTCCTAAGCATTATTCCAACTACACTCCATAGACCATGACATCTAATGGCTTTACTACTGCTATTTTCCCAGAATTCTGTATCTTATGCCTATTTATTTTCTTGATCCAAAAATTGTTTTGAGTTTTCATATTTCTGGGATATAAAGTGCTATAGTTTGTGTGTATCCCCTCAAAACCATACACTAAGACCTTAGGTAACGGTAGTGCAAGGCTTGTGTAGCTCGGTGGTCCAGCACGTGTAGAGCAGTCTGGAGGTACCAGCACTGGGACTAAGAAGAACAATATTAACAGCAGGAGCAGCAGCAACACCCCTCATATGTATATATAAATATTCATCCTTTGGGAAGCCACTATGTATCAGGGCAAAGACTCCTAAAATGAGATTAAAATAAGCCCCACAGAGCTGTCATGACCAGGAGAACACAAAAAGCTCTCCCCATTACTAAACACGCTCCCTTAATTATAGGCTTTCAAGCTGCTAGCACCATAATACATAAATTTCTGTTATTTATAAACCACCCAGTTTATGGGATTTTTGTTACAATGACTCAACAGATGAAGACAAAGGGTCTTTAAAAATGAATTAATAACCTAATAAATGCTTTGAACCTTGAGGTAAATAGACTTGGTTTTTTTTTTTTTTTTTGGTTTTGGTTTTTCAAGACGGGGTTTCTCTGTATTGTTTTGGAGGCTGTCCTAGAACTCACTTGGTAGACCAGGCTGGCCTTGAACTCACAGAGATAGGCCTGCCTATGCCTCCCAAGTGCTGGGATTAAGGACATGTGCGACCACACTTAAGAATGTGAATTTTAAAGGAAACTTTTTTCTAGGTGTCAAGACAGGGGGAGCTGTGTGACTTGCACCCAGGTCTGTAGGGCAACAGGCCTGTCTCCCCTCCCCTCTCGTTCTATGAGCTCAGAAACAGGACTGACTGCATTCTTCCTGATTCTTTAGGTAACTACTTTGCTCTTGCTGATGTGTCTTCTTCTTCTTCTTCTTCTTCTTCTTCTTCTTCTTCTTCTTCTTCTTCTTCTTATTATTATTATTATTATTATTATTATTATTATTATTATTTCTCCTTCTCCTTCTTCCTCTTATTATTATTATTTATTAATGTTTTAAATTTATTATGTACATAGCGTTCTGCCAGTATGTATGCCTGCATGCCAGGCAGGCTAGAAGAGGGTACCAGATCTTCTTACAGATAGCTGTGAGCCACCAAGTGGTTGCTGGGAATTGAACCCAGAGACTCTGGAAGAGCAGCCAGTGCTCTTAACCATTGAGCCATCTCTCCAGCCCCTCCTCCTCCTCCTTCTCTCCTTCCTCCTCCTCCTTCTTTTAGGTTTTAAAACAAATATTGTAAAACAACACAGACGTTCCCTTTTAGCTGTGCTTAAGCACATGTTCAGTCATGTTGCCGGTACAGACACTGTTATACATCAAGACTCTTAATTTCAGTCTTATTCACTTCTACTTTTACTCCAAAAAATGCTGTTTGATTTCTACTTTCCAAAATTGTTTGAATGTTTTTGCTGTTGCTGTTGTTTTTGAAACAAAGCCTCATCCTCTATCCCTGACTGGCCTGTAAATCACTCCATAGCCTAGGATGGACATGAACTCTGCACAATTCCTCTGCCTTGACCTACACTAGAATGCAGGCATGAGCTACTATGCCCTTCCTGAAAGTTATTTTGTTTATTAGTATAATAACCAACTTAACATAAAGCTCACATAGCATAAGTGGGTCACAGACACTTGAAATCAAGGTATAGCTGTATTGTTCAGATTCGGAGTCCAACACTTACAAATCTCTTTGTTGACTGTTTATTTAGACCATACATAGTCTTACTTCACTTGGCCTGTATAAGTAATAGTGAAGTACATCAAATCTCCTCATATTTAAATCTTAACTTGTTTAATAGTATGTGTGTGTGTGTGTGTGTGTGTGTGAGAGAGAGAGAGAGAGAGAGAGAGAGAGAGAGAGAGAGAGATGTGTATGTGTCTTTAAATGCACAGATACAGATGGAAGTCAGAGGATACCTCTTTAGAATCTGTTCTTGTTCTTTTTTTCCCACGTTTATGTTGGTTCTGGGGATTGAACTCAAGTTGTTCAATCTACAAGAGCTTTACCCACTGAGCCATCTCCTGGCCCTCAAATTGCCAATTATCAGTGTGAATCAACTTCTCTCATCTCCTGCAGTCTCTACTTCAGGAAAGCTGCTACTGGGTTATTTAGAGCAGACAGCTAACACTGCACATCTCAATTAATTTTAAATGTGTATCTGCACTACACGGCCATTTTCCTTTTAAAGATATACTCTCATGTCTGTTTGCATAAATGATGTATGTATAGGTATGTATACAAGCATGCCAGTGTCTGCAGAGACCAGAACAAAGAGGTAGATCCTCTGGAACTCAGTTATAGACAGTTGTGAGCTGCCCCGCATAGGTGCTGGGAAGTGAACTTGGGTCTTTTGCGAGAGCAGCAAGTGTAGTTGACCACTGAGCCATCCCCTCAACAGGGTTAGGGTTTGGCTTTTACGACTAGTGCAAGCATCCTCATATTTTATCTCTGTTGTTAGATGCTGGAGGTTGAAGTCAAGGCCTCACACAGTGTAAACACATCCTCCATCCTCTAAGGATGCCAGGTCTAAGAACATTTAGTTGTTCCTGGTAATGAAGCCTGCTGGGAAGAAGAAGGGCAGGGTCAGAGGAGTCGCCAGCTAGACGAAGAGGGAGCAGGACATATACAAGATGAGGCAAGAAACCATGAGCCACAGTCAGCACATAGTTTAACAGAAATAGGCTGATTTAAATTTTAAGAGTTAGCTAGTAAGAAGGCTGAACTATTGGCTGAGCATCTATAATTAATATTAAGTCTCTGGGTCAGTTATTTGGGAACTGTCAGGCAGGAAAGAAGAGTCTGCTCACACTAGTGTAGATGCTATTTGTTGGTTTCACAACTGAGAAAGTTCTAGAATTAATGTTCAGGGATGGAGTCCCCTCTTAGTTCCAAGATGGCTTCTTGGGACTGTACATGGTGACACAGTGCATGGAATAAAAACAAAGGTCTTAAGTCTGGCATGGTGGCGCACGCCCGTACCCAACACTTGGGAAACAAAGGCAGGCGAATGAATCTCTGTGAGTTTGAGGTCTGCCTGGTCTACAGAGCGAGTTCCAGAACAGTCAGGACTACACAGAGAAACCATGTCTTGAAAAACAAAAACAAACAGCAATAAAAAAAAAGTCTTAGCTAGGGAGAATTTTTTATTTTATGTAGCTTTCATCTCTTTCCACATTAGAAAAAGAAAACAAATGAAGAGTTGGGTAAAATGAAATATAAACCATTTAGAAATACAGAAATGAAGTGTATAAGTCAGCAAGCACCCTGTCTATTAATTTGATAACTAGTAGTTTTCTTTTGTAGATTAACCCTTGGGCTACACATAAACACATTTAAAAGGGGCTATGCTGTTTAAGCTTCTACGGGAATCTTTACTTAGCAGTTTAGAATCTTCTAAAATTAGTTAAAGTGAAAAGAAATAATTGGTGTGAAAATGCAAGGGTTAGCTGTGTGGGAAAATGTCTAATTGAGGGTTTAAGTTTCTTATCGCTGCAGAAGAATAAATATTTTGAAGAGTAACACTGAAGGTGGCATTTTAAGAGAAATTAAATGGTTACTAGAAGCCACAGGAAAGAGTGTGGAAAGGAAGCGATAATAATGGAATAGTAGACAGGTTAACAGTGGATAGAGTCAATTAACAGCAATGATATTATCAACAGCATTGCAACTCACCATAAAGCATCAGGGAAACACTGAAGATCTGAAACTTGACTGTATAAAAATCTAAATTTTCCTACTTGAAAACTTTGTATAAGCTTTAAAAAACAAAGATAAACTCAGGCCAGTGGTGGTGGCACACACCTTTAACCCCAGCATTCTGGAGACAGATCTCTGTGAGTTCCAGAGCAGCCTGGTCTACAGAGTAAAATCCAGAATAGCCAGGCCTACACAACACAGTGTTTCTACACAGATAAATCCTGTCTTTAAAAACAAAACCAGACCAAAATTACATGAAAAAAAGTTCAACAAAAAGTGGCTCAAAACGGCATAGAAACAAGGACCCTGAAGAACAATCTTTCACGCACCAAGTCAATTACATACTAAGAAGTTACCTATCAGGTGCAAGCCTTTGTGCATGTGCGTGCACACACTTTGAAGATGTAGGACCCTTTGGGGTAGTGCTATTTCCCTGCTACTTTTGTGTATGGGAGGACAGCGCATCAAAATGTAAAATGGTAAACTGGTTTCTGGAAGTGGCAGCATCCCATTCCCAGAACTATGGGAAAAATTAAATTGCCCCTATCCTTATATATCAAATGCACACTGAGAAATTTACTCATGGAACACAATAATACAGATATTCAAAGCCATACCCACTGTTCAACAGAATGTCCAAATGTCATAGATAGGGTAAATAAACGTTGGTACATTCATACAAAAGGCCACTGTGATGCTCACTAAATATGGAAGAAATATAGGAAGATACCCAGCAAAGGAAATTGGTGCAGGCACCACTGAAAGCCTTCATCAATACCTCCAGTCCAGCTCTCAGCTCCCTTTCTCTAACGGAAGCCAGACAGCCTTTCTGCTGATGCGGAAACCTCTGCTGCTGTGTGGATTTGCCATGGCCTCCAGAGGCCTGTTAAGGGCTCTACCCACTGGACTGCTACTGGGAGACGGTGGGATCGACCTTTGGACATTGGGGCTTAGCGGCAGGTCTTGGGTCACTGGAGGCATGGCCTCCCAAGGAATTGTGGGACTTTAGTCTCTTCTTTCTCTCTTTCAACGCTGGGTCATGAGTTAACTGCGCCTCCTACCAGGATGAATGGGGCAGCACAGAACTGAAGCAGTAGGTTCAGACTGAAAGTCCTCAGTCTGTGAGCCAGGACACAGTTCCCTCTTTTAAGCCGGTTACCTCAGATGGTTCGTTACAGTCAAGAAAGCTAACTACCACACTCCCATCAGCAATAAAAAGGAGTAGAGCACTAACGCTTGCTATAAAGGTAGATAAGCTTAAAACCATTGTATCGCAAGAAAGAGGCATGCAGACGCAAAAGACTGTATATTACATTGTTATACTTATATAAAATATCCAGATGGCCACATAGACAAAAAGTAGATTCATGATAGGGTGATGGGGACTACTGACTGCTAGCTAGCATATTAGGATGAGTTTTGATTTTTTCTTATGGAGTCTTGAACAGTGTAGAATTAGATAATAGTCATGCTTGTGTAACTCCATGAACATCCTAAAGACCTTCAATTGTACACTTTACTTTAAAGTGAGCTGTGCGATATATGGATTATACCCCAATACATCAATAAAAAGCAAAGCTCTCCCATGTGCTAAAACCCTTCTGGCCCTCTCTGCCCCCAAGTACACTCATTCTTACAGTTAAATGCACCTTCTGTGTCTGTTTCATATGCCTCATCTATGTGCAACAAGCCAACTCTAACTCATTACTCTAGCACCCCAGCAGTGAAAACACAAACTCTTATCCTTTGATTCAGGGGTTATCTTTTGATATCATATGACAGTATAAAAACTAAGGGAAGTTTACACTAAAACAGTGATTGGGGAACAACTGCAAAAAGTTAAATGGTTTAAAATATTTTATTTTTCTTCACAAATGTTATCTGTACCTACAGTTCAGTATGATGCTTTGCTTGTGTGTACATCTGGGTGTCAGCCAAGCCAGGATAGTTAGCACACGCATTCCCAAGGTTTCATCACTTCTTTATGTTGAGGACAACCCACATTTTCTCTTGACTAATTGAGGACATGATATATTAAGGTAAGCCTGCTGTTGTGCCACGGAATACCAGAACTTAACTCCTATAAATGGTGACCTTGCACCCACCCTATCCCAGTCCACGCTCCCCTGTTCTCCCCCATCTCTGCTAGCCACCATTCTACTCTTCATGTGTGTATGTGTGTGCAACCAGCTACTTCAGACCCCAAGTCAGCAGAATTACAGTGCTCGTCCTTCTCTGCCTGGCTTAGCGAATGACAGGGTTTTGCTCTTTTTACAACTGAATGTTATACTATGACTTTTAAAGTCACAGCTTCTCTATTCATTCCTCCACAAGTGGACATTTAAGTTGGCTCCATATTCTGGCTACTGTGCATGCTGCTGTAATAAAAGGGGGAGGGGGTGTGTCATCTGCATGAAGGCGTGGGCTTACTGGATCATGTGGTATTGTATTCTTACTGTTGCAGGGAATTTCCATATTGTTTCCCACACTGGAAACATGCCACCAAGCATACATGAGAGCTCCTTCACGCTGTGTCCCTCTCAACAGATTTTAAAAAAATTTTATCGTTTCGCTATGTGATAATAGCTATTCTAATTGGGTTAAGTTCGTTTCTCTCTGTGGTCTAAGCATCTTTCTTTTCTTCATCTCCCAGAGACAACGTCTCAGTGTGGAGTGCAAACTGGCCCGGAACTCACTGTGCAGCCCAGTTTGACCTGGAACTCATCTTCATCCTGCCCTGCTCCCCAATGCTGGGGTGGTAGGTGTATGCCACCATGCCCAGCTGGGTAAAATAACATGAATAATACAGCATACTATGACCAGGCAAAGGGTAGAAAAGTATTGTTTTCAAAGACTGGAGATAAAGAAATGATGATCTGTGAAAAGCGCAGGACACAAGGCAGCACCTGCTCGCTCTCTCCCCACCCCCACAACCTCCATAGTGACTTCTGACTTACAAATTCTACAACACAGCCCACTCTTTGCTTTCTCAGAACACCATGCCCTTCCCTAACAGTCACTGTACTGGTGTAACATGACAGCATCCCGTAACCTCAGCAAACAGGGACTGACCAGAGGACGTGAGGGTGGCCCTTCTCAAGAAATCTGATTCTGAAATCACATTCCAGACCCAGTGTGCTTGTCTGCAGTTCGATGTTATCCAAGGAATGCTGTAGGGTCCAGGCCACTGCCAGCCGTGACTGCTACCTGACAGGCGCCACTCTGAAATGCAGTGCTCTTAGCTCCGTGGAATGCGGGGGCTGTAGCAGCACGCGGGGGCTGTAAACAGAGAGGCTAATCCAGGGGAATGCCTGCAGTGTCCAGCCTTTGCCAGCAGCTTCCTGCAGTGCTGCTTTGTTTAACAGCCACCAGTCATACTAAACAACTCAAGGATGGATTCTGCCGGACAACCAAACTTTCACGTCGCTTGTCTAGAGTGTTTTTGTTTTTCTCTTTAGACAGGGTTTCTCTGTATAGCCCTGACTGTCCTGGAACGCACTTTGTACAGGAGGCTGGCCTCACACTCACTTGCCTCTGCCTCCCGGAGTGCTGCGATTAAAGGTGTTCACCACTTTGCCTGGTTCCAGAGTGTGGTTTATAGATATAACAACTGACCTGGATCATCAAATGCCGTGTTTTGTCTCCTTCCACCGGGAGGTGGAGTCCTTAAGAAGTGCTGAGAACCCTGACCTCCAGTGTGGATGAATCCATTAAAGGGTTAACGGATGACTGAAGGAGGGGCTTTGCTAATCAAGGAAGGCCTCTCTGACCTGGTGGTTTGTCTCACCACGTGATGCAGTAAGACCCACCCTGCAATACACACACACACACACACACACACACACACACACACACACACCACACACCCCCCCCACACACACACACACCAGGAGCTGGGCCCATGCCCTGGGATTTCCCAGCCTCCAGGACTGTACACCAGATGTTCTTTATACATTACTCCATCTCCAGGATTTTGTTATAGCAACAAGAAACAGAGAATAGGTGGCACTTAACACTGCATTTTCTTTCTGCTGCTGAGGACACACAATTCATCTGTTTTCTGGAATATTCTGTATAATTGTACACAGTACCTTACTCTCCTCCCACTGTGACGTCCAGTTGATCATCAAGTGTGAGAGAGCTAGCGTTCCCAGAACAGTGTTTGACACTCAACCCCCAAACCGCAGGGCCGTGTTCTCTACTCCAAAGCACCCGTGATGGTTCACTGCATCAGGAAATCCTCCCCTGAGCCAGCACCCTTCTGATAGCACCCAGATCTGTCAGAGCAGAGAGGCAGCCTCACTCTCTATGCCACTGGCAGTGGTGAAGTAATGACACAGTCTCTAGGTTCTAGACACTAGCTCTGCTTCTCTTCTGCCCTGATCACTCAACATGTCCAACATTTACGCATCTGTATATTCTCATCTTCAGAAGGTGACAGCATCTACCTACTGGTGAGTGTCCCATCTTTCCACAGTAGCGTATGTTCCTTCTTAGGCACTGCCTTTTTAAAACCAAAAACAAAAGAGACGTCTGTTCGCCCTGTGAATACAATGATGGCAAGTTCCAAGGCACAGGATCCACCAAGAGTCATTCTCAAACATCCAGCGGCACTTTCCTGATTGGTACCTACAGGTACCTGTCTCCCTGTCAATCACCTCTCCATCGTAGTGGCTTAAAGTTGGGCAGAATGGTTTGCTTGTGGGTTCAGCGGTATCTACCCACGCTCCCTGGCCCTGCTGCTTTTGCACCTGTGACAGCACATGGTGCACTGTGATGGGACCCATGTGGGTCAGACTGCTCACCTCACTGCAACTGAGAAACAGAAAGAGACAGAGAATGCCTGGAGGTCACAGTCCCCTGCAAGGACAAAGTCCCACTGGGCTCTGCCCCTTGAAGGCTGTCACCAACCTGCAGCAGCTTCTTAAGGTCCAAGTCTCTAACATGTGGGCTTTGAGGGACCTTCCCTCTGAGGTTACACACACCCTGAGCTGGTAGGTCTCAAGGATCCATGGTAACCCATCAGGCTCTGCTGTGTCCCCTTCCACTCTTCTGATAGGGCAGATTGTCTTTTTTACAGTTTTATTGAGGTATATTTCACAGATCATAAAACTCACCCATCGAAAGGGTAAAGTTCAGTGGCTGTTATTATGGGCAGGCAGACCTTGACCATAACAGAAAGAAGGGCAAAATTATTAAGTTAACGCCTTTCTCCTGTGGCCAGCTCCTCTCTTCTCCGCTGTTTTGGTTTTGCTGGGTGTGGGCCCTAGACAGCACCCCCTGGTGGCCAGCAAGTATGGGAAAGAGGAAGGAGAGTTGAGTCAGGGGATAACTGGTCTAGTTCAGTGCAGTTTAAAACCATACTCCCCACAATAGAGCAAGCATTTATATTATATTATATTATGCTATATTACATTATATTATGTGTATGGGTATTTTGCCAGCATGGGTATCTTCTGTGCATCTCATGCGTGCAGTGACCTTGGAGGCTGGAAGACAGTACTGGACCCCCTAGAACTGTAGTTACAGATGGTTTATGAGTTGCCATGTGGGTGATAGGAATTGAAACCTGAGTCTTCTGGAAGAGCAGCCAGTGTTCTTAATGTAGGGCCATTTCTCCAGCTCAGAGACTATTTGTTTTATTGAAAAACTACAGAAGTGGGCTGGAGAGATGGCTCAGAGATTAAGAGCACTGGCTGTGCTTTCACAGGTCCCGAGTTCATTTCCCAGCAACCACATGGTGGCTCACAACCATCTATAATGAGATCTGACGCCCTCTTTTGGCATGCATGAAGACAAATACATAATAACAAATATATCTTTAAAAAGGAAAAGAAAAACTATAAAAGTCTGAATGAAAACAAAAAGACGGAAGTATTTTTTCACACGTTTAAGATACAGGCAGGAAGGCTAATGTACCCCAGCAAAAGCTGAGGGCATTTTATTTTCTTTTTTGTTTTTAAACTTTGCTATGTGATCTTTTCCCTAGTCCCACATACAATGAAAGTTCCGTAAATAACCACATGTAACTAATTGAACAAATAATGATTTGGGGACAAAGAATAAGTCCATATGTGTGATAGATAATGACTTAACATCTAGCATTTTTGCCTTGGTTTCTAGTTTAGTCAGTTCCTGCTATCTTAAGGAGACCTTTTCATGGGTCAGATTAGCAACCCTGCCTAACTATGGCCTCAAACTTTAATGTGAACAGTGAATGTATAAACATGGTTGGAATGGATGTTTAAGCATGCATCTTGCCTGATAATCACCCTAATAGAAATTACAGACATTCAAAAGCATTCTAAATAATACAGTCATTTCAGTAAAGGAAAAACATTTAAAATTAAGAACCCCAAGGAGTAAAACTCGGAGAATCAGGAACTGGGTAAATACAAGGCATAGAGGAATACAACAGAAACACAGCCAAACATACCACAAAGAGCATCAGAAGCGAGCACAAAGAAATGGCACGTCCATTTGGCTGAGCTGAAGTTTAAATTGCACAAAAAGTAAGCCCCATAAACTCCACAAAAGACGCAGTCATAGAGAGGTCAAGAAGAAAATGTCTATCTACTGAGAGAACACAGACTTGGGGGGTGGTGGGTGAGGTAATTCAGACCAGTCCTCCCTATGAAAGCAGAAATATAAAGGGCGAGTTCTTGAAGGCATCAAAGATCTGGCAGAGGGCCAGGAGTGCCGTCGAGGTTCTGGGAATGGGGGAGGGGCTGTCTGAGAAGCTGAGTCAGCTGCAGCCACCTTTCCCTGAGAGTAGCTCCCTGCCTCAGGGAATGTGGCTGAGCCAACAGTGGGATTCCATCCAATTCGCAGCCCAGACACTCAGTCCAGGCCCCTCCAGAGCTGAGAGCATTCTCCCTCCTCTAGATTGGGAGCCCAACGTAAGAGCCAGAAACTGGCAGGTGCCCACAGGGGTTCCATGGGCTCTGAGTCACTTTAGTCCTTGACTGTGGACTGATGTGGTCCTATGCTGCTGCCTCCAAGCACCTGGAACAAGAGCGGACCTACTCTAAGATGATGTAATCCTAGGCAACTACATTAGCAGCCACTTAGAATCTCAGGTGAGAAGCACTGGAGAGTGAATAAACGTGATTCAGCTAACTTACTGCTTAAAACAGTGCATATTGGAGAAGGAAAATGAACCCGAAAGCCAGTTATATACATATATGACTCAAAAGAGAAAAAAGAAAACAACAGAATATGAGAGAACAGAAACCAGGCTGGTGGGCTGTGGCGTAGGTAAGTCCCTGCTGCCAAGCCAGAGTTCAATCCCCCAACCCACATGGTGGAAGGAGACAACTGACTCCCTCCAGTTGTCCTTTGACCTCCTATGTCAAAATAATAAATGTAAAAGTAAATTTCAAGATGATAGGAACATAAATTAATGTAACTGAAAACAAGGTAACAGTTTTTCATAGAGAAGGCATAAACAGAATCAAGAACAGGAAAACCACCACAACAACAAAAAACAGCTACACCCAATTTATTTTCTACCAGTGGGAATGTGGCCCAATGGCTGAGCCAGGCGTTGGATATATGTAAGGTCTTTGGTTGAATTCTCAGCTCCCAAGAGGAAAAAAAATTAAATCCTATGAGAAGTTCTGTGTAATATGACTGAAAACTACAGTTTTTCAGTTGTTTAGCAGGAAAAAAAAATTAAACCCTATGAGAAATTCTATACAATATGACTGAAAACTACAGCTTTTCAGTTGTTTAAGTTTTGAAGACCAGTATAATCTGAACAAAGTTCACAGAAACTACCACAACACTAAACGTAGAGCGGATGTGAGAAACGCCTGGGGTAGTTCTGTTTGTGGCTGTGCAAACCTAAGCAGCATGATCGCTGGAAACAAAGCCACTCTTGGTAAAGGTGAGTCATTGTACATTGCTGGTTGGTGCTCAGCAATCTTTGTTCTAAAGTTGTATAAAAAACTATGTAATGTGGCTCTGTATGTAACAATTGCTTCAGCCTACCTTATAGGTAAGGAACCACTAAGAGGAAAATGAGTCAAGAAAGAAAACCTGAAGAAGATATTGAGTCAGAAACTTTTATTCGGTCCTTCCAGACAAATAAAATGTGAGTACCAGCGCCAAGTCATTTAACTGGCCAGCACCAGCACTGACCATATGACTGTCCACCATCAGCGCTGACCATATGACTGTACACCATCAGCACTGACCATATGACTGTCCACCATCAGTGCTGACCATATGACTGTCCACCATCAGCACTGACCATATGACTGTCCACCATCAGCACTGACCATATGACTGTCCACCATTGGCACTGACCATATGACTGTCCACCATCAGCACTGACCATATGACTGTCCACCATCAGTGTTGACCATCAGCACTGTCCACCATCAGCACTGACCATATGACTGTCCACCATCAGTGCTGACCATATGACTGTCCACCATTGGCACTGACCATATGACTGTCCACCATCAGCACTGACCATATGACTGTCCACCATCAGCACTGACCATATGACTGTCCACCATCAGCACTGTCCACCATCAGTGCTGACCATATGACTGTCCACCATCAGTGCTGACCATATGACTGTCCACCATCAGTGCTGACCATATGACTGTCCACCATCAGTGCTGACCATATGACTGTACACCATCAGCACTGACCATATGACTGTCCACCATCAGCACTGACCATATGACTGTACACCATCAGCACTGACCATATGACTGTCCACCATCAGTGCTGACCATATGACTGTACACCATCAGCACTGACCATATGACTGTCCACCATCAGTGCTGACCATATGACTGTCTACCATCAGCACTGTCCACCATCAGCGCTGACCATATGACTGTACACCATCAGCACTGACCATATGACTGTACACCATCAGCACTGACCATATGACTGTCCACCATCAGTGCTGACCATATGACTGTACACCATCAGCACTGACCATATGACTGTCCACCATCAGCACTGTCCACCATCAGCACTGGCCATATGACTGTACACCATCAGCACTGACCATATGACTGTCCACCATCAGTGCTGACCATATGACTGTACACCATCAGTGCTGACCATATGACTGTCCACCATCAGCACTGACCATATGACTGTCCACCATTGGCACTGACCATATGACTGTCCACCATCAGCACTGACCATATGACTGTCCACCATCAGTGCTGACCATATGACTGTCCACCATCGGCACTGACCATATGACTGTCCACCATCAGCACTGACCATATGACTGTCCACCATCAGCACTGTCCACCATCAGCACTGACCATATGACTGTACACCATCAGCACTGACCATATGACTGTCCACCATCAGCACTGTCCACCATCAGCACTGGCCATATGACTGTACACCATCAGCACTGACCATATGACTGTCCACCATCAGTGCTGACCATATGACTGTCCACCATCAGCACTGACCATATGACTGTCCACCATCAGTGCTGACCATATGACTGTCCACCATCAGCACTGACCATATGACTGTCCACCATCAGTGCTGACCATATGACTGTACACCATCAGCACTGACCATATGACTGTCCACCATCAGTGCTGACCATATGACTGTACACCATCAGCACTGACCATATGACTGTCCACCATCAGCACTGTCCACCATCAGCACTGGCCATATGACTGTCCACCATTGGCACTGACCATATGACTGTCCACCATCAGTGCTGACCATATGACTGTACACCATCAGTGCTGACCATATGACTGTCCACCATCAGCACTGACCATATGACTGTCCACCATTGGCACTGACCATATGACTGTCCACCATCAGCACTGACCATATGACTGTCCACCATCAGTGCTGACCATATGACTGTCCACCATCGGCACTGACCATATGACTGTCCACCATCAGTGCTGACCACATGACTGTCCACCATCAGCACTGTCCACCATCAGCACTGACCATATGACTGTACACCATCAGCACTGACCATATGACTGTACACCATCAGCACTGTCCACCATCAGTGCTGACCATATGACTGTCCACCATCAGCACTGACCATATGACTGTCCACCATCAGTGCTGACCATATGACTGTCCACCATCAGCACTGACCATATGACTGTCCACCATCAGCACTGACCATATGACTGTACACCATCAGTGCTGACCATATGACTGTCCACCATTGGCACTGACCATATGACTGTCCACCATCAGCACTGTCCATATGACTGTCCACTATCAGCACTGACCATATGACTGTCCACCATCAGCACTGACCATATGACTGTCCACCATCAGCACTGACCATATGACTGTCCACCATCGGCACTGACCATATGACTGTCCACCATCAGCACTGACCATATGACTGTCCACCATCAGCACTGTCCACCATCAGCACTGATCATATGACTGTACACCATCAGCACTGACCATATGACTGTCCACCATCAGCACTGTCCACCATCAGCACTGGCCATATGACTGTACACCATCAGCACTGACCATATGACTGTCCACCATCAGTGCTGACCATATGACTGTCCACCATCAGCACTGACCATATGACTGTCCACCATCAGTGCTGACCATATGACTGTCCACCATCAGCACTGACCATATGACTGTCCACCATCAGTGCTGACCATATGACTGTACACCATCAGCACTGACCATATGACTGTCCACCATCAGTGCTGACCATATGACTGTACACCATCAGCACTGACCATATGACTGTCCACCATCAGCACTGTCCACCATCAGCACTGGCCATATGACTGTACACCATCAGCACTGACCATATGACTGTCCACCATCAGTGCTGACCATATGACTGTACACCATCAGTGCTGACCATATGACTGTCCACCATCAGCACTGACCATATGACTGTCCACCATTGGCACTGACCATATGACTGTCCACCATCAGCACTGACCATATGACTGTCCACCATCAGTGCTGACCATATGACTGTCCACCATCGGCACTGACCATATGACTGTCCACCATCAGTGCTGACCATATGACTGTCCACCATCAGCACTGTCCACCATCAGCACTGACCATATGACTGTACACCATCAGCACTGACCATATGACTGTACACCATCAGCACTGTCCACCATCAGTGCTGACCATATGACTGTCCACCATCAGCACTGACCATATGACTGTCCACCATCAGTGCTGACCATATGACTGTCCACCATCAGCACTGACCATATGACTGTCCACCATCAGCACTGACCATATGACTGTACACCATCAGTGCTGACCATATGACTGTCCACCATTGGCACTGACCATATGACTGTCCACCATCAGCACTGTCCATATGACTGTCCACTATCAGCACTGACCATATGACTGTCCACCATCAGCACTGACCATATGACTGTCCACCATCAGCACTGACCATATGACTGTCCACCATCGGCACTGACCATATGACTGTCCACCATCAGTGCTGACCATATGACTGTCTACCATCAGCACTGTCCACCATCAGCGCTGACCATATGACTGTACACCATCAGCACTGACCATATGACTGTCCACCATCAGCGCTGACCATATGACTGTCCACCATCAGTGCTGACCATATGACTGTACACCATCAGTGCTGACCATATGACTGTACACCATCAGTGCTGACCATATGACTGTCCACCATCAGCACTGACCATATGACTGTCCACCATCAGCACTGACCATATGACTGTCCACCGTCAGCGCTGACCATATGACTGTCCACCATCAGCGCTGACCATATGACTGTCCACCATCAGCGCTGACCATATGACTGTCCACCATCAGCACTGTCCACCATCAGTGCTGACCATATGACTGTCCACCATCAGTGCTGACCATATGACTGTCCACCATCAGTGCTGACCATATGACTGTCCACCATCAGTGCTGACCATATGACTGTACACCATCAGTGCTGACCATATGACTGTCCACCATCGGCACTGACCATATGACTGTCCACCATCAGTGCTGACCATATGACTGTCCACCATCGGCACTGACCATATGACTGTCCACCATCAGTGCTGACCATATGACTGTCCACCATCAGCACTGTCCACCATCAGCACTGACCATATGACTGTACACCATCAGCACTGACCATATGACTGTACACCATCAGCACTGTCCACCATCAGTGCTGACCATATGACTGTCCACCATCAGCACTGACCATATCACTGTCCACCATCAGTGTTGACCATATGACTGTCCACCATCGGCACTGACCATATGACTGTCCACCATAGCACTGACCATATGACTGTCCACCATTGGCACTGACCATATGACTGTACACCATCAGCACTGTCCACCATCAGTGCTGACCATATGACTGTCCACCATCAGCACTGACCATATGACTGTCCACCATCAGCACTGACCATATGACTGTCCACCATCAGCACTGTCCACCATCAGTGCTGACCATATGACTGTCCACCATCAGTGCTGACCATATGACTGTCCACCATCAATGCTGACCATATGACTGTCCACCATCAGCACTGACCATATGACTGTCCACCATCAGTGCTGACCATATGACTGTACACCATCAGCACTGACCATATGACTGTACACCATCAGCACTGACCATATGACTGTCCACCATCAGTGCTGACCATATGACTGTCTACCATCAGCACTGTCCACCATCAGCGCTGACCATATGACTGTACACCATCAGCACTGACCATATGACTGTACACCATCAGCACTGACCATATGACTGTACACCATCAGTGCTGACCATATGACTGTCCACCATCAGCACTGTCCACCATCAGCACTGGCCATATGACTGTCCACCATCAGTGCTGACCATATGACTGTCCACCATCAGTGCTGACCATATGACTGTCCACCATCGGCACTGACCATATGACTGTCCACCATCAGTGCTGACCATATGACTGTCCACCATCAGCACTGTCCACCATCAGTGCTGACCATATGACTGTCCACCATCAGTGCTGACCATATGACTGTCCACCATCAGCACTGTCCACCATCAGCACTGACCATATGACTGTACACCATCAGCACTGACCATATGACTGTACACCATCAGCACTGTCCACCATCAGTGCTGACCATATGACTGTCCACCATCAGCACTGACCATATGACTGTCCACCATCAGTGCTGACCATATGACTGTCCACCATCAGCACTGACCATATGACTGTCCACCATCAGTGCTGACCATATGACTGTCCACCATTGGCACTGACCATATGACTGTCCACCATCAGCACTGCCCATATGACTGTCCACTATCAGCACTGACCATATGACTGTCCACCATCAGCACTGACCATATGACTGTCCACCATCAGCACTGACCATATGACTGTCCACCATCGGCACTGACCATATGACTGTCCACCATCAGCACTGACCATATGACTGTCCACCATCAGCACTGACCATATGACTGTCCACCATCAGTGCTGACCATATGACTGTCCACCATCAGTGCTGACCATATGACTGTCCACCATCGGCACTGACCATATGACTGTCCACCATCAGCGCTGACCATATGACTGTCCACCATCAGCGCTGACCATATGACTGTCCACCATCAGCGCTGACCATATGACTGTACACCATCAGTGCTGACCATATGACTGTCCACCATCGGCACTGACCATATGACTGTCCACCATCAGTGCTGACCATATGACTGTCCACCATCAGCACTGTCCACCATCAGCACTGACCATATGACTATACACCATCAGCACTGACCATATGACTGTCCACCATCAGCACTGTCCACCATCAGTGCTGACCATATGACTGTCCACCATCAGCACTGTCCACCATCAGCACTGACCATATGACTGTACACCATCAGCACTGACCATATGACTGTACACCATCAGCACTGTCCACCATCAGTGCTGACCATATGACTGTCCACCATCAGCACTGACCATATGACTGTCCACCATCAGTGCTGACCATATGACTGTCCACCATCAGCACTGACCATATGACTGTACACCATCAGTGCTGACCATATGACTGTCCACCATTGGCACTGACCATATGACTGTCCACCATCAGCACTGCCCATATGACTGTCCACTATCAGCACTGACCATATGACTGTCCACCATCAGCACTGACCATATGACTGTCCACCATCAGCACTGACCATATGACTGTACCATGACTGTCCACCATCAGCACTGACCATATGACTGTCCACCATCAGCACTGACCATATGACTGTCCACCATCAGTGCTGACCATATGACTGTCCACCATCAGTGCTGACCATATGACTGTCCACCATCGGCACTGACCATATGACTGTCCACCATCAGCGCTGACCATATGACTGTCCACCATCAGCGCTGACCATATGACTGTCCACCATCAGCGCTGACCATATGACTGTACACCATCAGCACTGTCCACCATCAGTGCTGACCATATGACTGTCCACCATCAGTGCTGACCATATGACTGTCCACCATCAGTGCTGACCATATGACTGTCCACCATCGGCACTGACCATATGACTGTCCACCATCAGTGCTGACCATATGACTGTCCACCATCAGCACTGTCCACCATCAGCACTGACCATATGACTGTACACCATCAGCACTGACCATATGACTGTCCACCATCAGCACTGTCCACCATCAGTGCTGACCATATGACTGTCCACCATCAGCACTGACCATATGACTGTCCACCATCAGTGCTGACCATATGACTGTCCACCATCAGCACTGACCATATGACTGTCCACCATCAGCACTGACCATATGACTGTCCACCATTGGCACTGACCATATGACTGTCCACCATCAGCGCTGACCATATGACTGTCCACCATTGGCACTGACCATATGACTGTCCACCATCAGCACTGTCCATATGACTGTCCACTATCAGCACTGACCATATGACTGTCCACCATCAGCACTGACCATATGACTGTCCACCATCGGCACTGACCATATGACTGTCCACCATCAGTGCTGACCATATGACTGTCCACCATCAGCACTGTCCACCATCAGTGCTGACCATATGACTGTCCACCATCAGCACTGTCCACCATCAGTGCTGACCATATGACTGTCCACCATCAGTGCTGACCATATGACTGTCCACCATCAGTGCTGACCATATGACTGTCCACCATCAGTGCTGACCATATGACTGTACACCATCAGTGCTGACCATATGACTGTCCACCATCAGTGCTGACCATATGACTGTCCACCATCAGCACTGACCATATGACTGTCCACCATCAGTGCTGACCATATGACTGTCCACCATCAGCGCTGACCATATAACTGGCCAGCACCAGCACTGACCATATGATTGGCCAGCATCAGATTTGACCATGTAACTGACCACCATCAACACTGACCATGTAACTGGCCAGCTGTACAATCCTTTAAGATGCAGCTACTCCACACAAACACTACAGGAAACAGAAAAAGAAATTATTCCTAGCTGATAGAACAAAGCTGAGAAAACACAGAAACCAAATCAGACAAACACATGTGAATGCCTTCCTAAGATGCATGTAAAATTTTAAATAAGATATCAGAAAGCCCAATTTTGTAGTCTTAACAATACTGCCAAGCACAATTTATCCAAATAGCATAAAAGGATATCGAGTCACATAAAACAGTATTGTGCCAGAAAATCGATTAGTGTGATTACATAATTCACCACACTGTCAGGATGGAGAGAAAGGGGGCCTTATGGTCTTAGCGGGGTGCAGAACACACCATAACATCCAGCGCGCATTCACGACACACACTCAGCAAACTAGGACCAGAGGCAGCTTCTCCCACGTGATTGAGGCGAATGAAGCACTCAGCACACATGGCATTTGGCGATGGCTCATTGAAAACTGTCCCTCTATGCCGGGTGGTGGTGCACGCCTTTAATCCCAGCATTCAGGAACCAGAGGCAGGTGGATCTCTGCAAGATTGAGGGCAGCCTGGTCTACAGAGTAAGTTCCAGGGCAGCCAGGGCTACACAGAAACTGTATCTCAAGCCATTTAGACAGCAAACTTTCATATACCATGTCTAGTTGCATAAAATAAAACTTTACTGAAAGTCAGTTTACCCTGCGTAACAAGAATTCACATCATCACAGAGAAAAGAAAGAAGGAAAAAATGATAATTCAAATCATAAATGTAGGAATTCTTCCTGTCCTGATACTAATCATTCACTGCAGCCTCTCTTGAACTTCTGGTGGGTTTGTGTGGGGTAGAGAATCTGACAGTGGCTTTAAGATTCCGGAGGAAGTATGGTCAAGGCAACCAAAGAAAGCAAAGCACGCTGGGAAGCATTTGCCCTGCCAGACTTCAGGATTTGTTAAGGGGCAGTGTGGCAGCTTGAGTGTAATTGGTTCGTAGGGAGTGAGACTTCAGGATTTGTTAAGAGGCAGTGTGGCAGCTTGAGTGTAATTGGTTCTCAGGAGTGAGACTTCAGGATTTGTTAAGCAGCACAGTGTGGCAGCTTGAGTGTAATTGGTTCTCAGGAGTGGCACTGTTGAGAGGCGTGGTCTTGCTGAAACGGGTGTGGCCTTGTCACTGTGGGGCCGGGCTCTGAGGTCTCCTTTGCTGAAGCTTTGCTCTGTGTCACAGCCACTTCCTGCTGCCTTCCGATGAAGATGTAGCCAGCACCATGTCTGCCTGTGTGCCACAGTGAATTAAACCTCTGAAGTGTAATGTAGCCCAGTTAAATGTTTTCCTTATAAGGGTTGCTGTGGTCATGGTGTCTCTTCACAGCAACAGAAACGGTAACTGAGATAGGCAGTACAAAGGACAGCATGCTGTCTACACAGAAACAGACAGATCCATGCCTATACAGAAATTACCATTTGATAGATAAGGCATATATGTTAGCGTGAAACACTTGATAAAATGTCGAGATCAACTGGTTATTCAAACAGCAAATAGCAGAGCAGAGGTGGTGGCACATGTGTGATCCTAACACTAGGGAGGCAGAGGCAAGAGGGTCAGTGGTTCAAGGTCATCCTCGGCTACCTAATAAGCCTTGACTGGCCTGGGCTACATGAGACATTGTTCTAACTACGCCTTCCCCAAAAGGAGCAAGATGCAGAAAGTGAAAGATGAACTACCAAGAAGGAGAAAATATGTGTAATTCATATTACCATCAACAGACCCATAATGCAAAGAACACCTATAAACCAATGGCCCGTCTCTGGAAATGATTTTACTGTTTTATAACCTTTTCTGAATTTGTTTTTTGACATGCTCATGCACATCTGAAGTGAATTCTGATCACTGTAACCCTCTCACCCGTCTAATCTCCCCACCCTCATTACCCATCCCTCCCTTCAAGCCCACTTCCCAGGTCTCCATGGTTCTTCTTTGGTTGGACTGGGGAACCTGCGGAATTTAAGCAGCCATTTATGTAACCATGGGGTTGGAACTATCCGCTGGAGCCTGGTGGGCTCCTCAGTGAGTATACAACTCTGCCACAGTCCATCAGTAGCCAATCATCCAGCAGGGAGGGGTCACAAGTCCCGCCCCAATCCATGACTGACTGTTAACGGGTCCAATCCTTCGAAGGCCCCTTACAGGCAGCCATAGCTGCTGTGAGCTCTCACATTCTTTCTGCATCTTCTCCCACGGTGATCCATCAGCGTTGGAGGTGATGTCTGAATGCCCTGTTTGGGGCTGGGCCCTCAGCTGTCACCAACTCTCAGCATCCTAAACAGCTGCGCATCTCTTTATTCACCACTTTTCATTGCAAAGAGAAACTTCTTCTCTGACTGGAAGTAGCGTTGTCCGTGGGTATGAACATAAATATTTACAGGGAAGCTTGGCACCTTGACAACGTAACAAGTACCAAATTTGCCCTGAAGCCTAAGACCACCTCAGCCATGGATTTTTGACCAGATGGGATGGCTGGGGAAGTCTTAGGCCCTTTCACAGCATTTTAATTTTAACTTAAAGCTTTTGGTGTTTTGACACAGGGTTTCTCTGTACAGCCCTGGAACGTTCTCTGTAGACCAGGCTGGCCTCAGACTCACAAATCCTCCTGAGTGCTGGAATTAAAGTTGTGTGCCATGCACATTCCCCTCCTCAGTATTTTTTTTAAGCACAAAACTTTTCACATTTTGAAAAGTGAACACTCAGCTTGATAATATACTTTCCCTTACTTCAACACAAGTCTAAAATTGATTTTAGTAGTATTAGAACCATGAAAAACAATCTGAAAATTGGTCACTGTAATTATTTTGGTAATTATAATTGGACAAACTTATAAATGTAGTAAATTATATACTTGAAATAACGGACAATTGAAATGTTAAAATGAAAAAGGAACAAATAAAGAAAAAAATAAGTCATTAATAATCCCTCATATATGTACACACATATGCACACACACACACACATATACATACACACACACCCTTGTTAGTATTTTGCAGTTTTTCTGTACTTTGCTTCTAGCGATAAATACACACAAGTGGGTGGGAGGAGGAAAGGCTTGTTCAAGTGATGGGCATCTGTCCACCACTAGAAGGTGCAAGCTAACAGTAAGAAAAGAGGTTGGGTCTGGAAATGTTCACTTGGGAAGTCTTCCTTAGATCACGAGTTAAGACTCAAGAGAGGACAGAAGGAAAATAAGAGTGAGGACTAGATGTGAAGCTGATTAAGATTTTAGAAACAAAGGGAAGGTGTCATAGAGGCTGGTGAGACAGGGATATTGGGGATCTCAAGAAGAGGGTGCTAATCAAGGGTAAGTCCTATAAAGAAGTTAGGGGGAGTGAGGTACAAGGCAAGGCTGATACTACGCCACGGCACAGGGAGACACACCTGTGTGGGTGCAGGGGAGATCAGAAGAGCAAGGAGAACCTGAACTTACCAGCCCTCTTTCCAACAAAAGCAAAGAGCAGACAGCAGAAAGGCCAGCACATTGGCCGTTAAGAAGATGTCAGATTACCGGGCTGGGGCGATGGTCCAGCTGATACAGTGCCTGCTGTGCAGGCATGAGGACTTGAGTTTGGGCTGACATCACCCACGCAACAGTCAAGAGTGGTGATTTGTACCTGGAGTTCCGGTGCTGGGGAGGCTGAGACAGGAGGATTTGTGAGAGCTAAACTTATGTTTTAAGTTTAAATTACTGTGTGCTTAAGAGATCTATAAAACAAAACAAAAATGCCTCTAACCTGCCAGCCTCACTTGGCCAAGGACAGGTAACTTCCTGGAATGCAGGGGGATGTTGTTCATATAAAATAACTACTCATGTGTTTTCACTTCTGTACACAAGCTTAGTTGCCCCAACTGCATAGGATGTGCTTGATCACATGTAGGCAGGAAGGACATGTGTTTGTCCCTGATTAGACAAAGGCAAGAAATACATAGCCTTGTGCCATATAAGCACGTGACTAATGTAACTGGATGCAATTCCTGGAAATCCCAGGTATGGATCTGACCAGTATTTAATAAAGCTTGATTCAAATTTGGCTCAAAAAATAATCTTATTCTCACCAGGTGGGATTAACAGATTCCTGGAGCTTGCTGACCAGCCAGTCCTGCCTAACCATGAGAGAAAGGAAGGAAGGAAGGAAGGAAGGAAGGAAAGAAGGAAGGAAGGAAGGAAAGAAGGAAGGAAGGGAGGAAGGAAGGAAGGAAGATGATGAATCAATCACATAAAAGTATTTTTAAAAATAGTGAGATTCAGTCAGCCAGAGAGCAGCATAAACCCTTGGGAGACTGAAGATGCTGGAAGAGAAGAAAACAAGGGTACAGGCCCTGAAGGCAGGGCAGGGTAGATGGGGAAAAGACCTGAGGTCCCCACACAGACACTTCAAGGTGACAGGGACGGGACTTCCCCAGGGCTAAGGGTAAGTTCAGTAACTTAAGTTCTAAGGCAAGGCATGCTAAAATTCACCTTAAATTAGTTTACAGCCACATTTAAGCAGTATCCAAAGGCTTGCTAGAAAGAACAAAATCCTTCTATGTCTGTGCTTCTACTGCAGCAACCAAGACTCATGCTAATGACTTCCTGGAGACTGGTGCTCTGGTCAAATTTAAAATTAGTGAACCATGACACAAGGGGCTGGCAAGGCCTTGTTTTCTCAAAATCAAAATACTAATTTATTCTAAAATATTTTGTTTTGGTTGCTACAAGTGTTCATTCACAGCACAGGGTGGGTAAATGCTGTCACCCGTAACAGTATCTTTGTACTGCAAGGTCTAGTGCGTAATTACTAGCATTAGATACAGAATTAAAAGCAAAACAAGCCAAGATGAAATGACTCAGCCCAGGTCTTCATACACATTTTACTAAACAAGACCTATGGGGAGTCAGTGCTTTATATGACACTGAGGTTGATTTTCTGGGACAGAGAGGCGAGGCTGGACTCTCCCTGGTCCTCCAACCCATCCCACATCCAAACCAGACATTCCTTCTGTCCTATGAAGAGTCAGCCCCACCTTCAGTGACACCAAACCAAAATGCTAATAGCAAAATCCTTTTGTTACCAACTCAACAATCCCGGGAAACAAGAATAGTCCCTAGCCATAATTACTCCTCAAAAAGGATCTAAAATGTATGAGTAATAATAATAAAAAAGGACATTTACCTTCTAAGCACATTCATAACCAGAGTCCATTACTGAAATATTTGTAACTTCTAAAGTGGTTTTTCAACTTCAAATACAAACATGGATTGCAGGCAAAAGCTAATTATGTACTTGGTTATTAGTAGGGTGTGAAAAGATGGCAGGATGGGAGGGAGGAATGCTTGCAAAGCTCCCTATTTGACAGTGGATTTCAAAATATCCGATGCATTTAATTTCTGAAATAGCTGTGTGCTTCCTGTACATTAAAATAAATGAGGGCATTAAGTCTTTGAGGTGCTCTCAAGGCGATGCCTTCCTAGGGGAACCGGCCTCACCTCATCTCTTGCAGGTATCCAGAGCCAGACAGTCAGAAAGGAAGTCACAGAGCAACCCTTTCATGGGCATCACTCCACATTCCACAGATGTTTCTGCTCTTCGCTCAAATGAACCTTCTTTGTTTTCACACCCACGAGCAACACTTAGGTTGTTGATGCCTTAGGTCTCTTTAGCATCACTTAACTCTCTAATCACTTCAAACTGCCCCCACAAATCATCTTGTTTTTCTCCCAAAGGTTCTTCATCCTCAAGTCTCTCCTGATACTGTAACTGAATTTGCATTATTTATGTCTACCTTGTAGACATTCAACTGGAGTTATCAGCAGAGACTTTGCATTTAGTTTCTCTGTCCCTCCTTGTGATTATCAGGAAAGGAGGGAGAGAGGGAGGGAGGAGGGAAGGAGTGAGAGGAGGAGGGAGGAGCGGAGGGAGAGAGGGAGGGAGAAGAAAGGAAAAAGGAAGGAAGAGAAAGAAGAAACAAAGAAAGAAAAAACAAAACAAAACAAAAAAACCCCTTGCATTCTCCTTGACTTAGTAGTTAACCTCTGGGGCATCACTGAAGACAGTGGGGTAAATACCAATGCCTACTGAAGCATTTATGGCCACTCGAAAGGACTCCAAAATTCCTGCCTGTACCATCCATTTAGCAATCCTTCTGCATACCTGGTCTTCTAGGCTCTTTTGTTTGTTTTTTTCGAGACAGGGTTTCTCTGTGGCTTTGGAGGCTGTCCTGGAACTAGCTCTTGTAGACCAGTCTTGTCTCAAATTCACAGAGATCCACATGCCTCTGCCTCCCGAGTGTTGGGATTAAAGGCGTGCACCACCCGTGCCCGGTTCTAGTCTCTTTTTATATTTCATACAGAGCCTACACTGCTCTGGTCCCTTCTGATTCACCTACCAGTCTAGTCCCACCCAGGCCATGCTTCACCCCCGTCATCTAGAACCTCAGCCCACTGTTCTCCTTACCTTTTGTCACACACCTCTCCAAAACCTGCCAAGCCAGCAGTCCACTGCTGACCCAGATGAAGGGCTTGACAGGATCACCCCGGCCTCTCCACAACCACTCCTGGCAGTCCCAAAGCGTTGCCCCCTCTTTTGCTCCCTCAACAGTAAAATTACTTTTTAGAACCTCCACTCCCCTTTTTCTAGCAGCAATTCACCTAGGAAGTGAAGCCACCTTCTCAGGCCCCACAAACTCACTCCTCTCTGGGGCAATCTCCACTCTCCTCTCCTGGAGACTCGCTGTAGTTTCCCTGTCTGTCCTTACCCAGAAGCCTCCAAGTTCTCCACCCATGAATATCAAATATTATTTTTGAAAGATCAAAAAAAAATCGAGTCATTTGAAAGTCCGGTATGTTTGTGTGTGTGTGTGCGTGTGCGTGTGCGTGTGTGTGTGTGTGTGTGTGTGTGTGTGTATGTATGTATGTATGTATTTTTTTCCCTCCAGATTGAAATAATATAAATGTTCGTTCATCAACTTCTAACAAAACCAGAAAAGCCTGACAGTTTACTGGTAGCAGAGAAAGCTTCAAAGAAACACGGCACTGCTTTTCACCCCAAAGACTACGATGATGACAGTCTATCATGGCCTCCATCTACCACAGTTCTTGGTTATTATCCACCTTTAGACAAGCACAAGGTTGACTGAATCCCCGCTTGCCCACTGCTGTCGGCAAAGGTGCACTGCTCTTCACATCGCCATTCAAGCTCACCTGTCATAATTCACAGAGAGCTGTGATGGATGAAAAACAGGAACAACAAAATGCAGCATCTTAGCTAAGCTGCCTCAGCAGGCTGCAGAACCACACATGCTGGAGAGCGCTGCCCCCCTGTGGCTGCCTGCAAGGCCACTGCAGCTGGCCAGCCTGCCCCTGGGGCACTGTCTACAACAATGGCCACATTAAATGTAACCGATTCGTTCAAGGGTGCCTCCCACTTTCTCTTCTAAGAGTGTCAGTGTAGCTGGATTTATGTTGAGGTCTTTCATCCATTTGTACTTAAGTTTTGTTCATGGTGACAGATATGGATCTATCTGCAGTCTTCTACATGCCAGCATCCAGTTATGCCAGCACCATTTGTTGAAGATGCTTTCTTTTTTCCATTGTATAGTTTTAGCTTCTTTGTCAAAAATCAGGTTTTCATAGGTGTGTGGGTCTTCAATTCGATTCCATTGGTCTACTTGTCTATTTTCAGGACTATAGCTCTATAATAGAGCTTGAAGTCAGGGATGGTGATGCCTCCTGAATTTCCTTTATTGTACAGGGTTGTTTTGGCTATCCTGGGTCTTTTGTTTTTCCATATGCAGTTGAGAATTGTCCTTTCAAGGTCTGTGAAGAATTGTGTTGGGATTTTGATAGGAATTGCATTGAATCTGTAGATTGCTTTTGGTAAGGTTGCTATTTTTTTAATTTGTAAGCTAATATTAAATTTTTTATATATTTTTTATTTTATTTTTTTAACTTTTTAAAAAATTTTAAATAGCTTGTTTTACATGTCAATCCCAGTTCCCTCTCCCTCCCCTCCTCCTGCAGCCCCCCATCTCCCCCATCCTCCCACCCTATTGCCAATTCCTTCCACATAGGGGATATCTAGAGTCTGTCATTTCACTCAGGGTAGGGTCCAGGCACTTCCCTAAGAGTCCAGGCAGAGAGAGAAACCCTCTTTGTGTTATGGACACACAATGTCTGTTAGTATTCCAGGGATAAACACTGATCCCCTGCTCAGGACCCCATAGGTAGCCCAGGCCTCCTCATTGACTCTCACATTCAGGGGGTCTGGATCGGTCCCATGCTGGCCTCCCAGCTGTCGGTCTGGGGTCCAAGAGCACTCCCCTGTTCAGATCAGCTGGTTTTGCCAGCCCATTCTTTGCCGATTTGCTCTTCGCTCCTCTCTGTCACTGGGTTCCTTGGGTTCTGTTCAGTATTTAACTGTGGGTGTTTGCCTCTGCTTCCATCAGTCACTGGATGAAGGCTCTAGGATGGTTATAGACATCAAGTTCACTATCAGGAATAGGCATTCGAGGTGGTCTCTACACTATTGCTTAGCTTGCCAGTTGGTGTCATCCGTTTAGATCACTAGAGGTCACAATGGTGCCTGATCTGTCTTCTAACCTATGATTCCCTCTTCCCCCTATCCTACCCCCCCAGTCAACCTTCCTGTTCCTCCACGTCCTACGTTGCTATTTTTACTATGTTGATTCTACTTATCCAAGAGCATGGGAGATCTTTCCATTTTCTGGTATCTTCTTTAATTTCATTCTTTAAAGACTCAAAGCTCTCGTCATACAGGGTTTTCACCTGTTTGGCTAGAGTTACCCCAAGATTTTTGCTGTTTGTGGCTATTAAAAAGGGTGATGTATCTCTGATTTCTTTCTCAGCACATTTATTGAATACATATAATAGGGCTACTGATTTTTTTAGTTAATCTTGTATCCTGCTACTTTGCTGAAGGTGTTTATCCAGGGTAGAATTCTTCAGGTCACTGACGTAGACTATCATATCATCTGTAAATAGTGAAAGTTTTATTTCTTCCTTTCCTATTTGTATCCCCTTGATCTCCTTTTCTTGTCTTATTGCTGTAGCTAGGACTTCAAGTACAATATTGAAGAGATGTGGAGAAAGTAGACAACCACAGTCAACAAAACAAAATGGCAGCTCACAGAATGGGAAAAGATATTCACCAAGCCCACATCTGACAGAGGGCTGATCTCCAAAATTTACAAAGAACTTAAGAAGCTAGTCTCTGAAACACCATATAATCCAATTAAAAAGTGGGGTACAGAACTAAATAGAGAATTCTCAATAGAGGAGTCTAAAATGGCTGATAGAGACTTGAGAAAGTGCTCAACATCCTTAGTCATCAGGGAAATGCAAATCAAAACAACTCTGAGATACCATCTCACTCCTGTCAGAATGGCTAAAATCAAAAACACTAATGACAGTTTATGTTGGAGAGGATGTGGAGAAAGGAGAACACTCTTCCACTGCTGGTGGAAATGCCAACTTGTACAGCCACTTTGGAAATCAGTATGAAGATTCCTCAGGAAAATGGGAATTAGTGTACCACAAGTTCCAACAATTCTACTCTTAGGCATATACCCAAAAGATGCACACTCATACAACAAGGACATCTGTTCTACTATGTTCAAAGCAGCATTATTTGTAATAGCCAGAACCTGGAAGCAACCTAGATGCCCCTCAACTAAAAAGTGGATAGAGAAAATGCAGTACATTTACACAATGGAGTACTATTCAGCAGAAAAAAAACAATGGAATCTTGAAATTTGCAGGCAAATGGATGACACTAGAAGAAATCATCCTGAGTGAGGTAACCCAGTCACAAAAAGACAAACATGGTATGTACTCACTCATATATGGATTTTAGACATGGAATAGGGGATTGCCAGCCTACAATCCCCATCGCCAGAGAGTCTGGGAAACAGGGAGGACCCTAATAGAGATATGCATGGTACCTCAGAGAAGGGGAATGGGACAGGATCTCCTGAGCATGGGGGAAAGGGAGGGGAGAGGGAGCTGGGAGAAAGAGAGGAGAAGAAGAAAAGGGGAGAGGAGGAATGGGGGAGCAGGAAGGTTGAGTCAGGGGAAGAATAGACAAGAGCAGGATGAGAGATACCATAATAGAGGGAGCCATTATAGGTTTGAGGAGAGATCTCCCACTAGTGAGATTTTCAGAGATCTACAAGGATGACACCAACTGGCAAAAAGCAATAGTGGAGAGGCTACCTTAAATGGCCCCTTCCTGATAATGAGATTGATGACTACCTCATATGCCATCCTAGAGCCTTCAGCCAGTGGCTGATGGAAGCAGAGGCAGACACCCACAGCTAAACACTGAACTGAACTCCTGGAACCCAGTTGCAGAGAGAGAGAAGTAATGAGCAAAGGGGTCAAGATGGGGCTGGTGAAACCCACAGAAACAGCTGACCTGAACAAGGGGGAGCTCATGGACCCCAGACTGATGACTGAGAGACTACCATGAGACTGATTCAGACCCACTGAGCATGGGTGTCAGTGAGGAGGCCTCTGCAGTCTATGGGGGCTTCAGGCAGTAGATCAGTATTTACCCTTGGCATACAAATTAACTTTGGGAGCCCATCCCATAATGAGGGATGCTCTCTCAGCCTGGACACATGGGGGAGGGCCAAGGCCCTGCCCGGGATGATATGACAGACTTTGGAGATCACTCATGAGAGCCTCACCCTTCCTGGGGAGCAGAGGGTGATGGGGTAGGGGGACTGGGAAGGTTGGTAGGGGGCAGAGGAGGAGGGGAGGGAGAAGGGGCTTGGATTGACATGTGAAGCAAGGTTGTTTCTAATTTAAATAAAAAAGAAAATAAGTAAATGAAAGGCTGGGGTTTTGGCTCCATGTAGAAGGTCTTTCCCAGGCTTACTGTCCACATCTGTATATCTGCTGGAGTGTGGCTACACCGGCTCACCTCTACAGTCCTGTATGTAAGGCTCTCCACGGAGCCACAGTGAAAACTGGAGTAGTCAAGTTCTCAGCCCACCCCGAGGACCATATTAAATGGTGTATTTCCATGCCACAATTATATCATGCTGCTGCCTCTTCACTGTATGAGGGCATTTAGTTAATATTAAAGATGAAATATGACTGTCCTTGGTACTAACAGCCTAGGAGGCATCTGGGCACTTGGGGTCTTCCTTGTTCTCTCTATACTGAACCCACTTTGTAGTCTGGAGCATCCCATCACCTGTCTTGGTGATGGGGCTTGTTTGCTCTGGGATGTTTGCAAACTCTCTGGTTCTAACGAAAAGCTCTTGCTCGTCCTACCCCAGATTGCCTATAGACACCACACTGTTCCTGCCAGGAGCCATTTCCAAAGTTTGTACTCAGTTCCCATCAGGCCCCAGAACTGGCCCACAGCACACCAGGAGGGAAACAGGTTTTAATGCTAGTGAGTCACATTTGAAGGCAGGAAAAATGCCACCCTGGCTACATAGGCCTGATGTCTGCTCCATGCACTTCACGTGGGTTGAAATCCTACCCCCAAAATGATAGTGGCAGGTGGCCTCAGAAGGTGGGGCCTTTGGAGGTGACCATATCATGAGAGTGAAGGTCTCATGAATGGGACCCGTGCCCTGATAAAGAGGCTTAAGGAAGCTTTTTGTTTCTTCTGACACTTGAGGATACCGTGAGATGCCTGTGAGACTTGCTCAGTGGTAGAGCACTTGCCCAGCATGCGCATCTTGTTACAGTAGCCTGAAGACCCAGACACTGGACATTGGAGCATCAGTCTTTGGCAACAGAGGTCTGCTGGTGACTCTAAAGCTGGAACTTCACCACAAACAGGCAGATAGATTGCCAAGAAGACTGAGTCCTCCAGCAGTACCCAATAAGCCTTCCTGTCACCTGTGAAGTCATAGCTAGGCTGAACTTAACATTTGACTCCTCCCCTGCCCCTCTACCTACTCCTTGCTGGGGGAAAGACAATGATTGCTAGTTTGCCTTCTCAGACCCACCTAAGCGTATAGAAAGATCTGGGGCTTCACAGCACGTGACGCTCACTCCCAGACCTCACGCTTTTCCACCAGGTAGTCAGTGTCAGACTCCATGAAAGGTCAGCTGCAAAAAGTATGGGACTATCCCCCCAAAAACCCCAAACAATGTTTAAATCTAAGCAAGGCAATGCATTCCTGTCATCCTAAGTACTAGGAAGTTAAGGCAGAAGGATGGTGAATTTGAGGCAAGCCTGTACCAGAGTTACTTAGTTACTTTTCCACTGCTGTGATAAAATACACCTAGACAACTTATAGAAGGACACGGTTAATTTGTGTCCATGATCATTGTGACAGGGAACATGGCAGCAGGCAAGCATGGCACTGGAGCAGTAGCTGAGAGCTTACACCCTTATCCACAAGCAGCAGGCAGAGAGCACTAACTGGGAATGGCTTTTGAAACCTCAGAGCCCACCCCCAGTGACACACCTCCTCCAACAAGGTTACTCCTCCTAAGCCTTCCCAAACAGTTTCACTGAGGACCTATTATTCAAATACATGTGCCTATGGGTCCATTTTCATTAAAACCACCACAGAGATGTTGACCAAAAAACAGAGGCTGGGAATGTAGCTCAATGTGACAGCATTTGTTTAGCGTGTACAAGGCCCTGGGCTCAGCCCCTAGCACCCCAAACAAATAACCATGTTTAGAGACAGAATACAACAAACATATCCTAAAACTTCCATGTTTCTCTCTCCTCCTGGAAGAAGTCACACAGAGTTCAATTGTTATGGCTACATTAGTGGGGTAAAATATGTTTCAAAGATGAATGCAACTGTATACTTTCTGTTTGTACTCAAAGTTCTCTCCTCTCTCTCTCTCTCTCTCTCTCTCTGTCTCTCTCTGTGCACCAAGCATGTGCTAATGCATGTATAAACAGCAGTACTACATTATTTGTTATGCTTCTTAGGGATTATTTAGTCTGTTCAGTAATAAATGTGGAAATCAGGTGATCCTGCTCACCTAGTAAGAAATAATAGAGTAGGACCACCTTCGAATAGTCAAACAGCTCCATATTACACAACAAAGACTTTCCATCACTTAACTCATTCAGTAACACACAGATAATCCTTCTCATTTCTGGCCTAGCCTCAGTCAGCCCCACCAGTCACCTCCAGATGTCCCCATACTCTCCAGCCACAATGCTAAGCACAGCACCAGAAGGCTGTGTGCCACCAGAGTGACATCAGGTCTAGGTTTCAGTTTGCAGACTCCAGAGCTCTCTGTTCTGAGAATATAGGAAAAATAACATCTCTCCTCTAAGAGAAAAAAATATCTTCGACAAACTCTCCTCTGCCTCCAGATGGCCTTCTCTGGTGCCTGTTGCTCCCATGATGCCTCTGCCCTGCTCCATGCTGAGAATCATGTCTCTGTGGCTCACCTACTCTCTCCCAGGAACCCCCCCCCCAACACACTCCACCAATTTCTTTCTGCTCTCCTCATGCATGCCCTCTCCTTCTGGCCTGTCTGGCCTTCTCCATTCACAAAACTATCTCAGCAGCAAAAGGTCTGCATCCTTCTCTTCCCAGCAGAACAGAAAAGCCAGAGCTACCATGACCGGAGGTGAAGATGGGGCTCAAAGGGCTGCCCGCATCCTCCACACCATCTACCCAGCCTGGAGCTTTGAGAGCACTGCAGCTCTGAGCACCCGACAGGATCCTTCCACCGTTCCCTCAGCCTGAGAGGCACTTCTGCGTTTCTGTCCCAACAGTCACATGGGGCCTTCCAGTTCTGTTCAGAGGCAGTCTCCTTTGTGATGCTTTCTACACCGAGACGCTTCGAGTGTCTGGGTTTCTCTTGAAGTACCTCACACCGCTTTCAGTTGTTATGCTCAACATCTGTTTATGTTCTACTAGGCGGAGGCCAATCGAAAGGCAGGCACATGGTGATGGTGAGGCGGGTGTTTGAGATGGCGGATGGGAGCCCCAGCTCAACTAAATAGGGGATTTTGTATCCCTTGATCCATCTGCAGGAGCTGGAGCCCACAAGCTGGTCAGAGAAATGCAGAAGGGAACATGGCAGCTGGTCTCCAACAGACAAGAAAACTGAATCAGTGGACAGGGTCTATGAAAATCTGGTGTGTTTATCAGCTTGCTGTCACTGTGCCAAGATAACTGAGATAATCAACGTAATAACTGATAAGATTTATTATGGTTCATGGTTTCAGTCCACAGTTATTTTTTGGACCAATGGTAGTCTAAACCCTGCAGCAGAATGATGGGGAAGGAAGCCTGTTTATATCATGGTGGCTAAAAAATAAACAGCCATGCAGAAAGGGGCCTGGAGCAAAGCAACACTTGAAGGTCATGTTCCTAAAGACTAACTTTCTCTCTAGGTCCCACAGCCTAAGGATTCTATCTCATCCTAAGAGTGCCACAGGCTGGGGACCAAGCCTTTGGCAGGGGGTGACATTCAGCATCCAGGAACTGCTTCCTTGAGAGACTCATGAGCCACAAGATAAGGTAGATTAGCGAAGCCCTAGCTGTCTCCTCTTTGCGATGCTATTTCCTCTACTTGTTTCATTAAGAACTAATTTCTAAACAGGCCCATGCTTTGTAATTGATTCTGGTGAATAAAACCTAGCCTAAAATCAGAATCAATAAACTCCCCACTAGCAGCTGTTTTGATGAGGAATTCTAAGCAGGTATGAGATTCAGGCACTGGTCTAAACCAGAGAGACAAATGCTTAGCCCAGAACAGACCCAGAGCCCGCTAGCCTGAGACGGAGGCTTCTACTCAGAAGGGTACTCGGTATTTAGAAGTTGAAAAAAAGTCTCCGAGAGGCCTGGCTGGCTATGAGAATGTCTTGGAAATACCTTGGGTGACTGAAGCTGCTTAATGAAGAGGGCAAAAATCTGCCACTAATTGGTCGTCAACTGGCAAACTGCAATCAGACTGGCCTCTGGAATTCCTACAGTGGCATGAATAGCCAGGGTTCTTGTTCTATATAACCTCAGATCCCTCTGGCTCCTCTCATGCTGGAAATTAATGACAGTGATAATCCCGGGAGAGTCTTCACGCTCCAGGAATGCAGCTCCTGTCCCCAGGGAGCTGTCGAAGTCACACTCCAGTATCATTTCCAGTTTCCAGTACAGGGCCAGCATTTCAGGCCAAATGCTTGCCTAGTGAACAGAGTGTCGGGAAGGTCAACCAGCAAGAGACAAGCCCCCTCCCCCATCCTCCTGGACCACATGCGTGAGCACCCGTGAGATTCACATGCTACTTTTTAAAGCAAATACTCTGTATTTGTGTTAATCAACATGATTCAGTATTTATGTGGGCAAAATAATAAAACAGGAAGAGAAGGTGAACAAGACACTGCAGCCTCAGCCTTGACCGAGCTCACTTTACAGATAAGTCAAAAAAAAAAAAAAAAAAAAGGCCCACTGTCAGCTGTGATAAGACACAGGCAAAACCAAGTTCTGGGGGGGGGGGACTCTGGAAGACGGAGGCAGGAGATTTCATGAGGGAGCAGACCTCTCTTAACAAGAAGGATTGCTGCCATATGGATTACTCTCTTACTGTGATTTTACTTAGTCTTCAACTAGAACTATTTTACTGTTAGAGAAATCGCCCAAGTATTTTGCAAGTCAAAAAGCATTGGCCCCTTTTTAACACACAGTAACACAAGATGGTTCAGTGAGTCAAGGGGCTTGCTGCCAAGGCTGTGACCTGAGTTCTGTCCCAGGAACCCACAGGGTGGAAGCAGAGAACTGACTCTCCCAGTCTGTCCTCTTCCACATGTATGCCATGGCATGCTCTCTATCTCTCTGTCTGTCTCTCTGTCTCTGTCTCTGTCTCTGTCTCTCTCTCTCTCTCGTGCATGCATGCACATGCACATACACAATGTTTTTCTTTAAAAAAACATATAAAAAACAAAGCAACACTAAAACAATTCTTCTATCCTATAAGGCATTTAAAGGAAATATTTGGGTCAGGTGTGGTAGTGCATACCTTTCATGCCAGCACTCAGGAGGCAGAGTTAGAGGCAGAATCAGGAGGATCTCTGTGTTTGAGGCCAGCTGGAATACATAGAGTTTCAGGACTTCCAGGGCTACATAGTGCGACTACTTAAAAAAAAACAAATCAAAGAAATATTTATATGCAAAAATTGGAAATTGCCGGGTGGTGGTGGCTCATGCCTTTAATCCCAGCACTCGGGAGGCAGAGGCAGGCGGATCTCTGTGAGTTTGAGGCCAACCTGGTCTACACAGCAAGTTCCAGGACAACCTCCAAAGCAATACAGAGAAACCCTGTCTCAAAAAACCAAACAAAAAAGGAAGTTATTAGGAAACAGGTATTGTACCTCTTAATATCTATCATATTTTTACTGAGTGATTACTGTAACCAGCTTTTGGAGAAGCACTGAGTATTTTATCCATTGTTTATGGATAAAAACATAAGAACCAAAAATCATACCAACATAAGTAACTTCTCAGCAAAAAAAGCTAATTTCCTAAAAACAACATAATTCTACTTTTTCTGTAAAAAGCATAAAACGGTTCTTGATCTTTCCTTCTTTATTGGATTTTTCTGAAAATTATTTTTACTTAAGTCAATTCATTTTACCCACAGTGATGTCTGTGGATTATAGTTTCAATCCTGTGAATTCTCTATTATTGGCTACTATTTTGTTTTACCAAGTCCACCATCTTGGATCAAGATCTGAAGGTTGCATACATATCATGAAGATTTTATTCTTTTGTTTGTCTGAATTCAAAAGCCAGATTTATATACATGAAGTGTCAGCAAATATCATCCTGCTTCTCCTGTTACTGAACCATATGCCACATATGTCTTTCTCGGGTTTGTCTGGTGTTATTTCTTGTAGGCACATCATTATAAAACAATGCAGGGCTGGTGTTGTAGAATATTAAAGATGTGTTACATTTGTTTATGTTGTGGAACATTTGTTTAATGATGCAATGCTATGTTGCATTCTCTCTCTCCCTCTCTTTTTGTTTTCTGTTTTTTTAAGACAGGGTTTCTCTGTGTAGCTTTGGAACCTGTCCTGGAACTCACTTTGTAGACCAGGCTGGCCTCGAATTCACAGAGACCCACCCACCTCTACCTCCCCAAGTGCTGGAATTAGGGGCTTGCACTACCACCACCTGGTTTATGTGATGCATTCTTTCATGCTGCATTTGTTTAACTCTGTGAAGCTGTGTTACTTTGCCCAACTACAGGTTGGCCTATTTTCATAGGAACTCAACCCTCCCATTTATGAGTCATCCATACAGTGATCACTGAAGAGCATCTGTAGCCTTCCTCACCGATAAGTAATCCTGCTGGAGTTCTAAGTGCAGGATCAAGGATTTGGGGGTACAAAGTTGTGGTAGAATAAGCACAGGCTCTAGGTTCTGCAATCCCCAACACACACAAGAAGAGTCATGGGCAAAGTTGAAATGTCCCCAAGACCAGTTCTAGGTTCTCCTGACACTTGGAAGTCCAGGGCATGACCACACAGCATAACAGTGTGTCTGTGCACGTGCACGTATGTGTGTACACACACACACACACACACACACGCACAATTTTTTGACTGACTTCTGAAACAATGATTATCCAAACCTGTTTGTTAAACTCAATGTAGGTGGAAAATCAAGAGAAAACTGCTCCACAGCCTTCAGTCCTTCAACCCATTATATTTGAAAGACATGAACTTATTCTGCGCAAACACTTCTCTTGTCAAATATTTTTCCCAAGTCATGCAGGTCACATGAACTGCGTTCAACTCTACACAGGACACTAATCCTGGTGAGCAGAGTGGACTGAGTGACATGAAAGGATCCAAGGGTGGTGAGGGTCAGATTCCTTACTCCTGGACACCAGAAAGTTAAGAGAGCTAGGAAGGGATCCTGAGGTGAAGAATTGATGTGAGGACGTAAGGCCATCAAGTGCATGCAACACATGTACACCCTCTCACACACTGGCACACACACATATACAGAAACACACACACACACATGAACATATGTATACACACATTCACACACACAGGCACACACAATACACCCTCTCACACACTGGCACACACACATATACAGAAACACACACACACATGAACACATGTATACACACATTCACACACACAGGCACACACACATACACCCTCTCACACACTGGCACACACACATATACAGAAACACACACACACATGAACATATGTATACACACATTCACACACACAGGCACACACAATACACCCTCTCACACACTGGCGCACACACATATACAGAAACACACACACATCAACACATGTATACACACATTCACACACACAGGCACACACACATACAGAAAAACACACATGAACACACGTATACACACATTCACACAGACACACACACACACGAATACAGCCTCACATATACAAAGTACACACTTAGACACTGCATATACACATGCATATACACAGAAATACACACACATTCACACACATAGAGCTGAGATGATTCCCCTTGTGTATCTGCATCTTTGTATGTTCCCTGTTTGTTAAGACAGCAAAGTGAGCACAGCAAACCTCCACATCTTAGCTGCAAGTGACATCCTCTGTTACAAGGGACTGGAGCCTGCTTCAGTCAGGTGGTATTCACGACTGAGCACTAAAAGCCCAGACTGGGCTTGGGGCACCTTATGCAGAAGACAGAGGGGTATTCAAAGATGGAGGAGGCATGACAAGGAACCAAGTCTGCATGAGCTCCACAAACTAAGTCCAGTAAAAATCTAAGCACTAGGGAGGCAGAGGCAGGCAGATCTCTGTGAGTTTGAGGCCAGCCTGGTGTACAGAGTGAGTTCCAGAACAGCCAGGGCTACACAGAGAAACCCAGTCTCAAGACACCAAAAAGGAAAATTTAATGATAGCAATAGTTTATAACTCACTGAACAAGGTAAGGCTCTACAGAGCCATAAAGAAATAAATGGGTGGGATCCCACTAACATGGGCAATTTTGTGTATCAGTTTTAAAATAAATAAATAAATTTAGTGAAAGAGAAAGACAAATGAGAGCTGAGGAGACAGCTCACTGGGTAAAATGCTTGTTGCACAAACATGAAGACCTGAATTTGAATCCCTGTCACACAATAAAAACCCAGGCATGGAATTGTACCTGTAATCCCAGAGGTGGAGAAGCAGAGTCCGGAGGATCTCAGGGGCTAACTAGCCAGTCTAACCAGTGAGCTCTGGGGCCAGTGACAGACCCTGTCTAACCAGTGAGCTCTGGCGCCAGTGAGAGACCCTGTCTAACCAGTGAGCTCTGGGGCCGGTGACAGACCCTGTCTAACCAGTGAGCTCTGGGGCCGGTGACAGACCCTGTCTAACCAGTGAGCTCTGGGGCCGGTGACAGACCCTGTCTAACCAGTGAGCTCTGGGGCCGGTGACAGACCCTGTCTAACCAGTGAGCTCTGGGGCCGGTGACAGACCCTGTCTAACCAGTGAGCTCTGGGGCCAGTGACAGACCCTGTCTAACCAGTGAGCTCTGGGGCCGGTGACAGACCCTGTCTAACCAATGAGCTCTGGGGCCAGTGACAGACCCTGTCTAACCAGTGAGCTCTGGGGCCGGTGAGAGACCCTGTCTAACCAGTGAGCTCTGGGGCCGGTGACAGACCCTGTCTCAAAAGTAAGGTGAAAAGTAAAGAAAAAGATACTTGATGCCAACTTCTGGACTCCGCAGGCAACTACACAAGTGTGCACACCTGCTCACACTTGCACGCATACACAAAACAAAAATTAGTCAATTCATTAACACATACATTCATAAATGAAGGTAAAATAAACAAATGAGGGAATTTCTTCTTTTCACACACACAATGGTGGCAGAAGGAAAGAAATGGAGAAGTCATGGTTTGGGAACCACCTCCATGTGTTGACAGAGGCAGCAGCATCTCAGAGACTGAGACAGGAGGGTGGACATTTGGTGAGAAATACAGGCATTGTCTTAGACTATCTCTCTATGAAATTTTCCCCAGTTACAAGAGGAAGCATGGTGAACTAAAGGGGAAAAGGTGTATACACACATTCACACAGGCACACACACATACACACTCTCATACACACACACACACATGAACACATGTATACACACATTCACACACACATACACACTCTCATACACACACACATGAACACATGTATACACACATTCACACACACATACACACTCTCATACACACACATTCACACAGGCACACACACACATATGAACACAGCCTCACGTATACAAAGTACACACTCATACACTGCATATACACAGAAGGGAGGGGCATAGCGCAGCATGACCAGACAGCAAGCACAGTGAAAACCTCCTAGTGGACCCGGGACTTCATGCACTGCCTGGCCTGATGTAGGGACCCAGGCTCTTTGTCTGCTGAGGAATACTGGGCAGACACAAAGAAGACTCTTTCAGATGGTCAAGACATGAAGAACAGTGAAAAGACGATCACTGGGGATGGCGGAATGGCTCAGTAGAAAATGGTGCTTGCCACCAAGCCTGATCACATGAGTTCAACCCTTGAATCACACAATGGAAGGAGAGAACTGACTCCCAAAAGTTGTCCTTTGGCTTCAGCCTGGGCACCGTGGCATGTGCAAACCACCAGCCCCAGCACGGATAAATGACTCACTGTCATTTTTAAACCAGCTGGCTTTTATTTCCATTCTCAGTGCCCTTCAAAGCTGATTGCCAAGAGGCCATTTAGTAACTTAACTACATCCGTGATGGACAAACATTCACACTGAGTGAGCCCTACTGAGCCCTTAACACTACATAAACTACTGCAAAGCAATCTAGTTTTATGACACATCCTCAGTCTTGGAGGAGGTGGAGGAAAGTGTACTCAGAAGTTGTAATAGTAGACACTGTAAGCCTGGATGACAAAACAAGGACACCCAGGAATGAGGGAAGACTTGGGATAAATCTGTCCTGAACAGACATGGGCTCACAGAGCTAAAGGAAAACCTACTGCAGCCATAATAACTCTTTGTGTTAGGGCTACCTGGCCACACTTCCCCTGAAGTACATTACATACTTTTTTGACTTTTCTTTTCTTTTTTTTTTTTTTTTTTTGGTTTTTCGAGACAGGGTTTCGCTGTGGCTTTGGAGGCTGTCCTGGAATTCGCTTGGTAGACCAGGCTGGTCTCGAACTCACAGTGATCTGCCTGCCTCTGCCTCCCGAGTGCTGGGATTAAAGGCGTGCGCCACCAACGCCCGGCCTTTTTTGACTTTTCAAACTGAACACAATCTGGTCATATTCTCAAAAATTTTAATTATGTACATCAAACTCATGCAATATAAAATTTAATAAAGCCATATTTTGTGAGCAAGTCTGAATTTATAAGGGCTTTTGAGATTAAAAAAGTATCAAGAACTCAGCAGACTGAGTGAACATCCATACTACTTATGACTCGGCAGCACCACTGGCCCATGCTTTCTGACTTCTATGAGAGAATCAGTCTCACAATGACACGGATCTGAACATATGCAGAGGCCTCAGAAATGTATCTATTTCATGAAGTGGCATGACACAAATTACAGTTTACCCCTTTTATGATTTAGCTTTTATGGTCTGGTCCATATAAGTCACATTCATAGGTGGACCAGATGCACTAGTCACCATTGACGGTTCTGTGTCCTCCTTCCTGGGTGCTCCCTCAGCCAAAAGCACTGGTATCTGAGCAATATTCATTTGTCCCTATCCAAACAGGCATTTCAGGCTTAACTACTATTGTAGCTATTATTCACAGATCTTCAGGCTTTTCTTTTGGTCAAAGGACCCAGCTAAGCACGATAGATCAGCAGTCACAGGCTGGTCCAAGAAAGTAACCACTGAGGCAGAGCTGGGAAGGAGAACTTTCTGTGACGTGAGGCCTGGACTGCTGTCAGGACTTCCTATGGAACCTAAACAGACAGTGCTGTGTCAAGCGCTGTAAGAAAATGAACGTGGCCTACAAACCGGGTGAGCTCTGAAGATCGCCCACCACTAACATCCAAGAATGTGAGATACTAAGTGTCCTTATTATTGGTAAGGCTTGGGTCAGCCTTCTGCTACTTGGAAGCAGAGGCATTCTTGCTGTCTTGCAACGTGAAAAGCCTGGTCCACTGTGAGGGCAGAAGCTAGCCTAATGTCATCTACTACACCCACCTACAGCTGAAAATGATCCCACGGTCCCTACCTCTGCAGTCTCTGCCACCTCCATCACCACCATCGCCGAAGCCTCTGCTGCCTTCACCATCTGCTGCTCTCTCTCCAGCCTCTTCTACCTCTTACTCCACTGCAGTGCTGGTGCCTCTGCCAGCACTCCCACCTTTTCTACTGCCGTGTGACCCTGTGCCTACAGCCTCTTTTTCTATCGCCACCTCCATCTTTGCCGTTATTACCGACACCACCTATATTACACCTCCACCACTCCATCCCCTGCCGCCAGCTCCATCTTCACTGCCCCCATCTCAGACTAATTGGATTGTTGCTTTCATTTATCATCTAGAAAACTCTGTGTTTCCTTTTCTGTTGGTAGAAAACTGGAGGAGGAAATCAAGGGTTACAAAGGAAGAAGAACACAGCCTAGGCTTACGCTCCAGAGTAGCTTCCGCACAAAGAGAAGGAATAGTCATCCAATGGCTCTGTTCCCTATTTCAGATTTTTAGGGAGGAAATCTGATCAAGAAGAGATGGGAAATTTCAAGTAAAGCATGCCCCCCTTAAATTCTTCACATATTTGGAATCCAGGAGAAAGCAGAGGGTGCAGAAGTGGAAATGCAGACTGGTCCTTTTGGATAGGAGATGACTCCAGAGAGAATGGAGTAGCTAAGGATGTCAGCAATCCAAAAGCAAACACTCAGTACTCATACTGTGGCCCTCCAGCCCTCCACGCCCTCAAGCCCAGCATCCATGAGCTTAAGGATGCAGAAAACCAAGGATACACAAGTCTTTATAAAAACTGGCATAGCATAATCCTACATACACTCTTCTGTAGCCAGGTATGGAGGCACACACCTTTTAGCCCAGTACTTGGGAAGCAGAGGCAGGTGGATATCTATGAGTTTGAGACTAGCCTATTATACACAGCAAGCTCCAGGCCAGCCAAGGTTGTATAGTAAGAAGCTATCTCAAAAGAAAAAGAAAAAAAGAAGAAAATGTACAGTACAGACTCGAGTGTTTTTTTTTTCCAAATACTTTTGACCTACAGTTGGCTGAATTAGAGGAAACCAAATACACAGACAACAGGGCTATTTATCACTCTAGCATCCCAGGAGAGAAAAACCATTTAGCCATTAAAATGTTGAAATAAAAAATCAGGTCTTCCAGGAAAACACATCTAGTGAATACACTTGCTCAGTTCCGGTCTGGCCTGGCAAAATTGTACCCAGTATCTCCAGACACAGTGTCAAGAACCAGGAAGATTGGGTGGACTCTAGGCCCCTCAGCACACTAGGATGCTGATCAATTATGCTACAGGGTTTACAGAATGAACTAGAAAGCCAGTCCCACTTAATCCCCACAGAGAAAGCTGAGACAATTGCTTCTCCCCAGGAGTGGAATGGCACCAATCAGATTCTGGGATGAAGGCCAGGTCTCAGCTGGATCCCCAGGCTTCTGGGCCAGGAACCAGACCTTGAGACTTGGTAATGGGGCCCTCATTCTAGCTGCCCTTGGTGTGTTCTCTGAGCGCAGTGTAAGATGCAATTCTTCCTTATACAGATTTGGAGAAGTTACCAATCAAATGTAAAAATAAGATAGACTATGAACTAAATTTTTCTTTCTATTTCTTGCATGTTGATTTTGGTTTCTCTGGGTAGCACTACCAGTCCTGGATTGTCTATAGACCAGGCTGGCCTGGAACTCAGAGATTCTTGGGCCTCTGACTCCCGAGTGCTAGGATTGAAGATGTACACCACCACGCCCAGATTCTGTTTAATCTCAACAGGCACAGCATGCATATATTTAGCATTTTTATAAATCTTAAAAATGGTATGTAGCTGGGCATTGGTGGCGGATGCCTTTAATCCCAGCACTCAGGAGACAGAGGCAGGTGGATCTCTGTGAGTTTGAGGCCAGCCTGGTCTACAAAAATGAGTTCCACAAGAGCCACAGCTACACAGTGAAGCCCTATCTTGAAAAACGAAGAGGAAAAAAAAAAGACAAAACCTTTGGCTTTTGTGAATTTAGAACACTGACAACAAAAATACCTATAATTGTTTCCTGGAATAAGGCTTATCTGATCCTAGCCAACTGTCCATGTGGCATTCTCTGAGATCTTTACCAGATACCCTCCCTTTAGGCTTTGTGGCTCAGAGCTGGGCAGAAGTTTCCTGAGATAAAGTCTTCCACCTTGGAAGGTTGGTTAGTAAGACACAAGATGTGCTAAAGGGGTTAAAACATTCCATCCTGCGGAAACTTCATCAAGCTCTACACAGCTTCAGGAAGTCCCTGAAATTCACCAGATACACTATGTCCCTCCCTCCTCAAGCATATATAAGCTGTAAGATTTGCTGAGAGACACTCTCACAAGACAAGCTGCCTGGAAGACCAGCCTGAAAGAGACAGTCTCCAACCCGCTGAGCTGCCTGCAATTTGTACAGGGACAATTATATTTTAGCTCCACGCCAAAGATGCCATGTACTCATGTGTACTTAGACATTATAGTATTAAGTTCCAAGTGTTATGGTAGAAAGTGAAAGCAGCCAAGCTATTAAACTCTTGGTTTATTTTTAAAAAATATTTATTGTTTTCTTACAAATGGAACAAATTTACTTTAAGACATGTAAGAATCGACAAATGTTCAAAGAATGATATAAGTCACTGCTCATGAATATGAAAAGAAAGAAAATAAATTCAAACTGTGAAAGACTCCAATTTATTACAGTCACAAGCTTTTGTTACTACATCCCCACACAGGAAAAGAGATGAAATCACATGAGTCAAAGTCTGCCATCCTTCAGCACAGAGTTAGAAGCACAAAGCCAAGTGCACACACCAGGACACGGCCATTCACAGGATGGCTTTTTCTGGTCTTGTAACATCAGTGTCACAATGCCTGATCTTCTGGGAGGCTCTGCCCTCTCACTTCTAATGTGAAATCACATAGCCAATATTTTCCAGAAGAAGAAAACTTGCAGAGGACAAGTACTCAGAGGTGGTTCTATTTTCTTCCTTTCTTGACCATCAGAAGACAAGGGCCAAATTAGTAACTTAAGACGTCATTAAGAATTATAGGGAAGTCGGGCGGTGGTGGCGCACGCCTTTAATCCCAGCACTCGAGGCAGAGGCAGGCGGATCTCTGTGAGTTCAAGGCTGGGCTTGACCTACAGCCTCAAAAACAATAGAGAGAAACCCTGTCTCGTAAAAACCAAAAAAAAAAAAAAAAAAAAAAAAGGATTACAGGGAAAAATAACTATATTTGAGGCCAGTTTTCATGACCATTCAAATACGCATCTGTATTTGTGGGAAACAGCCCCAACATGAAAACCCAAGGTTTTGTGAGCATTGGCACAATATCCTAAAGCAGTGGTTCTCAACCTTCCTAACTCTGCGACCTTTTAATACAGTTCCTCATGATCCCCAACCACAAAATCATTTTGGTTGCTAATTCATTGTGATTTTGTTACTGTCATGAATCATAACGTAAATATTTTGCGAGACAGAGGTTTGCCAAAGGGGTTGAAAACCACTGTTCTAAGGGGTAAACCTCAAATTTGACTCCGCAGGACAAGTTATAACCAGTATAAATTCACTACAATATTAAATATAATCACCTTCAAACTCTGCATAAAAATGTTTATGAAGCATAAATGAATGTATTTAGATTTGGGGCCAATTCCCAGGGTATCTCATTTATGGATATGCAAATATGCCAAGATCCAAAACCATGCCCACACTGGATCCTGAGCATGTCAGGGAAGTGACCAGCAGCATGAGGAATCCCTGGTCCCCACACCGTCACATTTTAAGAAGGAGCAACCTCTTTCTTAACCAGAGTGATTGCTTAAGCGAGGAAACAGAGTTTACCAGGTACCAAATGCACCAGCTAACGGATCACACACTGGCAGCAATGATGCAGAACACCACAGGAGAGAGCCAGCACCATCTCCATCCTCCTCTTAAACACCAGCATGCAATTCAGATCTGTGTCTCACCGCATGCCAAAGCACATTTACATTTTCTGCAGTCTCCCTCACGGTTAGAAACTCGGGTGCCATTTCCCAATTTATTCGTTAATGTTTTCTTACCAGCAACATTTCATATTAGCATGTCTCGGGTCATAGAAAGGGTTCGAGAGTAATTTTAAGTAAGATAAATGAAACAATAGTATATGAGAAATAATTACTAAAACTAAACACATTTTTAAGACAAGATTTATTTATTCTATGTATATGAGTGCCCTATCTGCATGTAGGACTTTATGCCAGAAGATGGTTGTGAGCCACCATGTGGTTGCTGGGAATTGAACTTATGACCTCTGGATGAGCAGCCAATGCTCTTAACCATCTCTCCAGCCCCAAAACTATAACAAAATTTAAAAGCATAAAATGAATACAACATTCATGTTTACTGAGCACCTGTTTCCATTAATGCCATATATGCCAAAATACAGGGTTCAGTGTCACAGGTGAAACTCTTATTCCATTTTGGTATACTTTATGGGACAACAGTCAGTGGCACTTTTATAATTGGGAGCTTTTCCAGTCGGAACCCAAAAGGAAGAAGTGGGACCTCTATCATACTCCTAAATATCCAAGAGCCTGCCAATGAGTCCCTGATGCAGACTATTCTATTTTTTTCCTTTATAACATTATAGCATCTCTTTTAGTTGAATGGAACCTAAAAATGCTGGTGTTCCTCCAAAACAAGGGAATCCACTAGGTGAAAAATCTGTCATGTGTCTAGAAAGAAATATGACGATCAATGTTGGTCCCTTAAAACAGGAAGCAGCACCCTTAACAGAACTGAGGAAACTGTGTTAACCGGATGCTCACGTTGCCGCTCAACTGAACACAAACTTGTGATTGTCATAGAAATTTACATTGATATTCTATTCCACCTTTCCCCCCTTTCATTTTTTTGTGTGATGTGCACGTGTGTGTGTGTGTGTGTGTGTGTGTGTGTGTGTCTATTCTGCATTCATGGGGGCACAGCTGTGTGTGGGTGGGCGTGCACATGTGGGGCCGGAGGTTGACATCAGGAGTCATGAGTCATGAATGAATCTTCCACTTCACTCAGTGAGGCAGTCTCTAAATCAGCTCCAGAACTCACTGATATGGCCGGCCATGCTCTGGGGTCCCGTTTTGCTCTTCAGAGGCTGAGGATGGCATAACACTGACATGTGTCCCGGGGATCTGAATTCTGGTTTCAGGCTTGTGTGGCAGGTACATTAACCACTGAGTCATCCTCCCAGCCCCTCAATTTAATTTTGTTTTGATAGTTCAGGACTTTTGTCTTTGCAGCGGAATCTTCATTATGGACCATTTATTATAAAGGTTTCAGACACATACTAGTTAGAAAAGCATTCTCACTGGTAACCTGTCAGGTATGCCATTTTAAGACTAGAATACCACAGAACAAGCTTGTTGCAGTTTTATGAAAATACAACAGCAAAATTGTCATCTTTCTTGAAAAGTAAAAGCATACACAGTCCACTTACAGTGAGTTCACAGAAGTCGATACTGTCAAGGCTCTTGCTTCGATGTAGTCTCCCTTTAATTCGTCTTAGAGAGGGTTTCCCTTGGCTCACGCCGGAAGTAGCACCATTAGGGTTTTCAGAGGACGGAGTTACCCTGCAAGAAAGGGGGGGGGGATGCTTAAAGAGACAGGTTTACAGGCGAACATGTTTCTACTTGCAGGAAAATGCCACTCTCCCCCCAACCCCCAGGATGCACACTCTATCCAATACTATTTCTTAGCGTATGACTGGTTGAGAAATTATCTTGACAGAATTCAAATACTGCAGAATTGATATCCAAGAGAGGTCGACTCTACAACAACCCAAGAAACAGCTCAGAGCAAGCTGATGTTTCCTGGGCAACTCGCAGGCATCTGCTTCCCTCTGCAGTGATTTATGGAGCACTTAGTCCAGTGCCTGGCACATTTGGGACGAGTCAGCTGTCACCGAGCACATGCGCAGACAGTGCTAAGCAGGCGCTCGTTAAGCACAGACAAGACTTTACTTAAACATACCTTATGCGTTTAAACACGAGAGTCAAGACTTAATTCAGTATGATCCCAGGGTTAGAAAAACAGAGATTTAAAAAACCCAAAACCCAAACTTCAGCATCCACAGAATGTTCATATGTGAAAATGCAGGGCTGCCAGGCACTGAGTCACTGCTGGCAGTAGTATGAGTAAGCTGGCTAGAGAAGGTGCCCAGCCTGCAGGGACGTGGCCCCCTGGTGTTGGACAGAGACATAAGCCAGACACAGCAATGGGCTATGGGTTATGGAAGCCGTTTTCCTTAAATTATGAGGGTATCTCCTATTGTAATACAGTCCAAATTCACACGCTACAAACCTTTGTGACATACTTAAATTTTTACACTTCAAATGCTATCTGAAAGGACACGTCTTCAATGTGTCTCTTCTTAAAAAGGCACACAGGCTGGAGTGTTAGCAAATATTTAAATAGTTTTAATTTGCTACATAGATTAGGATGGCCCAAAACTCAGCCTCCTCCTGCCTGAGCATCTTTTTCTGGGGCTGGTATTATAGGCATGCATCACTCTGTCTGATTCTACTAGAAAAATAAATTTGCTTTCTTCCTTGGTAAGACAGTGAATATCAAAAAGCAGTCTAAGAACACCTGTAATTTAGAATGAAGGGAATACACATATTTAGATATTTAAAAAGTGCAGAACTATGTGAAAATGTAAAGTGTAAGCTTTCCTTTCTCCTTATCTCAAACCTCCACCTCTCTTCTAAACACACCACGATCCCTAGTTCTTTACACAATCTTCCAAGCATGGGTACATGTTTATTGTTTTTTGTGCTCTTTTTTCTTTCCCCTCTTATGGTTTTTCAAGACATGGTTTCTCTGTGTTAACAATCCTGGCAGTCCTGTAACTGGCTTTGTAGAAAAGGCTGGACTTGAACTCAGAGATCCACCTGTCTCTGTCTCCTAATGCTCATATTCAACACTTGCCAAAATTAAATCAAGAACAGATAAGCAATTTAAATACACCTATAACTCCTAAGGAAATAGAAGCAGTCGTCAAAAGTCTCCCAACCAAAAAAAAAAAAAAAAAAAAAGAAAGAAAAAAAAAAAAAAGAAAAAAGCCCAGGTCCAGATGGCCTCAGTGCCGAATTCTACCAGAAATTCAAAGAACGGCTTATACCGCTTCTCAAAGTTTTCCATGCAATAGAAACAGAAGGGTCTTTGCCAAACTCTTTTTACGAGGCTTCAATAACCTTGATACCCAAGCCACACAAAGATACAACTAAGAAAGAGAACTTCAGACCAATATCCCTCATGAACATTTGATGCAAAAATACTCAATTAAACACTGGCAAATTGGATCCAAGAACACATCAGAGAAATCATCCACTATGATCAAGTAGGTTTCATTCCAGGGATGCAGGGATGGTTCAACATATGAAAATCCATCAATGTAATCCACCATACTTTAGTGATATTTTTGTGACAATTTCTCCCAGCCATGTTTTAATATTTACCTTTTTCTAGTTTTTCTTTTTTGTGTGCCTGTATTTTCAATCTTCAAAAGTTTTTTTTTCTTTTTCTTAGGCTGTACCTCTAACCCCTGAAATAAAGTAATGTGTGTTTCTTTTTTACCCAATCTGAGACCACGTGTCTTCTGAGATGGTATGAGTCCATTTGAACTTTAAGTGGGTACTAACCTATTTAGATGCATTCCTGCCACCTTGTCTTAGGGGTTTTCATGCAAATATTTCCTTCTTTATTTTTCTGCTTAATCAGTATCAATGGGCTTCCTCTGACCCCATCTCCCTTGGGACTTCATTCTGTTTCCAAGTAGTAATAGTTTAAAGTTACATTAGGGAGACTGCTGTAGAATAACCCTTCTGAACACCGTGTTGCTCTCATTGTTAATAAAAAGCGGATTGGCCAATAGCTAGGCAGGATTTTCAGGGCAGAGAGAATGCTGGGAAGGAGGTGGAGTGAGGGGAGTCGGGAAGAAGCAATATGGGAAGTTCATAGATGAGGTAAATTAACCTTAGGACAACACAAAGAGTAACAGAAATGGGTTAATTTGTCAGAGCTGGCTTGAGACAAGCTTACACTACCTGCATGGTTGTTTGGGGGAGCTGATCGGCAGTCTAGACTGAAAACTCTGCTTGCAGGCAACTCTTAACACTAGCTAGTTAACTGAAAACACACGTGCATGAACATACTCACATACATGCACGCATGCAGGGAGCTGGAGTCCCTGTAGACATTACAATCTGCAGACACTCAATTCACTTACAGAAAATAATGAAATATTTGTGCATAATTTATGTGCACTTTCCATGCATTTGAAATCATTCTGCATTACTTATAACACTGAGTACAATGCAGATGTCATGCAAAGAATTGTAATGCTGTGTTCTTTGGGGAATAATTACCAAAAAATAGCATATTTTTTACCCACAGCTGGTAGAACCTGAGAATATGAAACCTGGTGTTTTAAGGGCTGGCTGTAAATAGTTAAACTCACCCTTTCTACCAACAGCAGGTTCGCCAGTAATTTCGCATCCTCCTCTGCGGTAAGTGGCCTTACACCTCCTCACTCCCTTCTTAGTGCTTCCACACCCCCGAACTCTCCCCACTCAGGGAGGCTGGCAGGCTTCCTAACCGATAGCCCCTGCTTGGGTCTCTTTCTTTTTATTTAACACACTTTATTTCTTCCAGTTTTTATTTCTCATTTCATTTTACATTCCAACCACAGTTCTCCCTTTCACACCTCTTTCTACCTACCTCATCTCCTCCCATAACTCCTTGCCTCCTCCTACCCTCCCTCACCTCCCCCTTAGTCCACCTCCAGTCTACTTCTCCTCACAGGTAAGGGCTCCCATGAAGAGTCAACACAGTCTGGTACAATAGGTTGGGGCAGAGCCCAATCCCTATCCCATGCATTAAGGCTGAGCATGCCATCCCACCATAGGGAACGGGCTCCAACACCTGCTTGGGTCTCTTTAGCTTACTCCTCCAGTATTTGTTCTGTCAATTCGTTTGTCAGTTTGCCACTCTCTTTCTGATAGATGAGCACGTGTCAAGACCTAATCACTGCAATGTCCTTTTCTGCACTTTCTCCAAATCACCATGTCCATCCAGTGTCTTCTCTCTCCTCAAGGACTTGGTAATCCCGGGACTCCTGGGATACTTCTATTTGTACCAGGGCGTACATGCCCGCTGTAGTATTCATATTGTGCCTGCCTTCGGTGACTCTGACAGAGACACAGACGTGCTGCTGGGAGGTCTGTGAAAACATCTTGGGTCAAGGGATTTGGCAGAGCCTCGGAGACAGAGGCATCTCTCCAGCACAGCACCCACGGACTGCTTTAGGAAGGAAGGAAGCAGCATCTGTTACCTACTGCCACAGAGATGGTGAAGAGCCACCAACCCAGGACATCATGTTAACTAACACTGAAGTGCTCCAGATCTCCCCCCACTCTGAACCTGGGTTCTCCCTGAAGCCAGACACCCCAGTGGTGTCCTGGACAGTGGTTCTACAAGCCTTTCTTCTTGGTACAGTGACCTCATTTTCTAAGTACATGTCAAAATTCTCAGAAACTGTATTCACAGAGGGCGTTGTTTACTCAGATTGTCATTAATCCAGTTTTAGTAAACGTTTAAATTTTTGATGAATTTCCACTAAGTCCTCCTTCCAGTTCAGTGCCCAAAGCACAGATGCGATGACGTCATGTTCAGGATTCTCAACACACAAAGACGCACATCGTACCGCTCCATTGTCTTCTCTGCAGTCAAAGTCCTTCCCAGAACAATGAAGAGCGCTACTCACAGGGAAATGTTTCAGGACACTGGGATGGGCAAGGACTTTCTTGGACCAAACCTCAAAAGCACAGGAAATCAAACAAAACATAAACAGATGGGATTACATCAAACTAAACGACGTGTGTACAAGAAAGGAAACAACCAATAGCAAAGGGGCAGTCTACGGAAGGGAGAAAAGAGTTACCATCCAAAGTATACGAGGAGCCCCCAAAGCTCAACAGTCAAAAGAATGGCCAGTTGCATGCCATGGGTGACTGTATCTCACAGCTCCTTAAACTGTGGATCAGAATCCACATGGGGTCATATAACTGAATATGTGGGTCATGGGAAACTTGACAACAACAAGAAGTTTCTGTTCAGGCAATAGCCAAAACTTGATGCAAAATCAAAAGTAATGTCTCAGGCGGCGCTTGCCTGGGTTGTATTATGACTTCACTACAGTGTTGTGAGCACTGTGTGTCCTGAACATACAAACTTAGACAGCTGCGCCATGATGTGAGGTAACACTGGGGAGGGCCACTGGCACACCAGCTCAGATTCAAGACCACCACATACTATGCATTGCACATTTTACTAGACATGTTTTCATTACAGACACGTCTTCATTACAGATATCAAAGACAGTATTTTCCTGCTGTCAATTTTAACATGTAAATATCAAATTACCATATCTTAGGATTGTATGGTGTTAGAATATTTGGTTTTAAAAATTGCAGGATGAACAGGTATGGTGGCACGTGTCTTTAATCTCAGTGCTCAGGAGGCAGAGGCAGGCAGATCTCTGTGAGTTCCAGGCCAGCCTGGTCTACAGAGCAAGTTAGTTCCAGGACAACCAGGGCTACGTAGAGAGACCCTGTCTCAAAAAAAAAAAGCAATAAATAAAAAAAATTGTTCTTAAGTTTCTGACTTGAGTTTAATTAACAATGTTAAATAAATTTTGGCTTGGGATTAAGACAGACTTTGTAACAATTTCTGGCATGGCCCTAAGCATACTTGTATCATTTTCTATTCCATATTTACTCTCAGGATTGATGTCTGATTATCAAATCAAGATTCTGACAGCTATAAAACATGATGAAGGTGCTGTGTCATGCAGGATGAATTTTCAGCCAAGATTGAATTCTTTGTGTAAAATAAACAAGCATATCCCTCTCACTAGAATGCAAACTGGCTTCAGCCTAATAAAAAACAAAACTATATGTATATTAAGTAATTGTTTTAAGATAATTTTTACATGTCTTAGTTAGGCTGTCTATTGCTGCAACAAACACCATGACCAAAAAGCAAGTTGGAGAAAAGGGTTCATTCAGTTTACACTTCAACATTGCTGGCATCATCAAAGGAAATCAGGGCAGGAACTCAGATAGGGCAGGAACCTGGAGAAAGGAGCTGATGCAGAGGCGATGGAGGGAGGCTACGTACCGTGTGACTCCCCATGGCTTGCTCAGCCTGCTTTCTTATTGAACCCAGGACCACCAGCCCAGGGATGGCAACACCGACAATGGTCTGGACTCTCCCCATTGATCACTAAATGAGAAAGTTCCCCATAGCTGATCAATCTAAAATCAGTCTCCCTCCTCCATCCTCCCTCAGTCCTCTTTCCATTCTCCCTCCATCCTCCCTTCCTTTTACAAGCCTGGTATTGTGAAGGTCAACTTAGTAACTCAGACTCTGAGCACAGGTCCAGGAATCCTCAGAGGGGCAGTTTTTGTAGACAGGGAAGCATGGTTAGGAATGTAGGTCTAAGCACCTTATATAGTTTACCTTAAATCAAAGGGAAATTAATAGTTAACTTACAAGAAAGTTGTTCTTTACCACATTTTAAATTTCATTAGTTAAAAAACTAAGAGTGTTGTCTCAGGAAGAGTACCATACCAGACTCCAGACTCAGCTGTAGCAGGACAGCTGAACTCACTGTAATTAGACAGGAGAAAGGTGGGATGGAATGACACAGGGTCACATCCTTGACATGAGCTCCGAGTAGCAGTGTGACTTTGGGCAACAGTTTAAATCCCTCCAAATCTCAGTTTCTTGCTGGGTTTGGTGCATGGAAGGCTGAGGCAGGGGGATTGCTTTGAGTTTGAGGCCAGCCTAGTAACCCTATTCCTGGAAGCTGGCTCCCGTTGGCTGTACTAACCGACATGGTTAGGCTAGGCTGTGATCTATGGTGCAGGCTCCACTATTTTGGCTGCTGAGGAGGGGCAGAAAGCATGTATCCTCCTCTTCCTGGGCTTGAAGCATGAAGCATCAGCTTCATAGAGAGGCTCTCATTTGGGGACTATCTGGCTCCTACCCAGACATTATCAACAGCCCAGTAAACTGTTTACCATTTCCTTCTAGTTCCTTGTGTGAGTGATCTCCTGGCTGAGGACATCAGGGAAAAGTAAACACCAATCTTGTCCTATCAATCATGTCACACCTGAAGTCCCAAACCCCTGGCTGGCTGTTGGCTGCTGTCCAAATCCAGTCTGCTAAACTTCTGATGTGGGCCAGTGAAGCTCCGTTCCCCCAGGAGACTCACATTTCACTCGTCTAAGAGGCACAGCGATGCAGGACACCTCCTGACATCCTTCACTGTCCCTCCCAGACCCTCCCCTCAGCTGGAATGTCTTTCTGCTCCCCATCCTGGAGGCTAAATGTGTCCGGGAGTCTTTGGCTTTCGTTCAGTACGTGTGCAAATTAGGAGCTCTGCTCACTGCCATTTCCAACTACGCCCCACGCAGTCCAAACAACTCGAGCTCTTCTGCTTCATCCCTTTCCAATTTCCAGTGTAAAAGAATTTAGTAACAACAAAGAATTGGGCCAAATAAACAAACAAGATGGTAAAAATGAAGTGGTTACATAAGAAGAAAAATCATCCACAAGGTTAACCCCTCCACAAGATATTAATTTAGGTGTGGAAGAGAAGTCTCAGCAGTGAAGTGCGTTTGCTGCTCTGGCAGAGGACCTGGGTTTGGTTCCCAGCCCCCACCTGGTGGTTCACAGTCATCCATATCTCCAGTTCCAGAGAATCCCAAACCTTCTGACTTCCACAGATACTATGCATGCACACAGTACACATACCTACACGCGGACAAAATACTAAGACATGTAAAAACAAGCAGACCTAAAAATTAAAGATATTAATTTAAAAATACTAGCAACAGACAGCTATAATCAACTCAAAGGCGACGGCAGTGAGTGACAGTGCAGCACTGCTTGCCCCAAGGGGAGCTGTAACAAAGTGTGGGGACAGGAGGCTGGGGGCTCAGGACAGAAGGACGGCTTTTTAAAGGGCACTGCCCTTGCTAGGATAGTCTACTAAAGGCAGTAAAGGACTGGTGACATGGCTTACCCAGTAAACCAACTGGACACAGCTGGGTTCAATCCCAGGAACCCTGGTAGAAAGAAAGAACTGACTCCTGCAAGCCGTTCTCTGACCTCCACACATCACACACTCACACACACACACACACACACACACACACACACACACACACACAATACATGTCATTAAAATATTTTTTAAAGATAGTAAACTTTCCTCATAGTTATCAGACTGGAGAAGTCCCCAATGACTCATGTAGTCATTAATAGTGACCATTTGATACATCTGTGAAAAGGACTTATATATATATATATATATATATATATATATATATAGTTGTCTTTAATTTGCTCACTTTAAAACCGTGCCAAAGTCCCTATTGCTGAAGACACAGTGCACTTCAGTCAGGGCCCAGAGACCCCGAGCTAGAACTGTTCCAAATGTCCCCTCCCTAATGACTAGCTTTCATGGTGTAGAAGGCAGTATGCAATTCCAAAGAAGGGGGATAACCAAGAGTCCCACCCAGCTATAATGTCTACCAACCACATCAATGGCCAGCACAGTGTGGGAACCTGAAGGGTGCGGTAGTGGCATGCGACCTTGGTAGTAACCAAAAACTTAAAACCTACTCATGGTTACTGGAAGAGAATCTACAACCATTAATCTACTAAACCAGCACAAACCCTAACAATAATCTATAAACGTTTGTCCTAATACCCACATCTAAGTATAGTCTTCACCTCCCCATCAAAGAAAAGTCTTTTTTCAGTAGGTAGAGACTAGTATATAAACCACAACCAATCAAAATGCAGACTTGGAGAGCCCAGTCTGAATGGAGGTATCTACAAGATACCCTTGCACTTAAGTCTGGGGGAACACTGTAGAGAAGGGGGCAGAAAGAGCCCAAGGATCAGGGAGTTTGCTGTGAGACTGTACTATCAGAAGCTACACCCATGAAGCCTCACCAACATGGCTGGCCAAATGTGAGCCGAGCAAACATGACACCAATCAACGGACAGGGAAAAAGTCCTCAAGGCTTCAATCCTACACAAAGAACCATGGACAGCTGAGGAAAGCTGGGAGCAGAAGAGATGGTCTTCCTTGGGGAAGAGCACGCATTGGCTGTCCAGTGCCAAATGGTCAGTCCTGAAAACACACATGTATGCGACATATTCAGACCAAACAGGTTATATGTAGGAACATGCATGTATATACATATATGCAGTCAATAACAGCAGAAAAAGAGGACATGCACGTGGAGGAGAGTGGGCAAGGGCACATGGGAGGGTTTGGATGGAGGAAAGGGAAGGGAGAAATGGTGTAATTACACGCACCAGAAGTAAAATTTAAAAAAAAACTATGAACAAGAACTTGGATTTTGATCCTTCATGTTCCTGCAGAAGACCTTGGTGACCCAAGAGTGTACCATGAACAATCCCTAGAAAAAGAATATTCTACAAGGTATTCCTTGGTTTCTTTGTATCTATTCTCAGCCATTCTCTTCTTCCCATGCTGTATTCTTCCTGCCCAATTGCCTTTTTAACCCCAATAACCACCGTGACACTGGTGTCTAGGCAAGCTAATGACTCTGTTTGTAAAATGAAAACACGGCACCTACAGAGGTGCTTCAGCAAAGTGACAGGATTCTTGGGAAGCAGTTCCACTGGGTCTGCAGGGAGTACCTTAAACAGAGGCTCTTCCCATCTTCTGTCATGGGGAGGCTGCCTGAAAGAGTGCACTGAGACTATGTAACTTCCAACAACCAATGAAATACGTGAGCACATTCTCAGACGTATGCTTAAAGTGCACTGGCTGTGTCCCTCCCTCAGGTCAGTGCAAGCACTCCTAAAAGCAGCGGGGAAAAAAACTCAGACTATGGAAAACAAAATCATCCTGAAAACATTTGCTACATTTCACATAAAAATAGATCAGGGTAATTATTATTTGGGCCTGTGGAAGAATTTCATCTTCTTTAGAAAAAATAGTGTCGGCAAATGTAATCAAGTTGAAGTTCTTGAGATGAGAGCATTCTGGATTACCCAGGTGGGCCCTGAATCCAGTGATGAATGTCTGTAAGGGACAGAGGAAGGGATGAGGGACACAGAGGAAAAGGCCACGTGCAAATAGAGCCAGAGATTGGAGTGACATGGCCATTGAGAACACCTGGGTCATCAGAAATAGGAAAGACAAGGGAGGATCCACTCGGAGCCGTCCAGGACCTGTACACTTTGACTTGGGGCTCCTGACCTCCAGAGCTGTCAAAGGACAGTCGTCTGTTCTCAGAGTCCTAGGAAATACAGTGGGCACCTGAAGGTGGTCCCCAAAGAAAAGCAGCTAGGCACACAAACATACTTCTGTTCAGAGCAGGGCTAACAGGCCACAAGGGTTCCAAAGCTATTGTGTTAAGCAGTTTTCAGTCTCTGTGACAAACACCCGGAGAAAGCAACCTCAAAGGCAGGAATCTTCTTCGGATGATTTATTTCAGAGGTATTTAGTCTGTGTGTTTGACTCACCACTCCTGGGCTTATGTGCAGAAACATCATTATGAGACAGAAGAAAGCTTCCCACCACATTGTGAGGAGAGAATAAAAAGAGGCAGACAGAGAGAGAGGCTGGGGTCAAGGTAAAGCCCCCCCCAAGGATATACCACAGTGACATCCTTCAATTCATCATCCACTCTTCGCTCTCAAAGTTTCTATCACTTTCCAATAATTCCTTCAAATGGTAAGTCTGACAATAGGTGAGTCCACGGATGGGATCAGAGACTTTACAATCCAATCACCTTCAGCAGCTGGGCTGAGCAGGCCTTCAACAATGTTCGGGGTGGGGCACTTTATACCCAAACCATAACAACAGCAATGATTTTGAACAGACCACTGGAAACATTCCCACATCCTGTTTCTAGGATATAAGAGAAAGGGATGAGCTGGGAAGAGGTCCCTCCAATGGAAGGCTGTTTGTTTTGGTTTCCACTTTCAACGGTGCACAAATACAATGCTTCCTAAAACATACAAAATCAATGCAGACAAACAGAAGGGCACCCCACAAAGAAAATCTGAGAGCCACAAACACCCAAAGGAGACAGAGTGTGGAACAAAGCATGAGATCACTGCACTCTGTCCTTCACGCCGGCATAAGCTTTGCAAGCACGAGGTCTTTTCACACAGATCGTAACTATTGGGGAAGAGGTGACAACAGGGAGCTACATTTTCATAAACATCTTGGCACAATTCTTCATGTATGCAAATTTTCATAGTACAAACTCACATGTAAGTGGGCAGGCGCTGGTGCCTTCCAAGGTTTGACTATGCTGCTGGAATCTGCTGGGGGATCTCACCTACCCTCTGGAGGGGAGACTAGTGTTCTCCCAATGCAACACACGCTCCTGGCAATTGCTACAAGATCCTGACAAAATGAAATGCTATCCAGAAGAAAATTTCAGAGGAAAAATTAGATACATGAATTGGGCAGCATAATATACTTAATTAAAAGAGTGGTAGGACAGTAAGATGGCACTGTTTCCACATGGCCTATTCCTCTGTGTCCCTTGCCTTCTCTTTTGCCCTTACAGACACTCATTAATGGATTCAGGGCCCACCTGGACAAGACACTCTCTTCTCAAGAGCCAAGCCTGATGACATGAATTTGATCCATGGGTTCCAAACGTGGAAGGAGAGAATCCATTCACACATGTGCTATGGTACACACACTCACACCCGGCCCCCATCATACACTAAATAAATAAACAGAAAAAGAAGAATTATGCATCTGTTCTGAGAAGTGTCACCCACGCCAGAATTTTTTGTATCTTATATTCTTCAGTTTGCCACTGTAAAAATGAGATGAGTCGAAGCTAGCATTAAATGGGAACTGAATTTTTAAAAAACATGGAGAAGTTGATATGAAATGTAGCAGCTTTTTGTGGGCCATTTCTTAGTAAGATGGTTTTTAACCCAGGCTCTGATTCACTCTTGGCCTCCAATGTGAATTGCTGGAGTACAAAAATTACCTGGATTTTATTTCCTTGAGTCCTGTCTTCATGGACTCTGTCATCTGGGGACTGTCTCTTTAGAGCAGCCCTCCAAGTGATGGAAGAGAATAAATCTCTTCAAACATTGGTGTCCATGCCTAGCTAGCAGCTTCTCAATTAGTCCACAACAAGCACCAAGAAAATGATTGCTTTAAACTTCCCCTAGCCATGCCTGATTAAGAATTCACTTACTAGGCCGGGGATGTACCTGAGTGGTTAGACATCTTGCTAGCATCTGAGGTTCTAGGCTTGATTTCCAGAACGGCTCCAAAGAATTCATATATTTATTCAGCTAATATTTACTGGGGCCAGAGCATGTTTGTAAGGGATTTGGCAGTGGATTAAATAAAGAAAACCCCTCCTCTGTGTAATTTATATTCTTGCAAGAGACAGAGAATCTATGTGAAAAGCAGCAAGATACATAGTTTGTTTCATCAGTTAAATACATAGAAGAAATGTAGGCTGGGGTACCTGGTGGTGTTGACATATTTTCTCCCTGTATACCATCAATTTGGCCAAGAGTGACCTATTTGTTTTTCGACTGTGTGTGTGTGTGTGTCCAAGCCTGATGAGCTCTTGGAGGCAAGCATCTTTACCCAATGAGCCATCCTGCCAGTTTTTGTTGTCATTGTTTATAGGGTCTTGGGTTGGACTTGAACTCATGATCTTCCTGCCTCAGCTTTCCATGTGATGGAATTATAGAGTCTCACCACCCTACTCTGCCTAAGAATGATCCATTCCTCATTTATTTGCTAAAAAATATCATCTTCCACAGACATTTTTATTTTTCAGTGCTTGGGCTCAAGCACAGGTTGTTGCATGTGTTAGGACTTTAATCTACTGCTGAGCCACACACCCTTTTCCAAAGGACACATCCCCTTACCCCCCATTTTTTTTAGACCTGGTTTTTCTGTACAGCCTGGTTGCCCTGGAACTTGCTCTTGTAGACCAGGCTGACCTTGAACTGAGAGAGCGACCTGCCTCTGCCTCCCAAGTGCTGGGATTAAAGGCGCACTCCAGTACTGCCAGGCCACCAAGGACACATCTTAATCCAACTGTTGCCAGGCTTACCAGTCTAGCTTTTTTTTTTTTTTTTGACGAGACAGGGTTTCTCTATATTGTTTTGGAGGCTGTCGGTCCAGCCCGGCCTCGAACTCACAGAGATCCACCTGCCTCTGCCTCCCGAGTGCTGGGATTAAAGGCGTGGGCCACCACCGCCTGGCTACCAGTCTAGCTTTTTATGAGCTGCCCTTGACTGGCTAGCAAGTGTAGATGTCTTTTTCAAAATAAGTTTGTCTTTAACAAATGGGGAGGCTAACATTCCCTAAGTGTGTGTTGCTTGCCCAGGCACAGCAGTAGGAACAGGCTGAGTTGACATCAGAGCTGATCTGTGTAACATCATAAGAGAGATAACGAGAGTCTCGGCTTACCCAAGGAGAAACAGGGATGGCAATAACTTGCTGAAGGTCACACTGTAAGTGGCACAGGGGAAATTTGGACACAATTATAGTCTTCCCTTCACTATTGACTACTATTGGAATTCTTTTTCTTTTTTTAACCTCGATTGACCAACCCTTGTAGACTTCAAAGCATTGTTTCAGGTTTTCTATAGCAGAAGTTACTTCTCCACTTCACAAAAGCAGCCTTACTTCAGATTTTTCTACTTAGGATTGCATTACCCTATAGCCAATATAGTTGAACAGCTAAATAAAATATTCACATCCTACAATGAGCACTGACTACTAATTTTCAAATTAAAAAGGTTATTGGCTCTCACAATTACTGGTTCCCAACCCCTGTCTCCACCCCACTACTTTTCCTTTCTTGTTTCTTTTGTGGTTGAATCTTAAGCCTGTATCTCCAGCCAATGGAATGCCCAGGTGTCAATGAGATCCCATGCGACATATTTAGATGCTAATACAACATGCAACCTACAGTATAAACGACTGTGTGAACCAGATCTGGATAATTCCTAGACATTTTCACTTAGTGGTGTTCTTTTCAATTACCTCGATAACAGCTTCCTGGTCGGAGGAAGCAGATATCGTGTAGATAAAATGACAATCCTCGACAAAACGATGGTAACATCACAACTTCCTCCCCTTAGCGTGGGAACGGCTCATCTTTTACTATGCGCCCAACAGCAGGTGCATTCGGGGAAATAACAGAAGACGCACCAACATGGACCAATGGATTGCAGGACTAGGTCGCGGTCTGCGGCAAAGCTTGGCGTGCAATTCCCAGCCAGTAGCACTCGCCAGCGCCCAGGGGAAGGAGAGCCCGAGCGAGGCCGGGATGCGGGGCGCGGGGTCCCAGCCGCTCCCTCCCCGCGCGCTCTCGGAGTCGCCTGCAGGAGCGCGGCGCGCGGCCCGGACGCTGGGCGATGGCTGCTCCGCCGGCTCTGCGCGCCCCACCGCTGCCAGGCCCCGCGCCTCCGCCCTGCTCCCGTGCCCCTGTCCCCTGTCCACGCGAACCGGCCCTGCCCCCGGCGCCCCTGTCTCTGTCCGCGCGCCTCTGGTATCCCCATTCCCTTTTCTGCGCGCCCCAGCCCGGAGTCCTTACCATAGCTTCCTTTTGAGCGGCAGGAGGCTGCCACGGTTGGACGGGGTGACGCCGATGGCCATCTGCAGCACCGTCAGGTATTTCTGGTACTTCATCTTGTCCCCGCTCCGCTCGCGGGCAGGGCCCCGCCGCCGCCGCCGCCGCCGCAGACACAGCCCCTCCAAGCGCCGCATAGATCAGCTCTGGGCCATCCGCCGCCCCGCCGCGCGCCCCGCTCCAGCTCCTGCCGCCGTGCGTGGCCCGCTCGCGCCGCCGTGCGTGGCCCGGTACCGCCGCCGTGCGCGCCCTCCGCCTGCTCTCCACCGCCCCGCGCGAGCTCGGCACCGCTGAGTACCGGCGGGCGCGGCCTGGAGGCGGCGCTAAGCGAGTCTTGCAACGCGCAGGTCCACACCCCACGTGCCTCAGTTTCCCCAGGGGCTGGCAGCTCATTTTCAGTCGATTACGGGCCGTAAAGAATCTCAGAGCAGGGGAAAAAATGTATATAATTACCATTTCGTGGTTTGTCTCTTAAGTGTTTTGTTTTCTGTCCTGATGTGATTGAGGATTTTATATTTCTTCACGGCGTGTTGCGTATATGTTAGACATACACGGGAGGGAGGCACAATTCTCACGCACGTGGTAGTTCTGGATAGTGGAAATGCTGGAGTCAGGCAAAAGGACCTCAATAATCAGTTGTGAAAAGTTGAGTTTGTTCCATGACCTTTAAACTTATTGTGGGACTAATGTATAGGGAAAAGAAAAAAGTAGACAACGGATGCATTTCACACTATGATTTAAAATATTACAAATATTAAGAATTAAAAGTAACATATTCAGGCTACACGCCTGGAGTCCTCACTGTTGGATAGGGTTGTCCTGAGAACACCCGAAGGGGGTGGAGCTGACCAGAGAGTTCAGTAGGTCAAGTGCTTGCTGCAGAATCGTGAGGACCTGAGTTCCACCCCAGCATCCTTGTCAGCCAGTCTCGTCAAATCAGTGTCCAGCCGTCTAATGAGGAAGATGCTTGATAACTACCTCTGACCCCGCATGGTTCCCACACACATGTACACACACAAAAGGCACAGTTGACCCTTGGTTGGCCTCAAGGGCACGGTGCACCCACACAACCTCTTTCCTGTACTTCGGCAAACTGTCACATTAGGATCCTATCGGCGGCGTTTTATCAGTCGGGCTTCCACCACGCAGGGTCTCACGGGTCCTTTCACATAGTTTGGGCTTTGTCCATCACATTTCCTCTACGATGTCCTCATTCTTTTTGTCACAGCATTTATGCTGGTTATTTTTTTCCCTAGTTAACCCAAGTTAAAGGCACCTGCGAAGAAGGAACCCCAACTGAGGAACTGCCTCCACCCGACTGGCCTGTGGGCATGTCCGTGTGGGCATTTTCTTGAGTAGGGATGGCTATTGACAGCAGGCTGATCAAGCCACGAGGAGCAAGGCAGTCAGCAGCACTCTTCTCTGGCTTCTGCCTCAGTTCCTGTCTCCAGGTTCCTGTCTTGAGCTCCGTCAGTGATGTGGAATTGTACATTTAAATAAGCTCTCCTCCCCAAGTTGCTTTTGGCCAGAGTGCTTTATAACAGAGAAGTTAACTAGAACAGAGTTCTTTTCTTTTATTCCTGTTTTTGCCCGTTTCTTGTTTGAGGCAAGCTCTCACTTTGTTGCCCAGGCTGACCTTGAACTATGTCAGTCCTCCTGCCTCGGCCTCTCAGTGATGGGATTGCAGGTGTATGCTACCGCACATGGCTCCACCTCACCCTCCTTACACCGGACCCCATCCTCATTCAGCCAGTTCTGCTCACTTGGTCTCCGTGGCCCTTGGAAAGTACTGCTCCCCTCTGTGTAAGTGATTCCACCTGAAGTCCATCCTCACTGGGTTTAGTGTTTCTTTGCTGGACCTTCATCTTCATCAGTTTCTTCTTTCCAGTTTTATACAACGCCGTGTGGATCAGCTGCACCCCTTGCTGAACGTAATAGCAGATGTTCGCTGACCAAGCACAGACACACTCTGAAAGGTCCTCGGTGGGGCTGGAGAGGTGGATCGGTGGATAAGAGCACTGTGCAGGCACGATGACAGGAGTTTGGATACCCAGCAGCCCCCCACTCCACACACACAGAGGCTATGATCCTCTGGAATCCCAGTGCTGGAGGGTGGGGCCCAGGCTGAAGACAGGAAGACCCACAGGGCTTGCTGGTCATCAGTCTAGCCAAAACCCAGAGAGCTCCAGGTTCATTGAGAAACCCTGTCTCTAGGGAACAAGATACAGCAGGTCACCAGATGCAAAAGCTGCACACAGCTATAGTGTCTTAGTCACTTTTCTAGTGCCATGACACAGCGTTGGGAAGTAGGCACCTTATAAAATGAAGCATTTAACTGGGGCTTCCTTACAGTTTCAGAGGGTGAGTCCATGACCATCATGGTGGGGAGCATGGCAGCAGGCAGCCAGACATGGCGCTGGAGCAGTAGCTGAGAGCTCATCTCTTTCGACAAGAGTGGGACACAGAGAGAGTACTGAGAATGCCATGGACGCTTGAAACCTCCAGCTCATCCCCAGTGACAAGCTTCTTTCAACCAGGCCACACTTTAATCCTTCCCCAGTAGTTCCACCAACTGATTTCTAATACATGAGCTTATGAAGGGCATTATCATCTAAACCACCACATATGGTATGCAACACACACACACACACACACACACACACACACAAAGTCTGCTGTGATTAGTCACTGATTGTGATTATTATGATTATGATGCCATTAGAGAGACTGTGGACCGAATGACCAGGAGCAGAGCCTATGTCAGATGCATTTACTCAGAGTTTATGTGTCATGTAATTGAAATCTGAACCATGCTTTGAGGGACTGACTCTGTTTCACTAAAATGTAGCAGCTGATACTGGGCATATCTGAACCAATACAGCCAACACCATTTAAATGTGTGTGTGTGTGTGTGTGTGTGTGTGTGTGTGTGTGTGTATAATGTACATATGAAGAGTACCATGAGTTGCCTGTATGCCCATCAGGAAGAAATACCAAATGTTAATCCTCGTCCTCCACAGTGTCTCCCTCTTCATTTTCTAATTTGGAATGTAAGATTAGCACACATTGATTTCCCTGTGGTTTGGGTTCCCAACATTATTTCACACTCAGGTAGGAAAGCAAATCTGCATCAATGCCACTTCCATTTGTCTGGCACTTTTAGCTCTCACAGAAAATAAGGGACTGGTAGGTCTCCAACCCTTCAAATGCACACACATGCAAGAGAGGGCCTTGAGCAGAGCTGAAGATCCCACCATGGGGTTGGTGCAGCTAGGCAAACATTCTGTCACTGAGCTACACTCCCATTTTGTCCTTTAGAGACAGGTGCTTGCTAAATTCCATTACAATACTCCTGTCTTGGTTTCCTGAGCCCTGGGGACTGCCAGGCCCAACATAACCCCCATAAGAAATGAGTCCCACCAGCAAACATTCACCATTTCTTTTATTTGTTCGTCCTTTTGAATGGCTTTTGCTGCTTGTAGGGTGTTTGATGAAACACTACTTTGTGCTGAGTGGTTTTACATAATCAAAGGCAGGAGGACCTATTCAGGAAAATGAGAGACAGAAAGAAATATGAGCGAAACACTTGAAGAATGGCAGAAAAATCTTCATCAACATAAAAGACAGAGCACTGCAAAAATGGCAAACACAGCCTCTTGAGATCTCCAAAAACTAGAGGGGTTTACAACTCTCCAAGGAGGTGTATTAAACAACAGAACAAGACAAAACACAACAACCTACTGAGTCTTGGTGAGAATGATGAGTTTATGGCATTTTAACTTGACCGACCTCCATCCTTTCTTCCACAATCTGTCACTAAAAGACACACTTGGAAGACACAAATGAGCCAAAAGAAAAGGGAATAGAAAGACACATTCCATACACACAGTAATAAAGGAGCTGGAAGTGTGAATACCAGACAGAACAAACTTTCAGGAACAAAGTTGTTACAAGAAAAGAAAATAAAAGCATTGTGTACAGATGAAAGGGTCAATCTACCAACCGTGCACCACGATTAGGAGTAAAATGCATATGACCTAGCCCAACAGTATGGTGAAACCCTCCTGGATGTGGTCCTTCATTTGGTGGGATGACCCACACCTTCATTCCTAAAGGGTCTAGACTGTTAGTAACCCTTCCCTAGCCGGGATCTAGTTTTCCACTGGCTTTAATCACAGGATATAGTGCCACTGCGAGCTGCTCTGAGGGATGTCTCCATTTCAGACACCCTCTTCCTCACTTCCCATGTAATCAACATCACCGGTCCCCAGTGTGAGCATCAACCACGTCCACCCAGCTCAGTAACTCCTTTCTTTGTTGATTCTGAGGCATAAGGAGTCCAAAGTGCCTGCTCTTTCAGCTCAGTGTAGTCATTCTTTTATGACTCCTGATTGAAGCATTTCTCTCTTTGGTGCAAAGGCCTCTGGGACAACAGAACACATGCTCTTAGGGACAGGGAAAAATTTTTTTGCCAGGGATGCACCGGGGGTTCATTTCTTTTTCACTATTCTTGGATCTACAAATCCTGATTCTAGAAGATGGCAACCTGTGCTGAATGCTAATCCAAAACATTGCTAATCTTCTGGAGAACTTTGCCCGGCTGGGCAGGACATTCCCATATAGTGTTTCATTGTAGTATTCAGAAGGCCCTTCCAACATTCTATCAACATAGATACTAGAGTCTGAATGTGTGTCCCCCCAAATGTATATATCAGTGAATGCTCCTTAATGGTGATGCCACTGGGTACTGCGGCCTTTGGGGGAGGTGATGAGGTTAAAACTTTCCCAAATGAAGTCGGTGGCATAAAAGGGCTGTGCTTCCCTTCCATCACCTGGGCGTGAACCACCAGTAGCCTCTCATCAAACCCCAGTCTGCCAATGACTTGATCTTGGACTTCTCAGCCTCCAGGACTGTGAAAAACAAAACTCTGTGGTCAGTAGAGTCATCGGTTTGTGACACTTTGACTAAGTCACGGAGAATGTGGTAAACCCAGTGGGCCCATTGCTATTGCTCCGTTTGCTGGCCATGGAGTTTCAGAAGCAATGCAATGAGGAATGCCAGGACTGTGGAGAAAGCATTCTGTAAGTCAGCAGTTGCAGATTCAGCAGAAGCACTGGGTGCAGGGTGTAGATCCACATTCAGACTAACCATTCCATTCAGAGCAAAGCATTGTTTCTCCATTATGGAAGAGGCTTCATATAACTAACATGCCACCAAGCAGCTGGATAATTGTCCCAGGGAATGGTTTCATATTCTGGGTCTCTGCTGGAGGAAGATCGGGGACTTGGAAATAGCGGAAGTCACAAAGTCTTGAGTGGAAATACATGTTGCCGAGCCCATGGGTAGCTGCTGTTCCTGGCCAACAGCCATTTTGTTCATGAGCTCTCTGAGCAATGACCACAATGACTGGGGGAAGAGGCTGACCTATTTCCACAGAGCGTGCCAGCTTAGTCACATGGGATTAAAAGCCTCCTGTGCTTTTCACTCTTTCGTGAGCATTCTTCAGGTCACAAATACCTTCTTGTCACCAGTTTTCTCACCACACTCCATGCAAGTCTCATCCAACCAAACCATTGGCCACAGTATATATCTGGCCATTTCTTCCAAGTGAAATGAGCAGCCAGGGTTACTGCTCAGCTCTCTGCTCAGTGGGAGGCTTTTCCTATACACGGTTTTTCAGAGATGTCCCACAAAGGGACTCTAGGACTACGATGCACTCTTTGGTGGTGACTCTGTGTCATGCATAACTCTCAGTAATCAGACCCAAGTCTGCTCTTCCTGTCTGCTAATTGTAAGACTTCTTACACAGTTGTACTTATGGCTGGAAGAGGAGGCAGGGCAGCAGGAGTAGGGACCAAAGACATCGAGTCATTCTCACATAGCTTGTTTGTGTCCAGTCTGGATCAGTGTCACAGATCCTGGGTCCATTTAGTGATGGAGTGCTGCTGTGCACACTGACCTTCATGACCTTGTGATCAGAACACACTCACTTGAGGATAGAAAGCTTAGGTCACGTAGTAGCTTGCTGACTCATTAGTAAGTGTCCTACACACAACAGGCCAAGGACCTCCTTCTCAATGTGGGAATGGTTATCTACAGAACACAGCAGTCTCTGCTCCAAGATTTGAGCTCACCTTTCAGCACATGCCGAAAGCTCTAAATAACCTTCCTCTCTGCCGCCGAAACTTTCCAGCACAGCTGCACCTGCCGTGTGGTATGAGCAGCATGTTTGGCAGCCTGAAGGTGTTCCAGAGCCGTCTTCTGTTCTCATCCCCACTCAAAACTAACAGCCTTTTGCTGTTGGTAAGTGGGCTGGAGCAGCAGGTACTGTCTTCCAAAAGTCACACTCACTAGACATTTTTACCTCTTTGGTTATAGAAGGGGGCATATGCAATGCACCAGCTCCATCTTCTAAGATACCTTAACATATCTACCTGACATAAACTGTAGAAATCTCATTTTGATGGAAGACCCCTAGAAGTGAAATAGATTAGAAGCTGATTCAACTATCAAAAGAACAAAGTCTAACTTGAATCACAAAACGGAATCACACCCCTTGAAGCAAGTCCCAGGGTCAATGTACAGAGCCAGACCAGTTAAATGAAAGGGAACTAGACTCTCCCTTAAGAGAAGACCTTATAAAAACAAAAAATATTAGACTGTTAGACATTCTACCCATCTCCCTGTAAGGGACCCATGGCCATTTACCAGTGCCATAGGTCTCTATGGTCACATTTGATATGGGATGTCCTTCTGTGTGCTTTTATTGGTTGACATAAGACCTATAGAATATGACATTTAAAAAATTTTAAGAACTTAGACTTTTCTCAACAGCAAGACACATCTGCTCCTGGCAGCACCGATTACTTCAAGAGGACGAGGGGCACTGAAGAAGCTCCTCATGGAGTCTGCCTTCAATGTGGCAAGACTAGCCATTGGGCAAGAGACTGCTTGACAATATGCTGTATGAACTGGACATACAGGACCCACAGGACAATGACCACTGAACTTGCCAAAACAAGTTGGGTCAGTCTTTCAGGGTTCCTGCTTCATGAAAGAGACTGCCAGACATTCTGCAGGACACAGAGGAAAGTGACTGATGAATTTTGCCAACATAAGTGTGACAGTCCTTCAAATTTCCTGCTTCACTGAGAAATCTGCCAGATACTCTAGGCCTGTAGGTTGAAGATGGATATCCCACTGCTACAGAAGAGTTTTGGGTGACTGTCCTGGAAGCCATACATCTCTATAATTTTTAGAGTTTTGGAAGTTGCTTGCAATGCACTTTCCTGTTTACTTAGGTAACAATATATCCTTCTGGGTTCTTTGATAGAGTTGAAGACTAGATAGTTGTAATTTTCCTTAGTTATGATAAAACATAAATTAGATATGAAACTTTAGACTCACAAAGATAGAATAGATGATAGAGTATTTTCTTTAATTTAGCCAAATACAAATAGACTGAATATTATAACTGTAACTCTTGCTTGATACCTGTTTTGTTACATATACATATATTTCTACAGTGTTAAAGTTAAAACCTTTCTTTTTAATTAGACTGAAAAGGGGAAGTGATATGGGATATCCTTCTGTACTCTGTGACTATGTGTTGCTTTTATTGGTTGATGGATAAAGCTGGTTTTGCCTATGGCAGGACAGACTATAGCTAGGCGGGAAATCCAAACAGAGATGCAGGGAGAAAGAAGGCGAATCAAGGACACCAGCTTGCTGCCAAGAAAGCAAGACATATAGAAAATGAGGTAATACCACAGCTATGTGTCAATATGTAGATGAATAGAAATAGGTTAATGTAAGATGTAAGAGCTAGTTAATAATAAACCTGAGCCATTGACCAAACAATTATAATTAATATTAAGCCTCTGAGTGATTGTTTTATAAGTGGCTGTGGCACTGGCTGGTGGGACAGAAAAGCTCTGGTTACACACACTATTCTAGGAGCTGCTTTGACTCTACTGCCAGTTGGTAACTGAGTGCTGCCAACTACTCCTGCCATGTGGGATCCAGTTGCTGAGTTGTGGAATAGTCAAATCAGTAACTGTACTTTATCATACCAAACACTTATCATTTCTCTGTGACAAGAACATTCTAAATCTTCCCTTTGAGCTATTTTATTATTATTTAATAGTCCCCTCTGTGCCACAGAGTAATAGAGTTTATCCCTCCTCTCTAAATGTAACTCTGTACCCATTGATCACCATCTTCCCTTCTAGGGCCTTTGGTAACAGCACTGTCTCCACTGCTACTGTTTAAACTTTTTAGATCCCATATACAAGTGAGACCATATGGCATTTGTCTTTCTGGGTTTGACAGAGTGCGAAAGTTTCAATATATTTGGAAGAGAAAATATCTGAATAATTAAAATACTCGGTAAGTCCAAAATAAGCTAAGAAAGGAGGAAAAGTATGGAACAGGTAGAGTAAACAAAAACTACAAACACTGCTTGTGGACTAAAGTGGCCACGGAATGTGAACTGTGCTTTCAGGAATGGTTCCACAGCACAGTCTGGACACTGTAGGGTTATCTTACAGTTCTTGTCAATGGATGAAATGCCCCAAATGTAAGACACCTCTTCACCATCTCTTTTAAGGTTCGATTAGATCTTTCAACCACTGCTTGTCTTGTGGGATTGTAAGGTATACCAGTTACATGTTTTATATTATAATATTTGAAAAATTGTTCCAATTTACTGGAGACATATGCTGGAGCATTGTCAGTTTTTATTTTTTATTTTTTATTTTTTTTGGTTTTTAGAGACAGGGTTTCTCTGTATTGTTTTGGAGGCTGTCGGTCCAGCCTAGCCTCGAACTCATAGAGATCCGCTTGCCTTTGCCTCCCGAGTGCTGGGATTAAAGGTGTGCGCCACCACCGCCCGGCCAGTTTTTATTTTTTTTAGGTATACCCATAACAGCCATCACCTCTAAGAGTTGTGTAATAACAGAATCAGCTTTTTCAGAGCTGAGGGCAGTAGCCCATTGGAAGCCTGAGAACGTGTCCATGGTATGGTGTACATATTTCAAACTGTTAAATTCTGGGAAGTGAAATACATCCATTTGCAAAAGTTCATTTCTGTGAATACCTTTAGGATTACAACCTGCTGATAATGGAATTTGATTGTAGAATGAGCAAGTGGGGCAATTTCTTACTATTTCTTTGGCTTGTTGCCAGGTGATAGAAAAATCCTTCTTTAAACCTTTGCTGTTAACATGGTGTTTCTTATGAAATTCTGAAGCTTCCAACACATTACCTATTAATAAACGATCAATTAAAAAAAAAGACACCTCTTCACACCATTGGCACAAAGCATTTCCTTATTGAAAATACAATAAAGGAATGCAGAAGTTTAAAGATGAGGGACTAAGAAAGACAAAGCAGCAGATGTTTTAAAGCAAACACTGGGGCTGGAGAGATGCCTCAGAGGTTAGGAGCACTGCCTGCTCTTCCAGAGGTCCTGAGTACAATTCCCAGCAACCATATGGTGGCTCGCAACCATCTGTAATGAGACCTGGTGCCTTCTGCAGGCACACCTGCAGACAGAACACTGTATATATATAAAAAATAAGATTTATAAAAAAGCAAACACTGATAGACAAATCTATAAAGACAATGTTTGTATTATATTTCTGTTATAAATAGCAAACAAAGATTAGTGAAGATGCCAAACATTTAGATCAAATAGCAAAATTGACATAGTGAGATCTTTGATTGATATAGAATTCCTATTTTCTCACATACAGACATTGGCTAAGTACAAAGGAAACACTAAGAAAGTCTCAAGATATCCCAGAGGTTTCAAATTGCACAAAGTTTTTAGAAAAAAAAACTTAAACCAGGTGTCCTAAAAATGGTGTTGGAAAGCCAGGTGGTGGTGCACTCCTTAAAGTCCCAGCACTCGGGAGGCAGAGGCAGGCAGATCTTTGAGTTCAAGGCCAGTCTGGTCTACAAAGCAAGTTCCAGGATAGCCAAGACTATACAGAGAAACCCTGTCTTGAAAAACAAAACAAACAAACAGGCAAACAAAAAAATGGTATGGGAATTTATGCACTAGAGATTAAAAAAATGAATCATGAATCACACATCAAAGTAAAATAGCAGAAAATACTTTTAAAAGATTCTCAACTAAACATTTCATGTAAAATTTCCTTAAAAACATAACTTACCAAAACTTATTTGGGAAGAAATAGGCAAACTATAGTAAGAAATGGAAACTGTCTTATAGGCTAGGCTCACAAACTAAACACAAGATCCCCAGTGTCCATTTTGCCCACAGCAGCCCCAGCTTACACCTTATATTAATGTCCATTGATTATTTTCATAACCCCCTTAATTCTCAAATATGCTCCAGTTAGAGGATAAGCCATATGTTCAGCCTTCCCTGCTTATAATAATTACAGAAACTAAATCTGCAATCCAAAGTGTTCCTCCAAAAAAATTCCAGGCCTGTGTTCATCAGCAAGTCCTAGCAAATATAATGGGAGAAGTCATTTTCTTTTTTTTTTATCCTTTCTTTTTTTTTATTAATATTTTTTTTATTTTCCATTTTAAATTTAGATAAGAAACAAGGTTGCTTCACAAGTCAGTACGAGGTCCCTCTCCCTTTCCCTCCCCTCCTCCCGTGCCCTCCCCCCCATCCCCCCCCCCCGTTATCCCCTCATTCCCCCAGGGAGGGTGAGGCCCTCCATGGGGGTGTCCATAGTCTGTCATTTCATATAGGGCAGGGCCTAGACCCTTCCCCAAGAGTTCAGGGTGAGAGTGCACCTCACATTGTTCTATGGGAGTCCAGAGACCGTGTGTATACTTGGGATGGGTACTGATCTGCTGTCCAAGGCTCAATAGATTACCTAGGCCGGGAGAAGTCATTTTCATCTTAGATGACTCCTTACAAAAGAGAAAATAAATACTCCTTAACTTTTGAGAATAAAATCTGGCTGGAAGTCTGTGGTAGAGCACTTCCTTAGCACATATGAGTCCCTGGGTTCAAGCCTTGGCACAAGAAAGAGAATGAGAGCAAGAGGAAGACAGCAAGGGAATGAGAGAGAGGGATATAGAGTGATGGAGGAAGGGTGGGGGACAGAGGGAGGGAGAGGAGGAGAGAGGTAGGGAGAGGGATGGATGATGGGTGGATGGAGGGAGAGAGGGAGGGAGACGGGCAGGAAGGAAGAGAGGGAGGTGGGGAGGGGAATAATGCCCAGCAGATCACACCCGAGAAGAAGATTGCATGTGCTCTCAGACATGAACACAAAAGATAATGAAGAGTCATTGAGAAGACAAGCAACATGGGCAAAGCTTTAGCTGTACTCAGACAGAAAAGGCAAAGGCTGACCCATAAAAGGGGGGCTAAGAATGCACTCGCCAGCACCTGCTATTGTGGATCTTCTGGTAACAGCTATGGAACTGGGGCAAGGCTATTGCTCCTTGTGGTTTTATTTGCCTTTTTCTGATGTTGAGATGTGTGTCCGGGGATCAAATCTCGACCCTGGAAAAGCTAGGCAATGGCTCTACTGGTGAGCCCTGCTCCCAGCCCAATGTGTTCTTGAAATAACATTTGTTGGCTATTTGCAAATCCTTCTCTGAGAAATGTTTACCCAGGTAATTTATAAATTTTAAAATACTTTCCCACTGATTTTGATTTCTTATGTATCATTCAAATTAATCTCTTGCTCAATAAACAGTTTCTAGATATATTTGAAACCAGGTACTACACTGTCTAACTTTTCTCCTCTTTGTCTGATTGCTTTGGCTATATGGGGTCTTTCATGAGTCCTTACAAATTTCAGGAGGCTTTTTTCCTGTATTAGCAATAATACCATTGGTATTTTGATAATAATTATGTCAAATCCATAGGCTGTTTTGTGTAATATGGATTTTTCAACCATGTGTGGTTAGTTTTTGTCACCTGGGAAGAGAGACCCTCAATTGAGGAATCTATTCTATTAGTTTGGTTTGTAAGAATGTCTGTGGGGGCATTTTCCTGATTGATGATCGATGTGGGAGGACCCACTGCCCATTGTGGGTGGTAGCACCATGGGCAGGTGGTCCTGGGTTGTATAAGACAGCTGACTGAGCAAGTCAGTGAGCAGCACTCCCCCATGGTCTCTGCTTTAGTTCCTGCCTTGGCTTCCTTCTGTTATGGAGTATGACCTGGGAGTTGTAAGATGAAACAAATCTCCTCAAGTCGCTTTTGGCCATGGTATTCATTGCAACAAAAGAGAGTAAACTAGAACAGCCAATCCACGAACCAATTCTTCTAATCCACGAACATGGAATGTTTTTGTGTGTGTTACCTTCTTCAGTTTCATCAGAGTTTTGTCTTTTCCATTCATTTCTTGCATAAATTTATTCCTAGGCAATTTTGTAACTACTGTGAATGAAATTGCTGTCATTATTTCCTTGTCAACAGTTTTGTGATTATTGTATAGAGAAACTGCAAACTTTGGCAGGTTGCTTTTATGTTCTGTAAATTTCCTGAATTTATTTATCAGTTCTAACAGAGTTTGGGTGAAGTCTTTGGATGCTTCTCCATATAAAGTTCTGACATCTGCACACAGAGGTAAATTAACCTCTTCTTTATTATTGGATGAATTTTATTTCTTTTCTTGTCTTATTGCTGTGGCTAAGATTCCCAGTGCTGTGTTTAGTAAGAGTAGCAAAACTGAACATCCGTGCCTTGCCTCTGATGTTAGAGGAAAGAATGTTAAATTTTCCTTCTTCAGTGCGGTTAAGGGTGTTGTTTTGAGGTATATTCTATTTATATCTAAATTTTAAAAGTTTTTTTCATCATTAATAGATGCTGGATTTTTTTTGGTTTTTATGAGACAGGGTTTCTCTGTATTGTTTTGGAGGCTGTCGGTCCAGCCAGGCCTCGAACTCACAGAGATCCGCCTGCCTCTGCCTCCCGAGTGCTGGGATTAAAGGCATGCACCACCACCATCCAGCTAGATGCTGGATTTTATTGAATGACTTTTATGCATTTATTGAGATGATCATATGATTTTTGTCCTTTGTTAAATTGGTATGAGTTTGCATATGACTTTAGAATTGGTGTGTTTCTTTAAACATTTGGTAAAATTCATCAGCGAAGATAGTGATTCTGGGGTTTTCTTTATTGAGAGACTTACTGATGCAATGTGTTCATTTGTTATTGGTTTGTTCAGGTTTCCTATATTTCCATGGCTCAGTTTGGTACGTTGTTTACGAAAGTCCTATGTGTTGCCATTGCAATGTATCCTTTATTAGCTGTGCTTTTATTTATTCCATTTTCTCCCATTTCTCTGCCAGTGCAGCTCCAAGCTTTGTCGATTTTGCTTGTCCTTTCAAAGCAGCAACTCTTCATTTTATCACCTTTGCCATTCATTGATTGTAGTTTGGGCTCTGTTTTGTTTATTTCTGCTCCGGTCTATATCCTTACTTCCTTCTTTTATTTTTCTTTCTTCTTTTTTTTGTTTTTGTTTTGTTTTGTTTTTTTCAAGACAGGGTTTCTCTGTGTAGCCATAGCTGTCCTGGAACCGACTTTGTAGACCAGGCTGGCCTTGAACTCACAAAGATCCATCTGCCTCCGCTTCTTGCGTGCTGGGATTAAAGGAGTGTACCACCACTGCCCGGCTCCTTCCTTCCTTCTAACCTAGGGTTTGAAGTGACCTGGTCTTGCTTTGTCCAGTTCCTTGACTTATATAACACTTTGGTTTTTGAATCCCCTTTGTCCTTCCTTCCTTCCTTGATTGACTAATTGAGGTTGATTGGTTTTAACTTGTAAACTTCACTGAAAGTGCTGCTTTTATAGTATCCCTTAGGTTTAGTTGTGCTATATTTTCAGTTTTATTTACCCCAAGATTTTTTTGTCCAAAATATTTTAAACTATTCTTTGTGTCTTTTACATCATTCCATTCATTTCCCTGTCCCTCTGTATCTGTCCTCTGTCCCTGGAACTATCCCAAATAAAGTAAAACAAAATTTAAAAAGAAAAAGAAAAAATCAACCTCATCATGGAAGCTGTCGTGTGACACAGTGAGTCATGTAATAAACCCTTTTGTCCACGTATTTTTACTAGCACGTGTCCATTGCAGAGAGTAATTGGTCTACTTTGACACCTCTGGTTTCTGCTGCGCTAGTGATACTGGGTCCTCACTGGAGCTCCTGGTTATCCTGCTGTTGTTGCCCTGTGTCATGAGATCCTGTAGCTTTGGATCTGCAGGACTTGCCTATTCACATGCTCTAGCACATCGTAGATGGGGCGGATGTTGGGGTGGGCCAATTATAATCCTGTTTCTGGGCCTGGGGAGCTATAGGGTTGGTCAGCCTGACAGTTGATAGACAGGAGGTGGGGGACATTCCTCCCCTGCCCATGCTGCCCATGCCAGATGAGTAATGGGGACATGTCTCCCATGTTCACAACTTCAGGGCTAGCTCACCCAACCCAAGAAATGTTTTTAAAGCAGAATTTTGCTATCGCCATGGCTGACATCAAACTTACAAGAAAAAGGACCTTTACAAATAACTCCTGGTAGTCTATAAATAAAATATATAGTCATTCACATTGTATATTTTTCTTGTGCTTTATAAGGCATTTATCACAAAAGAGTTGTTTTGTGAAACCAGAGCTGCCTAGAATTCAGCCAGCAGAAATACTCATTTGGTACATGCTAATATATAAGCAAATTCTAGATTTTTATCATGAATTCATAAGCAAAAAAGGCCTTAGTAATTTCCTGTTGTTTTATCTTTGGCACAGTGGCTGCACTTTAATCTGCTATTTCACCAGCAATTTTGACTCCACAGTTACTGGCCTGCTTCTCTGGCAGCGACCTGCCCCTCAGGCCACAGCCTGATGGGAATTCAGTTTACAGTGGCCCTGTTATTGTTGATAAAGGTAGCTTTGACTAAGTCTTTATTGTTCTATTTATAAATAAGAGTCCAGATTCAAAGGCTGGGGTGAAAATCTGCTATCTCAGAGAGATTGAGTAGCAACTAGCTAATCTCTCCTTACTGGTATCTCCCAAAAGGTCCATCCTTCCACTCTGACAAAAAAAAAAAAAAGGCATACCACTTAAAACCCCTCCCTACTGTTTCCAGTGGGTCTCTCTATCTCTTCCAGATGCCATCTGGTACTCTATGATTATTTTTCTGTCAACTGGTTGCTAACTGCCTGACCCAAGGTTAATATTATTTAATTAACATAAATGCTAATTTGGGGTTCACAATGTGATCAGACATCCCTCCACAATTTCCTTTGATGAGAGATGTGAAAATTGTTGCTTTAGAGGGTAATCAAGTCACAGACAAAAGTGAAGTCCCACCTCTAGTTCTCTCTTTTCTTTCTGTTGGCTTTCCTCTATACAGGCTTTATTGCTCAGGCTGGCTTTGAACTTACGATGTAGCTGAAGGCAACTTTGAACTTCTGATTCTTCTGTTTCCACTTACCAAATGCTGAGATTATAGGTGTGCCTCAGTCAATATTCTAATGCTGGGAAGAGATGCCATGACCCTAGAAACTCTTAAAAAAGAAAGCATTTAATTGGGGCTTGCTTACAGTTTCAGAGGTTTAGTCCATTGCTGTCATGGTGGGAAGCATGATTGCTGCATGCAGGCAGACACCGTGCTGGAGAGAAAGCTGGAAGAGTTCCACACCCAGATCCACGGCAGCAGGAAGAGCCTGACGTTGGACCTGGCTTGAGCATTTGAAATCTCAAAGCCCACCCCTAGTGACACAGTTCTGTCAACCAGCCCACACCTCCTCCCATAAGGCCACACCTCCTCCCATAAGGCCATACCTCCTCCTATAAGGCCACACTTCCTTCCATAAGGCCACACCTCCTCCCATAAGGCCACACCTCCTAATCCTTGTCAAGGTAGTGCCACTCCCTAATGGCCAGGCATTCAAATGCATGAGCCTATGGGGGCCGTTCCTGTTCAAACCACCACAGGTGTACCACTATGCCCAAATATGGGGTGCTGGGAATTGAACCCAGGATTTGATGCTCATGAGGCAAGTACTCTAGCAGCTGAGCCACATCCTAAGCCTTGAGTCCATTTGTCACAGTTTCCTATAGCTAGATACCGGCATCTGCAGAAGGTGAATGGGAAACATTTGATAACATTCCTTCAGTGAAGAGCTGGTAAAAAACGAAGAGGCCATTCTGGATCTTAGAAATCTGGAAAACCACTTTCTCTTTTTCTACACAAACAGGAAAAACAATCTTTGCATTATAAAACTGAAGAGGTTTAATATAGCAGGACTCCTCAAGGCACTGGGGAACCATCAGGTTCATACTTCATTATTTTCTACCTAGGTGAATGGGAGCAGGGGTCGAAGCAGTTAATTACTGCTCCTGTGGGGCCCCAGTGCTAAATTGATCAGCTGCCACATCATGGTTGTAACAGCCCCCTGTTGCTTTATTAGTTCCGTTCCATGGACGTGGGGAATTTCTTCTATGGGAATGCTCATGCAGCCAACAGTTGACAGGGCTCTTAATGATATCCTTTGCCTCTGGCCCCAAGTGGCTCATAGATATGAATTATATAGATAACAGTCAATCAGAAGAAATTATCGATCATCCGTGCCTCTTTTTCTTGAGGGAATGTACCATTTTTCCCCCTCCTATACATTGTGAGATCATCATTTTTCCTCATATTTACTGTTTGGAATAGCATACCTCAGCTTTTTCAGGGAGTCCCCTAAGCTGGTGTCCTATGGCCTAATGTCATGGGAGAGTTTCCACTTTCTATCTCAGATTATTCTTTAGGTACACGTGTCTTACCTCCTTTTGTGGACAGTGACCTCCTGGCTGGTCAGATTTATATCTGGTTCCCACAGAGTCTTTCCAGTTCTTCACATATAATGTTGCTTGCTAAATGTTTGTTTTATGAGTTATTTTATCCTATATTAATTATGTTACAAGCATCCATCATTTTAGGCTATATCAGGAATTCTGTGGGTGCTAGTAACCAAGAACCAAGTTTACCACCAGTTCAGCATTGAAGGCTCTACAAAATCACGAGGGACCCAAGTGTTCCTTCTTGTTTTCCCCATTTCCATCTCCAGGCACACAAGACGGCTGCCAGAGCACCAGCAGGAATGTCTAAAATTTAGAGTTGACTGGGAAAGACAAGGGATAGATGAACTCGTCGGGAAAACAAGTCAGACCCCCTACTTCAAGGACTTCTGGGACTTCTATTTCAACTTAAGACTTCTATTTAAATTTCACTAGATAGCTTCTAACTACAAGAGAGACCTGGGACTAAAGCTTTTGAGCTTGCTGTTCTTCTCCCTGAACAAAATATGCGTTACATTTCTCAGGAAGAAACAGAGCGAGAAATTGAATGAACAGCCTGCAATGTTTGCCATAAAGAGTCTTGACATTATTCATCAACATTACCTATGTTTTAAGAGTGTTGCTCCCTCTTTTAAAAATTCTGCAAAGTCTCTAGTAAATTATTGGAATTCACCCAGCCTCCAGCCTCCATCTTCCAGGATAGTACAGTAATCTGTTCAACACCTCACCCTCCCATCAATGAGCTTCCTTTGTTTCCCTTATCTCTAAATGCTATGACACCATCTGGCATTTCTTGACCTAGCGCCATGTGTGGCATCATGGGGCTAGCTGAGAGATGGAAGGGTAGGGTGGGGCATGGGTCAGAAGTAGCATCACTTGGTAATTATATTCACTTCATGCAAACATCGTAGGATTTAGATAAAATTCTGAAATACTGAGCAGCAGCAATTTGAAGCTTGGAATGAGGGTCTAATTGTCAGAGGGACGCTGTGGTTGACACAAAGTGTCACTTTTCCTAAAGACAGACAGAAGAAGTCTTGTCCTTAGCCTACTTCTTCATACCTGTGACTCCCCCAGGGTAGTCACTCTGGGTAACAGGAGGAGAAGTGACTCGGGGGAATAATTCTTCATCACTCTCTTATCATCTGGGCTGGGCCTGTCTTAGTTGTCAGGTACAAAAGAGAATTTTTGATGTAGACATCTCATTTCAGCCCTAAAGATACACAGAGTCAAAGTGAACAGCAGGGTGTTGAGATGAGAGCTGAAATCAGCTCCCGTGGACCAACAATCCCAGGAGACTAGCATAGCATCCCAGCTTGGGTAGTTTATAATTCTCTTTTAGCCACACAAAATTAAATTAGAAATGCCAAGGAGACTCAGACAGGGACGGTTAATGTGGGGCTTCCGACATATCCAGATTAGACGTTCTCAGTGAGCAAAGAAAGAATTGGCAAGGGTGGGTAGGCGCTCGGTGACAGCTAAGTGGCTGGAAATTCCATGAGACTATCCTGATGCTAGGGCAGCAATTTACAAAAGAACCACAGAAAAAAGAGATTTAAAACCCAAATCTAGATCTAGAAAGCACTTACTGTTAATCATTCAGGAGCAGGTCGCTGGGGTGGAGGGTAAAAACCACCGGCTTGCCAGAAATTTCAATTAACTAATTGATACGATTGAAGGTCATGAATTTTCTGCTGCCAAGGCCAGGGCATAAAAGTGGGCCTGCAAGAAGACACTGATCACAGAGCAGCCAGGGTCCTGGGCCTGGGGTCTCCAGGGCATCTAATTTAGAGATCATGTCACTGTCCTATGCTGTTGACCTTGTAATGCCAATTGGTTTGGTATGCTTGTCTTGTTCCTTAGTTGGATAAATAATTTATAATTCTGGAGGTATACAAATGCAGTGTATACTTATGTAAATTCCATTTAAATATAACTTTATGTTGTCCTGTGTATGTTCTGTTCACTTTTAAAATGATTTTTGAAAGCCTTAGAGGGATTTTATGTACAAAAATATGAGGCTGACTTAGCAGGATGATGGGTGGTTTAAATGCGTAGGAGGGTTTTGTTTCTTATATTTGCAGCTCTCCTTGCTTTGAAATGTTTGAGGTGGTGAGTTGCTTTACATCTGTATTTTGAAGCAGCCAAGGAAATTTGAATAGCTGAATAGATGTGATGCTAAATATTAAATATGCGAATTAACTGAAGAGTATATGAAAAAGATGGTTCTGGGTTTGATCAAAATCATAAAATTACCAGTAGATATAGGTTGTCTGTTAAGCTTAAATATTTAAGGGAAACAAAATTCTTACATTGTAACTTCACTAGTATAAAATGGATTAAAATTAGGCATCAGAAAGATTCTCTCAGGCTCACAACACTCTGATTTTGGTGGTGAGCTCAGTCCATGGCACCCAAGAAGCTGTCAAACCAAAAGTCAGCCAACAGCAAACACAGATGCTGCCATTTCTGGGGTGCAGGAAGAAGAACGATACACATTTACAAACGTTAATATTGGAAAGCCACATCTGTACATATTTATGAGACAAAAGTGACATTAAACAGTCAGGTGGTGGTGGCCATGCCTTTAATCCCAGCACTCAGAAGGCAGAGGCAGGCAGATCTCTGAGTTCAAGGTCAGCCTGGTCTACAGAGAAACCCTCCCTTCAAAAACCAAAAAAAGAAAAAAAAAAGAGTGACATTAGAAATGATGAACCCAGAGAAGTAGCCAAATATAGTCAGTAACCTACCTATCCCCTCAAATGTTCAGCATGGTTCTTAATGAGACCCACACGCTCAAGTCTTTGAAACAAAGGACTTGGCCCTTTGATGAGTTAGCTCATCATGTCATGTGACAGCACATAGCAGAGCTTCAAAGTGTGCGGCTGCCTCTTGGTACCCTGCGATTTTCATTTCTCGATTCTCCCAGTCCTAGCCTTGAGCTGAGCGCGCTGCTCTCTGCCTGTGTGTTTTCAGTGTTTGCAGATGGCACACACATGTGAAAATATGTGTCATTTTTCTTTCTTTCTGGATTTGGCTTGTAGTACTTGGCACTATTTTCTATTTACTAGAAATTTATTTCTAGTAATTTACTAGAAATTTACTAGAAATGTGTTTCTTTTCCCCCTTTTTTCATGATGTTGATTTAGGCAAAGATGGATTTAGATTCAATTCCAGAACTTTAGGTAATAAAACAGAAATAGAAAAATGAAAATGTATTTAGATACACACACACACACACAAACACACAAACACACACACACACACACACACACACATGAGTGAATGGAGAAGGACAGACATTTTCTCCAGTAATGTAGCCACTGATAGGATGCCCAAGATCCTGTAGGCAAACCTAAAAATACTCCGTGTGGATTATAAAAAAGGACCTGAGAGTTGGAGTTAGTTGGGAAGAGAAAAGGGACCATCGGGAGTGTGTGTGGGGTGAGGGTAATGGAGGACAAATGCAGTCACAATGTATTATGTACACCTATGAAAATGTCATAATTAAACACACTATCCATAATTAATACACGATAATAAGCACTGGAGAGATTGCTCAGTGGTTAAGAGCACACACTGCTATTGCAGAGAACCTGTGTTTGGTTCCCAACACCCATGTAAAGCAACTCAAAAAGGCCTGTCACTCCAGTTTCGGGGGAATCTAACATGGCTGACTTCCTCGGGCACCACATTTATGCACATAAACATGCTCACACACAGATACACATACATAATAAAATAAGTCTTTAAAATTTATGCCAATGAAAGCATTAAAAATTAAAACAATAACCTATGGGCTAAATGAAATGTTTGTGCGGTTTTATTTTTTTCAACAGAACACCAATTGCACAGGCACCAAGAACAATTAACCTCATGAAATTGAAATGCTTTTGGATGGCAAAGGGCACCATTGTTTGGATAAAGTGGTTGGCTACAGAATGAGATGTATATATATATATATATGTGTGTGTGTGTGTGTGTGTGTGTGTGTGTTACCAATTACACATCTAACAGAGTACCAATACCTAAAATATATAAAGAAGTAAAAAAGATAGACACCAAGAAAACAAATAACGCAATTAAAAAATGGGATACAGATTGAAGCAAAAGAGGAAACTCAAATGTCTGAGAAACATTTAAATGTTCAAAACTTCTATAAAGCAAAGAACACAGTCAACAAGACAAAATGACTCCCTACAGAATGGGAAAAGATCTTCATCGACCCTACATCTGACAGAGGGCTGATCTCCAAAATTTACAAAGTACTCAAGAAACTATAAATCAAACTACTGAATAATCCAACTAAAAATGGGGTTCAGACCTAAACAGAGAATTTTCAGCAGAACAATCTCAAATGGTGGAAAGACACTTAGGGAAATGCTCAACATCCTTAGTCATCATGGAAATGCAAATCAAAACCACTCCGAGATTCCGTCTTACACGGATCAGAACGTCTAAGATCAAAGACACCAATGACAGCTTATGCTGGAGAGGATGTGGAGAAAGGAGAATACTCTTCCATTGCTGGTGGGAGTGCAAACTTGTACAGCCACTGTGGAAATCAGTATAGTGATTTCTCAACTTACCTCAAGAGCCTGCAATACCATTATTGGGTATATACCCAATGGAGGCACATTCACACCACAAGGACATTTGCTCAGCTATGCTCATAGCAACATTATTTGGAATGTTGGATCTTGGAAACAACATAGGTGCCCCTCAACTGAAGAATGGATAAAGAAAATGTGGTATATTTACACAATGGAGTACTACTCAGCAGTAAGAAACAATGGCATCCTAAAATTTGCAGGCAAATGGACAGAACTAGAAAAAAAACCATCCTGAGTTAGGTAATCCAAAGCCAGAAAGGCAAATATAGTATGTACTCACTCATAAGTGAATACCAGACATAAAGCAAAAGATACCCAGCCTACAACCTACAACCCCAGAGGAGCTTGAACCCTCTTCCAGAAACAGATGCAGAAATCCACAACTAACTCATGGGCCAAGCTCCTGGAGTACAATCGAAGTGAGGGAGGAGTGATAATATGAACAAAGAAGCCAAAATCATTATGGGGAAACCCACAGAATCAACTGAGCTGAGCTAGTGAGAGATCACTGACTCAGGTCTGACAAATGGGAAACCCGCATAAGACTGAATTAGACTCCCTCAATATGGGTGACAATGGTGTGACTGGGTCAATATATGAGGCCACTGGCAGTGGGTCCAAGATCTAACACTAGTGCACAAACTGACTTAGTGAAGCCCATTCTATATGGAAAGATGCCATACATAGCCTAGACACAGGGGTGTGGAGGTGGAAAGGTGCCTTGGTCCTGCCTCAACGAGATGATGGGACAGACTTAGTAGACTTCCTGCTTCCAAGGAGCAGATGGGAGGTGGAGGGGGGGAGTGGGGGCAGCAGGAAGAGAGAAGGGCAGGGGAACTGGGATTGGGATGTAAAAAATAAATTAAAAAAGAAATGTTCAAAACCTCCTTATTCATCATGGAAATGCAAGGCAGAAACTACTCTGACGTTTCATCTTAAACCAGGTAGAATGGCCAAGATCAATCAAAGAAATGACAGCTCATGCTGGTGAGGATGTGGGGAACACTCCTCCATTGCTGATGGGAGTGCAATCTTGTACAGCCACTGTGGAAATCAAAGCATCAGTTCCACACTCAAGAAACTGAGAACAGATCTATGTCAAGATGCAGCTACACCCTTGGGCATATGCCCTGAGTCAACTTTATACCCTGCTAGAGAAATGCTTGTTCAAACATGCTCATTGCTGCTCTATTCATAATAGCCAGAAATTGGAAGCAACCTAGATGCCCCTCAGGGGATGAATGGGTAAAGAAAATGTGATGCATTTGCATAATGGAATATTACTCAACAGTTAAAAAATAAAATTTGCAGGTAAATGGATGGAGCTAGAAAAAATTATCCTGAGTAAGGTAACCTAGAACCCCAAAAGACAAATTTGATATGCATTCCCTTATATGTGGTTGTTAGTTGTTATGCCTTTGATAAACAAGCTACAATCCATATAACCACCAAGGTTAGGTAGAGAGTAAGGGACTAAGGGGAAGGGATGGATTTCCTTAGGAAGGAGAAACAGAATAGATACTCATGGGTGGGGGAGACTGAAACAGGAGGAAAGGGAGGTAAGAAAGGGGCTAGGAAGGGGATGGGGCGGCTAAAACTAAGGGTGTTGAAGGAGTGTTTGGAAACCTAATACAGTAGAGGCTTCCTAAAATATATACATTATATGAAGGTGATCTAAATGGAATTGCCAAATAATGGAGGAGACAAAGCCCAACTGGACATCTCTCATCACCAAATGAGGCCTTCAGTTCCAGGAATGGGTTACATCTCTTTTGTTTTCTTATTCTTTACTCTTTTGGGAGCCTGTCACTCAGCTCGCAAATAAATAGACAGAGGCTTATTCTTACTTATGAATGCCTGACCTTAGCTCAGCTTGATTTTAGTCAGCTTTTCTTAACTTAAGTTACCCTACTTATCTTTTACCTTTGGGCTTTTATCTTTCTCTATTCTCTATTCTTTTCTTTCTTTCTGACTGCATTGCTGGTTGTGTATCAAGGTGTCTGGCCCCTGCTGTCTTCCTCTCCTTTTCCTTTTCTTCCCAGATATCTCCTTCTATTTATTCTCTCTTCCTGCCAGCCCCTCCTATCCTTTCTCCTGCCTGGCTATTGGCTGTTCCACTCTTTATTAGACCAATCAGGTGTTTTAGACAGGCAAAGTAACACAGCTTCACAGAGTTAAACAAATGAAACATAAGAGAATGTGGACAAATGTTCATGGTGCTGGAAGATACTCTGCATTCTGCCAGAGGGGACAGGTAAATGCAGACATTCAATGGGAAGTGGTGACCTTCATGCAAGATGCATTAGTGCAATAGCAGCACAGAGCTTGTGGGAACAGCCAACCAACATCTGATTGAATTTAAGGCCTTCCCTGACACTGCTTTGGTGTCCAAGAACCTGAGGTTTTCTAGACCAGGGATCTAGGGGAAAGCCAAATAGTACTGTTCTGCTAAATGAATATGGCAACAAAAAGACACCTAAGGACATTCTGCTGTATGCATAGGTTAGTGCCCTGCTCAACCGTCACCAGAGAAGCATCCTTCTGCAGCAAATGGGAACAAACACAGAGACCGACAGCTGAACAAGATGCAGAGAGTGATAGACCTTGGAGTACTCTGTCCTAAATGGGACATCTCCATCAAATCCCTCCCTTCACTGCTCAGAGAACCCCGTGGAAGAGGAGCAGGAAAGATTGGAAGAGCCAGAGGGGACAGGGGATACCACGAAATCACGGCCTTCGGAGCAAAGCAGGACTGGAGCACATATGAACTCACTGAGACTGTGGCAGGGTGCACAGGGCCTTCACAGGTCTGCACCAGAAGGGGGTTTCAGTGCTGAGAGAAGAAATGAACCCAAGCCCCCATCCCTAATCCAGAAGCACTCTCCAACTGGCAAGCAGTCACAGATTAAAAATTAGGTTTCTTCCCCCAATGGAGTCTCACTGGATATGCAAAGGACACTTAAGGGCAAGAAGCCCCAGGCACAGCAGTGGGTGGTCAACAAAAACTCAGTGCTGTTTTTTGTGTTGTTTCATGATGCTGTGTCTGAGTTTTTTTTTTAATTTATTTTTCTTACCTTACATATATTTTGCTTACATATTATAGTTTCCAATTTTGTGTTTTTAGGGGCTTCTGTGCATGCCAGTGTGTGTCTCTGCATCTATACGTGTTTCTTGCGCTTTGTTTTTCTGTTCATTTGTTTGTTTTGTTCTTTTCAGGTTTGTTTGGTTTTATTTTATCTTATTTTATTATCTTTTATTTGAGATGCCTGTTTATTTTCTAATGAGTGAAAGCAAGAAAAGATATGGGTTTGGGTAAAAGGCGAGTTGGGGAGGAACTGGGAAGAATTGGGGGAGGGGGCAATCCTAATCAGAGTATGCTGTATGAAAAAAGTCTACTTCAGCAATTGAGAATTTCATGTGTGTGTAGCAAAATATGACTGTACTCACCCATCCCTCCCACTTTAACTCCTTGAGATCCCCATTCATAGCCACCTTCCAACTTCAATTCCTCTTAAACTTTACCCATTAAGACCATTTAAGGCTGCCCACATGGATATGGGACCATTCACACACAAGTGACCATGCACACAAGAATAATGAGTCTCCCTTTCCCAGCAGCTACCAGCTGTGGATAGCTCCTCAGTTGGGGCCAAACGAGTTCCTCTCCCAGCTATGCTTGAATTGTGGCTAGCTCACCATACCCACTGTGAGTTCATGACTACAATGGGCCAATGTTCCACCTCCTAAGCTAAAAGACTTTAAGTCATACATCTGATAAGAGATTCATATCCACAATATTCTAGGAACTCAAGCTTTTAGATAGAAAGAAAACAAGTTATTTTCTTAAGAAATGGATAAAGAAGACATGCCAATGGATAAGAGATCCACGGGAAAATGTTCAACAGCACTAACAGTTGGAGAGAGGCACGTGAAACCGCGATGCCTGTTAGGACGGCCAGTCTAAAAATGATGCCAACATCAAAGAACAGTTCTGTCTGTTTGGGACTCAAAGGGCATCACAGCAGGATACACACACCATAGTAAATTATGGGCATAGTCAACATGAGGGCTGCATCAGGTATTTCAAAATAATATTTGGATGTAGAGATTCATGATGAGAGAGAGAGAGAACAGGTGCAGGGTGGATAGCTTTGCAGGGATACGCCTTGCATAAGGCTGTGGTGGCCTCCACGGAAGCTTGAGCTTCTTTTTAAATCAGTATTTATTTATTCGTGTGTGTGTGTGTGTGTGTGTGTGCGCGCGCGCGAGCACACACACACGCACACATGCGTACAGGTCAGAAAGCTACACTCAGAACTGGACTCTCCCCCTCCACTATGCAGATCCTGGGATCAAATTCATATTGTCAGGATACTTGGCAGCAAGTACCCTTACCCGCTGAGCCATGTGGCCTGACCAGTGTGTGTCTCGGGCAGTCTTTTACAAGAGTTGCCACCAGAGAATCGTGTGTAAGACCTTGCTCTTCATGATCTCCCAGTTCACTTTGCTGTCCTGGTGATGATACCAGTGATTTCATTTTCATTATAACCACGTTCACAAACACAAGTAACAAAGGCCAGTGAGATGAGAGACAAAGAGGAACTCCCCTCCCTACCCTGTTAGTGAGAACACAAATTAGTAACATTATAATGGAGAGCAGAACAAACTAAAGGTAGAACTTCCCTCCTGGGATCCAGCGGCTCCTTGCCCCTGGTATCCACCCAGATGTTCTGAAGCTGTTGTGTAGAATGGACACTTGTGCACCCATGTTCACTGTGGCACTATTCAGAGCTGCGGAGCTACGGAATCGATGTAAGGGTCCACTGATGGGTGAATGGACAAAGAAAATTTAGAGTGAGTATACAACAGAAAGACATTCATCCTTTGTAAGAAAAGAGGCCTATGCATTTCTGGCACTGGGATGGCTATTCTTGGTTGTCTACTGATTACATCTGAAATTAATTAAAACCCAAGCTGGGCGCATTGTGAGGGATTGTTTTCCTACTTAAATTACTTGACACAGGGAGACCTGTTTCTAATCTTGACCCTTTGAGGTGGGAAGATCCACTTTCTGCTGGCAGCCTGTATGGAGGGCTTGGAAGAAGGACGCTTGCTCTCTTTGCCTGCTTGCTCTTGATTTCATGGGCAATTCCATTCCTTTACTGGTATCACAGTCTGCTTGTTTGGAATTCTGGAATATACTGAAGACCAGCTGAGACATCCAGCCCTGTGGACTGAACTACTACTGGATTTTGGGACCTTCCATTGGTAGACAGCCATTGTTGACCAGCTGGACCACAGCCTGTAAGCCATTCTAATGAATCCATACATACACATACATTCACACACACACACACACACACACACACACACACACACACACACACACACACAGAGAGAGAGAGAGAGAGAGAGAGAGAGAGAGAGAGAGAGAGATTCTACCAGTTCTGTTCCTCTAGGGAACCCTGACTAACACAGATTTTGGTCCCAGAAGTGGTTTTAGAGTAACAGAAGTATAAGGATAATTTTTTTAAAGTTTTTAGAATAATAGGTTTTCCAATTTGCCAATACCTACAATTACTGAAGCCTGTCCAAGAAGCTTGGAGAGTACTGAAAGCCCAAGGTGTGACCTATTTTACAAACTTTTTTAAAGGACTTAATTCACTTTATTTTTCTTGTATAAAAATCTTTATGTGGCCAGGAGGTGGTGGTGCATGCCTTTAATCCCAGCACTTGGGAGGCAGAGACAGATGAATCTCTATAAGGTCAGTCTGGTCCAGGACAGCTGGAACTGTTACACAGAGAAACCCTGCCTTGAAAAAAACCAACCAACCAACCAACCAGCCAAACAAACAAAAACACCCGTATGTGTTGGCCACAGCTGGAGCCTGGGTTCTCTGAACAGAGACCCTGGTGTGGGTTTTCACAAGATTGTCAGTGAACTATTGGTAAGGACACTTGGTGGACACAGTCTCTTTCCAGAGGTCAGGGGTCAGGTCTTTAAAACAGCATTAAATGTGGCCTTGGCAAAGTTGCCCAGGGTGACAGTCATCAATTCTGACCATTAGCAGCAGCTTTTTGGGCACAGGAGAAAGACTATGCTGTGCCTCTGAGGGCAGGGAGGAGACCAACACAGAGCCACAATGACCTGTCATTTTGCACAGAACAGCGTGGGGCTTGTCAATCTTGTTCCATAAGTAGCCTCTCCACACAGGGACAATGGAAAGCTTGACCAAGATAATGGCCCCTCAGATGGCAGTGGCTACCTCCTTGGAGCACTTAACAACAAGACCAGCAAGACTATTGTAGTCCTCAGTAGTGTCACAAGTCGTGAACCTGGTCCACTGACCAGCCCAAGTCTGTTTCTGCACTGGCATGAGCTTTAGAACCTCATCCTTTAGGGATGTGCCCAGTAAAAGCCAATAATCTCAGCTCCTTAATGGGCAGGAAGAACAGGTAGATCTCCTCCAGGGACTTGAACTTCATGTCTTTAACCAGGTGGCCAAGCTCGGTGACAGAGATCCACTCCTTGTTTTTGGGTTTACCTTCACAGGCTCTGCAGCCTAGATCATGGCCAAGGCCCTAAGACTGTTGACAAATCCTCCACTGCTGAATCCTCCTTAGAAGACACCACAACCTCCTAATCCTGGGACCTGGGTTATCCAGGCCCTCCTGCTGCACTGGATAAGAAACTATTTTACAAATTTAAGGAGACAAATACATTTGATTAACCTAATTCACGAATTGTGGATTTGGTGATCCTGTTTATAAAAACTTATGACAATTTGTGAAGAAAAAAAAAATAAGGACAACAATGCTGTTGGTTGGTTGCTCCTCCCATCTCTGGATATGTGGACAAAGGAAAATAATGAGTGTCTGATAAAATAACCAAGTTCTAGCATCTCAGAATATGGTGAAGGAAAGCAATGAACTCAGTGATAAAATTGACCAACTCCAGAAACACAGCACAGTCTAAAGGTTTCTAAGTGTGCCCTAGAAGAGAATCTTGGTTGTGAGATATTTGATCACACTGTGAAACCTGAGACTGTGTTAATAAAATCAACCTTGGATCAGTGGGCAGAGCCAGCAACTAGTGGTCAGGAATTAGCCATAGAGAGTATGGATAAGTGAGGAAGACGGATAGAGAGACACACAGGAAGAAGTAGGGAGGAACTTGGAGTTTCCTGTTCTTTTTGGTCTGGGATGGCTGGAGAGACTTTCTACTGTTCTACTGCTGGGTCTCCAGTCAAAAGCAGAGATCAGATAGTTACTTCTTGGCCTCTCTGAGCTACCAGGTTTTCACCCCAGCATCTATCTGACTTCCAAGTCTTTATTGGTGAACAAAATGCTAGAGACTGAGTTAAAAACTACACTTGGTAGCAACAAAACTCATGCTGGCAGGACTGGGAATCCTGCCAGGTCACAGCCTGAGTGGTGGGTCACTGAATGTGGGGCCATGGGGCTGCAGGTGATAGTTAAAATATCACCAGATTCAGATGCAACCACTAAGCCAACAGGAAAACAATTCTCTTCAACAGCCACATAGTTCAATTTTGAGAACACCAACCAAAAGTCTTCATTACAAAGTTGGCTGAATTACAGTGGAAATTTAAGTTCCAAGCTCAGAAGGTATCTGCAGCTTAAGTAAGGGCATTAATTAGTAAAGAATGGGATCCTGTAACTTGGGATGGGGGATGTGTGGGAGAACCATATTGAAGCTGAGAACATTGAACCTTGAGATTCTCAAGGGTTTATCTCACCTGAGGAAGCAGCCTCTCCACCCTCAGCAGGAAATGCATTCACACCCCCAGCCCCTGAAATATTGCCTTCTCTGCCTTTGACTGAGGCAACTAATCTTCATTGTCCACTAAACCAGCAGTGACTTTCCCTGAAGGAGATGCCAGGAAAGACAATGCTGATGTCCCTTAGGGTCTACCAATGTATTTGTCTCTAGACTATAACTAGACTTAAGTCTAATAAGGTTCCTAGACAGGAGATAGAAAGTGTAGCCCATGAGGAGGTGTGATACACTACTAAAGAACTTAGTGAGTTTACTAATTCATTCAAGCAGAAGTCTGGGGAATCTGTGTGAATCATTTTAAGGGTGTGGGGTAATGGTAGAAGGAACATAAAGTTGGATCAGGCTGAGTTTATTGATATGGACCCTCTGAGTAGAGATTCTAGGTTTCATATGGAAGCTCACACAGTTAAAAAAAAAGTTGTTAAAAGATTTCTTGAATGGTTGGCTGAAGCGTTTGTCAAAACATGGCCTACTGAAAAAGGAGTAGGAGACACCTGATCTCTCTTGTCTTAGTGTTCATGAAGGGCTTTCAAGGCTCAGGGAAATGGCAATGCCAGAGTGTAAAACCTAATCATCCACAATGGGAAGGCCCAGAAGACACACCCTTCACTAATCCTATAAAATGCAAAATGGTGAGAGGGGCAGGAGGATATTTGATGAGTTTTGTTATTGTCCTTTTCCTCCTGCCAGACGTTAGGGGTGGAGTCGCTGCTATTCAGTTAAATGAATTAAATGCAATGGGTTTAATTTGGCCACAAAGTAGCAGGGGCCAGGTGGCACCACTGAATTGCCAAAGGTAAAGTGATCATTGTTATCATCATGATAGATGGGTGAGGGACGTGGAAAGAGCTTGATTGGAAAGTGGTGAGAGCACCAGACATCTGAGAAGTAGTAGGCGGTTATATCTCTCCAAATGGGTGAAGGATGTGAAGATTATTGTGCCTCATGTAAATGTTTATCAAAAGATGACTTCAGCAGAGGGAGAATTCAATAATCAAGTAGATGGGATTACCTACTCTGTGGACAGGCAGTCTCTTTCCGCAGTCATCCTTGTCATTGCCCAATGGGCAACTGAACAAAGTGACCATGGTGGCAGAGATGGGGACTCAAGAACATGGACTGCCACTCACTAAGGTTGACTTGACTACAGCTGCTGCTGGGTGCCAGATCTTCCAACAGCAGAGACCAACACTGGGCCCTAGATATGGTACCATTTTTTAGGGTGACTAGTCAATGACTTGGTGGTAGGTTGACTACATTGTACTCCCTTTGTGGAAAGGACAATGCTTTGTCCTTACTAGAATAGATACTTATTCTGGTTATGGATTTGCCTTTCCTGCACATACCACTTCTGCCAAAGCCACCATCTGTGGCTTACAGAGTGCCTTATCCACTGTTATGTTTTCTGCACAGTGTTGCTTCCGACCAAGACACTCACTTCACAAACAGAGAATTGTGACAACGGGCCCACAGTCATGGAATCCACTGGTCTTACCATGTTCCCTACCATCCTGAAGCAGCTAGCCTGATAGAAAGATGGAATGGTCTTTTGTAGATCTAGTTATGTGGCAGCAGCCTGGAAAACTGGAACAGGGGTCTCTAGAGAGTGGTTTATGCTTTGAATCAGTGTTCAATATATGGTACAGTTTCTCCCACAGCCAAGGGTCCAGGAATCAAGGGCTGGAAAGGGAAAGAGCTATATTCACCATCAATTCTAGTGACCCACCAGGAAAATGTTGGCTTCTAGTTTTAGTTACAGGAGAGGGAACCCTCCTGCCTGGAGCCACAACAAACATTCCACTGAACTGGAAGCTCAGACTTCTACTGGACCACTTTGGGCTTCTGATGTCTTTAAACCAATAGGCTAAGAAAAGAATAACAGTGTTAGGAGGAGTGGTGATCTATAGCCAAGGGGAAATTGGATTGAATTCCCACAATGGAGGTAAGAAAGATCATGTCTGGAGTGCCTGGGATCCTTTAGGCCATCTCTTGGTGCTACCATGTCCTGTGATAAAAGTCAATGGGAAACTAAAATAACCTATCCAGGCAGGATGACAAAGGGCATAGACCCATTGTGAATAAAGGTGTGGGTCACCCCTCCAGGAAAAGAGCCAAGACCTGCTGAGCATGAAGGCAATACAGAATGGATAGTAGAATAAAGTAGTTCTCAATACTAGCTAAGGCCATGTGACCAGTTGCAGAAATTATGCTTAACTATCCTGTGTACAACTGCAAACACATTATAAAATTTAGACTAGGTGGAAATGTCCCTTGAAGGACATTCTTTCTGTATCTCAAAACCACTGACATACTCCTAGTTGGTGCTATTTTGCATGATAAAGAAATTGAGAAAAGAAAACAAATATCTGAACAAGCACATTCTTATCAAAATAGGACAGAAGCGATCATGCCAATTGTAATCTTTTGTGAAAGAAAATGGAGTTATAGAGGCTCAGACCTTCTAAATCCAGAGACTGGAGAGAGACGTGCATGCATATGCAGTAAGGATTAAACCACCAATGTCCCCGGAGACTTGGAGAAATCATTTAGGTGGATATCTCCACCTTCAATATGTTTCAACTGAGAAAGCCAAGTTACCTAACCAATCAGAAAGGGTTTCCCATTTAAGATTTCTGATCAGCCATTGGGCTGTCTCCCAAAACAAATACTATGGGGATGACCTATGCGATGGGTAATGTCGATTGTCAACTTGACTGGGTCTAGAATCACCCATGAGACAAGCCTCCTGTCACACTAGTGAGGGATTGTCTACATGATATCACCCCCAGGGACGGCAGTGAGAGATCATTTTAAGTTAGTTGAAGCTAGAAGACCCATCCTAAGAGTAGGCGGCACCATTTCCTGAACTGCACAAAAACTCTAGTTGAGTAGAAGTGTTCAATCTCCCTCTGCTTCTTGGCTGGGAGCACAGTGTGACCAGCTGTCCCAGGCTCCTGCTGCCATGACTTCCACCAGGACTGACTGACTATGAGCCAAAATCAAATCTTCCTTCCCTGAGTTGCTTTTGCCAAGACATTTTGTTGTAGCAACAGGAAAACAAACTCACACCTGTAAGCAGCCTCTCCTTCCTTTGCCGTGCAGATCCTGACGAGCTGCCCCCCATCAATTCTACTCCCTCAACCTCGGTGACAGTTGATTGGGGCTTGTGTAGGCTGTTGGAGTAGACACTTGTAATAGGTAGAATCAAGGAAAAGCAATGGTGAACAGCTTTGTAGACTAGCTCTAAAAGGCACTGTGGCTTCCTTCTCAATTGGTCTCCCAGAATACTCATGCTATCTACGAAGATAAAATAATACAATTCCAGTTCATGTGTCACAAAGCACCCCCACTAGATGGTCCATGAAGAGCAAAAGTAGCACTCATTCTTTGTTTCTTTTAACAGTATACAGCATATGGCCACACAGTCTCTGCATGGTGCCAACAGCAGGAATGTGGGTGTGTGTCCTGGGTTCCCGCCCAGAAACCCAACTGTACTTGTATCAGACGGTACTTAATTATCTATTGCTAAGCACCCCCCACCTCCTTTCTGTTAATGTCACAGTTCACAGTTTCAAACAGCTCTATGGAAAACTTTTTAAGCTTGAGTCTTCAGCCATGTGACTCACACACTCAGAAAGTTCACACTGTGCATGCCTTGGCTCAGTCATGGTGTGTAATATGCTGGAAAGCACACACAATGTTGGAGCTCCTTCTGTTCCCTATAGTATTGGCACAACAGGATCTAGTCACAGACAGCCTATCATAGATTTCCATATTTCTTTGGTTCTCACCCTCAGACCCACTAACATGAAGGTGATACTGTCTTTCTTGGAGGTTGGACCTGGTGCCTTAGAGCATCTGGGGCAATCTCTCTACCACCGAACTACATCCTCAACCCAACATAGAGGCTAATTTTATAGTTCTTTTGGAAATACCTTGTCCTATGCCTTTTTATTTCTTACACCTATTATATTTTGTGTTGCATGTATGTTTGTGTTTTTCCATGTATGCACACATGTGTGTGGAGGACAAAGGACAAATTTTATGCATCAACTCTCTCCATCTACATGTGGGTTTTGGGTATCCTGCTAAAGTGGAATATCCAGCTTTGACAGCAAACATGGTTAGTTGTTGAGCCATCCTGCTGGCCCTCTGTTTTTGAGCATGGTGGTAGTGTTCTTTAGTTTGATGCTTTTTCCTTTAGAGACAGAGCTTATCTACTTTTCTAAGAGACTTCACTGGTTTCATAACTTCCATTGTATTACTGGAAAGTATCAGATTATGATCGGCCTGGAAATACATAAAAATATTGGTGGGTTTTTCTCAGTTTCTATTCATTGACTATGACAAAGCACCATGACTAAGGCAAGTGATAGAAAGAGAGCATTTAATTAGTGACTTTCTTATGATTTGGAGGGTGAGTCGATGGCATCATGGTGGGGAGCTCAGCGTCAGGTAGGCATGGCATGGAGCTAGAGAAATCACTAAGAACTCATATCTGATCCACAAGCACAACACAGAGAGTGAGAGCTAATTGGGAATGGCATGGGCTTTTGTGCCCTCAAAGCTCATCCCTATCTCTTCTCTTCCTACTTGGTTGTCTTGTCAAGCCTTGATCTGAGGGTCTGTCCTTTGTCTTACTGTCCCTCCCTTTCTGGGAGGAGTAGGAGAAGAAACTGTGGTCAGAATGTTAATGTATGAGAGAAGAATAAATTTAAAAACCCTCTTCCAACAAAACCACACTTCTTAATCCTTCCCCAACAGTTCCACTATGAACCAAGCATTTAAATATCTGAGACTATAGGGGCCATTCTCATTCAAACCCTCACATTCCACTGCCTGGTCACCATAGGTCTGTGTTCAGTTGAGAGTCTCTGAACAAAGGAAAGAACCAAACTCCCAGTTCTGTATTCTTGGTGACTATTGCAACCTCCTTCCCTGTTGTTGCTAGCTGCCCCAGTCACCACCTAAGTGGTCAGCCTTTGACCATACTTGGCCACAAACCCAGCTTATGGTGAACATGTCATCACCTCTCACCTACACTCTAAATTCTTTTCTGCCCTGGTCAAGGCCTGTGACTTCTCTGGCCTGGATCTCTGGGACTGGTGACCTCACCTGGGAGTTGCTTTGCTGAATAAACCTGCTGCTATAATGTTTCAGTTTGGCTTGATCTGGCTTACTGTGTCTGTGGAGAAACTATGGGTGGGGCAGAAAACCTTTTAGTTTGTGTCCATATTGTAGTGCAAAATTTACTTAGTCCAACTTCAAAAGTCCCTAAAATCTTACAATCTCAACACTATTTTGAAGTCCAAAATGTCTTCTGAGACTAGAAGCAATCTCTGAATTTATACACTTATCATTCAAAAAGGGAGCATAGTGGGGGAAATATTGGATCAAAGATTGAAACCCAGCAACTCTAGGTCTGATTTCAAAGGGCTTAGATGGCTTTGCCCTTCCAGTTTTGCTGACTGCAACCCTGGGCTAGTTCCATTCCATATGCAGCTCTCCCTGGCAGATGCCCTATGGCTCTGGTGCCTCCAACATTCTGGGGTAGTCAACAGTACCCAGGCTTCACTTTCATGGCTTCTCACAATGGCTTCTCCAGGCTTCCGTAGAGGGACTCCTATTGTGATATTTCGTTTGTGTTTTGATAAATAAAGCTTGCCTGGAGATCAGAGAGTGGAGTTAGCCACTAGTTAACCATAGAGGTCTGGAGGTCTGTACAGACAGACAGGAAGTGATAAGGCAGGGCAGAGAAGGTAGTTTGGCCCTTTTCAGTCTGAAGAGTCATTTTCAATGTAGATCTATCCAATGAGTGATGACATAACCACAGGAGAGAGTCAACATCAAGCTGTCTTCAAATCTCCTCTGCCAACAAAACTAGTTCAAACTCCTCAGTTATGCCTCAGGCAGATTCTAGGACAAGGGCAAAAGGCAGCCATGTTCTTCTCTAAAATATACAAGTATGTCTCTAGCCCAGTTTCTTATGTTGTTCCCCCTGAAACCTCTTGAGCTGGGCCTCTATAGTGCACATTGCTCTCAGCATTACTGTCTTCCAGGCTCCTAGTAGGATGGCCCATTAAGTCATAATTACAGGTTCAATCACTCTCCTGATCTAATGGCCCAAAGTCTTCCACAGCATGGTCAGGTCTGTCACAGCCATGCTCCAGTTCGAGGTACCAACGTCTGCCTTAGTTGCTTTTCTACCACTATAACAAGGTACCATGACCAAGGCAATTCATAGAAAGAAAGCATTTATTTGAGGGTTGCTTAAAGTTTCAGAGGATGAGTTTGTGGTCACCATGACTGGGATCATTGCTGTGGGTGGTGAGGCTTGGTGTTAGAGAACTAGCTGAGAGCTTACATCTGATCCGCAAGCATGAGGCAGAGAGAGACTGAGAGAGGCCCTCAAATATATGAGCCTATGAGGATCTAGTCTTGAAATTAGATTAAGATGTATTATGCCATTCATTGTCAAATTTTCATAGCTGATGTTCTTTTAGAGAAGTAGATTGCCATTCCAAAAAAAAATTCTTACTGGGTGGTAGTGGCACATGCCTTTAATCCCAGGACTCGGGAGGCAGAGATAGGCAGATCCCTGAATTTGAGGCCAGCCTGGCCTACAGAATGAGTTCCAGAAAAGCCAGGGCTGCACAGAAAAACCCTGTCTACAAAAAACAAACCAACACAAAAACCCTGAAAAATCCATAATTTCTGATACTCATCTTTGTAAATTCCATCAGTTTTATTTATCTATTCACAAATCTCATTTATGTATATAATGGAATATGCTCACATATACTGCTATTTCTCTCCTTCAATTCCTCCTATATCCCCAGCAAGCCCCTAGTCAACTTCATGTCTCCTTTTGTTTATACCCCACCAAGCCCAGTTAGTGTTGCTCATATGTGCATAAGGATGGGGGCATCGACTGGAAGGTGGGAACCCTTTATTTTAATTGATTTGGGAATATACTTGAATTTATTACAGTTAGTGGTACCCAGTCTGAGTACATATAAACTCACATTGCAAACTTATACTGGAATCTTGTTCAGTATTTAACCTTACATTTTAAAAGTTGCATAATACTCAATTTTAACTCTGCCTTTACATTTTATTTGCTTATTTTGTAGGGGGACATCACATATGTACCACAGATTTTGTGTGAAAGTCAGAGGACAAAATTCAGGGAGCCAATTCCCTCCTTTTATCATGTGGGTACCAGGGATTGAACTTAGGTCGTTAGGCTTGTCAGCAAGCCCCTTTACTCACTGGGCCATCTCACCAGCTCCTAACCAAATACCCCAGAGCCTGCATGTGACTGAACCAGGCCCTCTGCATGAGGGTGACAGTTGGGTGGCTTGGTCTGTTTGTGGGGCCCCTGGCAGTGGGACCACAATCTATCCCTGGTGCACGAGCTGGCTTTTTGGAGCCCATTCCCTATGGTGGGATGCCTTGCTCAACCTTGATGCAGGGGGAGGGACTTGGTCCTGCCTCAACTTGATATACCAGGCTTTGTTGACTCCCCATGGAAGGTGTTACCCTCTCTGAAGAGTGGATGGCAGGGGGGAGAAGAGGGAGGAATAACTGTGGTTGGTATGTAAAATGAATAAAAAATTTAAAACAAAAAATAAACAAACAAATAAAATTTAAAACCTGCTAGGAATATATAGTACTCCTACTCCGATTATAGATGATTTAATTTTTTTTAATTTCAGAAACATTCTCATGATTATGCTTGTTCTTGTCCTTTTTCTTCCCCTCTTGTATTATTGTTAAATGTTTGCCAGGGTACAAGGTCCCTCCCCATAGATCTTGGGCATAACCACCAGGTGATGGCTGGCACACGTCTCCATCTTTGAAAGTCTCAGGCTGCTCTCCACAAGCCCCTGTGGAAGGGAGCCTGCACACTCTGCTCTAAAAGCTGCTGGCATTTGATGGGGACAGGGCTGACTCCAGTGTGAGGGCTGGTACGAGGTGTCCCCACAGCTTGCATTTTCCTGCCTGAGGGTAGAATTGAGCTACTGCTGTTCCCTCTTCTGTGAATCTATGTGTTGCCGATGGTGTTTTTTTTTTTCCAGTTGACCCGCATGCATTCTGGACTGGTCCCTTGGTGGTTGCACACGGCACAAACGTGTCCTCCCCGTTTGTGAAGACAAGTACCTCTGTGAGCAGTAGGCATGTATTTGCATGTGGTGTGATGCATTCATTTTTCACTTTATAATTTATGCTTGGCTTTTGAAATGCCAGGAATCATTTTGGCAACTTCTCAACAGTTTTGTCTGTATGGCACAAGGCATTTTATATGTATCTATACAAATATATCAAAATTATAAATATGCCCAAATTACACAACAGTAACTAGCATTAAATGTTATAATTTAAGTTGTGTGATTAAAGTAAGCACGCGAGCCAAGGGCTTTAAAGAGCACTCCACTCCCACTTCCTACTTATTCAGCTCTTGAGCTACAGAAATTAATGGCCAGAGTGAAGCAATTATCTCACGTCTGAGGGGAGTGACCTTGGAGGGGCTCAGCTTCCTTTCCATTCTGTCCTATTTTTGTCCTTAATAGCAGCATTCATCTCAATTTTACTTTTCATTATATTCTTTATGGTCATAATTTTAAAAGGTTACATAGCACTCCCTTCTGGGAGTACAGAGACCTCAGCCTCTCTGTATCTGGTCTTAGGGAACTCTTCCATAACGCCCTGTGTAAGCTTTTCCACAACCTCCTGCGTTATCTTGTCAATTCTTGCATAAACTGTTGCTTTTCTTTGGCATTATCTAAAAGCAATGGGAAAGGGGGGGGTGGCTAGAAATTATTATTAAGTACCTCTGCCTTCCTCAGAAGACAGTACAAGTCCTGTCAGCGGAGAAAGAAATGTCGCTGTGTCTTTTTCCTTTAAAATAAAGAGGGAGGGGAGAGGCGAGACAGAAAGAGAAGGGGGTGTATTCCCTTGGCTGTTCAAATAGAGTCCTGTGCCCTGCAGAGAGATGGACGAGGATTTAGAAGTATAGGATGAGGGCTCTGTTAGAGATTTACGGAACTAATGAAGGCAGTCAATCACATGGAGCACTGTGGAGTGTGGTGCATTCCTATAATCCCAGCACTGGGGAGGCAGACTCAGGCTAGCCTGGTCTACACAGCAATTCTAGTGACCAGAGATGTCTCAAAAAAGGGGAGGAGGGAAAGGAAGAAGAGGAGGACAGAAAAGAAAGGCAGGGAAGAAAGGTAAGATTGCTTTGTGGAAGGCTACCTGGGCTGTTGGAGATGGACTGGGGACATTTTAAGAAAAAGATGGCAGATTTAAGGTGATCCCATCCTCACTGTTACCTCATCCCAGTTTTTGTTTGTTTGTTTTGGGTTTGTAATTTTTTGATGCCAGATTCTCCATACAGCCCCATCTGACCCTGAGCTCTCAATCCTCCTGCCTCAGACACTAAGTACTAGGATTACAGGTATGTGCCACCATGCCCAGCAATTATCAAATGCATGGGCAATTGGAGTGGAATAGTTGTGTACCATTAGCATAGTTCTAAAGTTTGGAGAAAATATTTAAAGTCACCCATAGCCTGAGTGGGGACTCCATGTACTCCTAACAGGCTTTCCTTATTTTCAACAACAACAAAAAATGTTTTGAGACAAGGTCTCATATAGCACAGGCTAGCTCCAAATTCTCTATGTAACTAAAGATAACCTTGAACTTCTGATCTTCCCGAGGGCTAGGGAAGAGTTTTACCACTGTAGCATGTCCGGCCTGTCTGCCGGTTCTTAGAGCCTGCCTCGAGTGTCTGCACCTGTGTAAACATTGCTTTCGAGAAAAGGAAGTTTGCATTTTCTGTGATGCTGTAATAGGAACTGCACTGTGGAGCGCAAAAAACTCATCCCACTAAACTCAATCAGGACGGACCATGCACCTCCCCAATACCGAGGAGGGCACATGGAGGCATGGTTTCCACACACATGACAAAAGGGCTTGGGCGATTTTTATCTGAATCTTCTAACATCTAAACTATACAGCCCTAGGAAAACTATTTTTTTTTAGGTGAGCCAGGTACAGATTGACCTTAAATGGTCCTTAACTAGAGCTCAGACAATGTAAGCCATTCTCTGACCTGTTGTTCTTGCTGCTATTCTGTGAGGTTTCCTTGTTTTATTTATTTGAGAGAGAGAGAGAGAGAGAGAGAGAGAGAGAGAGAGAGAGAGAGAGAGTGTGTATGGTGTGGTGTTGTGTGTGGTGTTTCGTGTGTCTGTATGTGGCTGGTTTATTAAATCCAGGACCTTGAATATTTTGGGTACCACCCCTAATCTTTCTTTTCTTTTCTTTTTTGTGGTAGGGGCTGTGCCTCACTATATAGTCCAGGTTGGCCATGAACTTGAGATCCTTCTTATGGCCAAACATCTGTCTCCCTGTGACTCCTTCCTGTGGTCAAACATCTGTCGTTGGGAATCACTGAAGCGAGACTCTCCCTTCTAAGCACACAGCACTCATTTAGATTCAGATATATTAAGATGTTGTTTTAAATATTTTAAAAAATACATTCATTTATTTATTTGCAGGGAGAGGCCACAGAATGACTTGCAGGAGTTGGTTCTTTCCTTTCACTCTGTGGGTCTCAGGGATTGAACTCAGGTCGACAGTCTTGGCAGAAAGCACTTGATACACTGGGTCTTTTTGCCAACCAAGTCTTTTAAGAGAGTCTTCATTCAGGATTTAAGACTTGCCAACTTTTTACCTGTGCTCCAGGGAGAGTGATGCCTTCCAGGAACGTTTGTTTGTAAGGCATAATTTGAAGAATGAATTTCCCTTGGTGTTTAGCAATCGAGCAAGATGTGTAGTACATTATTGAAAGTTTTCAAATATTTAATTGCTAAGGTTTTGATCTTGAGTACCCCAGCTCATGATACTGTTGAGAGCTATGGAACCACGAGTCACACCAAACCTTTCTGCCTTATAAGCTCATTCTCTCATGGTGTTTCGTCACAGTAATGGAAAGCTTACACATTGATAATGAAACCAATCATTTGATTAAAAAATTTATAAGCAACCTTGTTTCTAATTTAAATTTAAAAATAAAATAATTTTAAACATTGACCTGGCTCAGCCATTTAGTTTGGTCATGTTGGAAATCCAGTGTTTGGAGTTTATCTTGTCTCAGTTTTTCATAACTCAATCATTAAGTTGCCTAAGTGAAGTGGTCCTCTATGGTTGGTATTGAGCAGGTATGGAAGCAGGGAAGAAACTTCCCAGATATGACAAGTTCTTTATTCGATGCTTATTTGGGTCAAGGTGA